>NC_133331.1:26731789-27037623 GCF_042186555.1 Aquarana catesbeiana | reverse complement strand
AGATAAGGCCAGCTGAGTGTGGCAATATGAAATGAAGGCCAGTACTTGCTTGACATCTGTTGTTCCTTTGCGGCAGGGTGCCAGGAATTTATTGAACGCCTTCCAAGCTGTCTGGTAGGCTTTGAGTGTGTTATGAGAGAGTGAGTGATTGATGAGCTGCGTTGCTCCTTGTAAATGTTCTACTAGTCCAGGATCAGCTGTGACCAGACAGGGATAGGGGCCGACATTGGATTGGCTCCGGGAACCTTTTTAAAAAAGGAGGTGTAATTAAAATGTGACAGTGTGTCCGCAGCTAAATTGTATTTGCCTGGAATAAATGAACAGTGGATGTCTGTTGACAATGTCTGCCGTGGCCATTGGTGGCCAAAAATTGCAGCGAAGCCTGTAGAACCTGCAGCATCTGTCACCACCTGGGGTGAAAGGGCCAAAACCATGGGTATAAATAGGGATATGCCATTCCAGGCGGACAGGAATTCCTCCCACATAGATAGGTCCGCTATTGCTGCGGAGTCTAGATTTAGGATCTGATCGGGGTCTTGTGTTTCTGACAGGAATCTCAGCAGACGTGACACGAAGGTGCGGCCTTGTGGAATAATTCGCATGGTGAAATTAAGCATTCCCAGGAGAGATTGCAACTGATTTTTGGTACACCCCCTAGTGTGGGTGAATTTGTGAAGGACTGCCCTAATGCGGGTTAGTTTGTCGAGGGGGAGACCTGCCTGAGACCATGGCCTGAGACCATGGCCTGCATGGTGCAGGTGTCTAAGTTGACCCAGAGAAAGGTGATGTGTGCTGGGCCGTCGACTTTGTGCTTGGCGATGGGAACGTTGAGATTTCCAAATATAACTGTGAGTTTGTCGAGGTCTCCTGGGGGCCTGCTGGGTGGTTCTATTAGTAGGAAGTCGTCCAGGTAGTGGATGACTTCTTGGCACTGAGCCTTGTGTAAGAGTATCCAAGCGAGGGACTGAGCAAATGTGTCGAAGAGCCAAGGGCTACTCTTTGAGCAAAATAGTATGCCTCCTTCCACTTGATACCATGCCAGCACCAAAGGGATGGGTGGATAGGCAGGAGCTTGAAGGCATCCGAGATGTCAGCTTTGGAGAGCCAGGTGCCTGTACCTGCTTTGATGATTGCTTGAATTGCCATGTCCACGGAGGAATATTTTAGGGAGAATTCTTCGGAGGGGATCAGGGAATTGAGATTGGGAATGTGGGAAGAATGAGGCGCAGACAGGTCATACACCAAACGTAATTTATTTGAGAACTTGCCCTTGACAAGCCCAATAGGGCTGACTTTCCAAGTGCTGAAAGGGGGCTGAGTGAAAGGGCCTATAACGAACTCTTGGTCTACTTCTGTCTGTAAGAGCTGATCTATGGCCTGTTCATCAAGGGCTGCTGAACAAAGATTCCTACATTCGTAGGTACTGTGGGGTAGAGAAATGAGGCCGCTGTGAAACCCTACTGTGAACCCCTGGATAAGGTAGGTGGCCAGGGAGGGGGTGGGGTGTGAGGTGAGGTAGAGTCCTAGCCACAAGACGTTGATCCGGCTTAGTCATGCCCTCTTCTGTTGTTTGACTTCGCACAAGTTTCTTGGGTGTGCTCTTTGGCATAAGGTGCAGATGTGGAGTAGGCGGCACTGACTGAAGTTGCAGGACCCGTAGTTGTAATTATTGCAGATGGCTGCCCCTCCCACAGTTTGGACTGGGTGTCCAAATTTGTCCACCTGAGGCGTTTGTTCAGGGGCCGAATGACCCTGAAGTGCACCGGAGGTAGAGGGAAATTTGAAGGGACGTCTGATTGTCGCATTGGCGCATCAGGTGGCAGTGTGAGTGGAGGACTGGCAAATCGCACACAGGGGTGAGTGTAAGCCGGCAAAATGGCGGCAGAACAGCTCTGTGTCCATGAGACTCCAATTTGTTGTCGTTTGAAACTGTGTGAGTCTGGCTGCCGCCTTTGCGGAAAAGGAACGGTGGTAGTCGTAGAAGGAAAATCCTCCATACTTGTAGCCCAAGTCTACTACCATATGGAGGTACAAGTCTAGCTCTTCCCTTCTGCTGGGAGCGGCTGAACATAGGACATCTCTCAGCATGCCAAAGGCCAAGGTGAACTCTGGGACAGATAATTTCCAATTCAGTCTGGGGTCTTTGGCTTTAAGGACCACCGATATGTCACCCCATGTATAGGCCTTATTTTCTGCCAGATCGAGAACAAAAATCAGGAGAGAGGCCAGGTTGATGTCCCTGTCATCCAAGATGTCCTTCCTGATGCTGGTTGGAACCAAATGGGAGGGGTAGACAATGGGGCTCCACAATGTGGTACCTGCAGGAAGGGGTGTTAAAGCTTGGGTTGCGGTTGGGTCGGGAATAGCTGCGGCTGGCCGAGCCTCCAGGAGTGCCACCCTGGTTTGTACGTCCGTGACCGAGGGAGACAGGGACGACACCATAGTGTAAAGTTGTGAGATGGCAGAGGATATCAACTGGAGAGATGCCTGCTGGGTACTGGGTCCTGCTGCAGCTGGTGGGGGTAGGAGGAGTTTGAAGAGCTTGCCTTTCCTAGCTGTAGCGGAGAAGGGCACGCCTCTGCGTCTTATCTACTGATGCACGGTAACTATTTAGACATGCCTGAAATGAAGCGACGTCTATGTCGCGGTGGTTTTTCAAATAACGAGAAATGGTTAGATAATGATAGTGCGAGTGATATGCATTGCGGTTACGTTGTGAAATTTTTCGAGTGATTCGTGAGTTTGATATCACGGTTTAGTGACATGATATCTAACAATGTGTGAAAACAAAAGTCCGACGGGACCCTACCTGCGACAGCCGAGCCAGACGCGTGGTACGAACTACGAATCGGTAACACGGACTTCGAAACTCTCGAGCACGGAAATTGCGAGACAAGAACTTGCGGACGCTGGTATTCGAATAGTCGGCCTAGTGACGTATATCGCGCACAGGAAACCGACAAGCACCACAGTTGAGCGGGCTGCTTAAATACCCCCCGGGCTCCTCCCATAAATTCAGGCCACCATACATATATATATATATATATATATATACAGATAGCGCCCTTTCTCACAATCGTATGCCAGATGTATGGCAGACATACGATTATGAGAAAGGGCGCTATCTGTCAAAGCCCAAAACGTCACAGCCAGCTGCATCTGGTGTTTGTTCGATGTCTTTGAAATGTAACTTTTTATGGAAACAAATTATTTGTGCAGCAATCCCTGCTCTTCGTTTCTACATATTGGTCCGTGGGAGGAACAAGATTGTTGGCACTATTGGACCGTTCAGAGCATCTCGCTCTGTGTATAGTGTGTGTGTGTGTATATATATATATATATAGATATAGATATATATATATCTATATATATATAGATATATATATATCTATATCTATATATATATATATAGTCTAGCCAAGCCTATACCTGACTGTAGGCCATTCCTAGAGTACGTGTTCAAAGACACTTTCAGGAAGGTGACTTAGTGAGCTGCAGTATATATATATATATATATATATATATATATATATATATATATATATATACAGGCTTTTATCTATATATAGGCTAGCCATGCCTATACCTGACTGTAGGCCATTTTCCTGGAGTGCGTGTTCAAAGACACTTTCAGGCAGGCAGGCAGTTCATTTGATGTGTATATATATATATATAGGCTTGTATATATATAGTCTAGCCAAGCCTATACCTGACTGTAAGCCATTCCTGGTGTACTGTTTTTAGTAAACTTCAGGCGTTGTTTTGCTAATCTAATTGTACAGTATGTCTGGAAGGCCACCAAAGAGAGGCAGATGCTCACAGGCCACTAAAAGAGGGCAAGCAGGCTCTGTGTCTACAGCCAACAGTGCTGGTCATGGACACGGTGCATCCTCAGCATGTGGCCATGGGGCACGCTTGTCCTTTTTTTCGGCAGCTGGCCGTGTTGAGCCACAACATGCAGAAGAGTTGGTAGAGTGGATGACCAAGCCATCCTCATCCTACTCATCCTCTGTCACCCATGCTCAGGGTACTTTGTCTGCCAATGCAGCTACCAAAGCAGCCTCTTCCATCGGCTCAATGTCATCAGTCACTCCTTCCCTAGCCCCACCATCATGCCCTGAGGAGTCCTCCGAATTGTTCGACCACAGTGTAGAGTACATGCTTCAGGAGGATGCACAGCCATCCACATGCTCAGCGGTTGAATGCTAGTTTGGCTAAATTGCTAGCACTCCAACTGCTGCCTTTTCAGCTGGTAGACTCTGCCCCCTTTTGAGAATATGTGGAATGTGTGGTACCTCAGTGGCAGGTTCCCAAATGCCAATTATTTTATCGGAAGGCCATTCTGGCTCTCTGCCAACATGTGGAAGGCAATGTCTTGGCCTCGTTGGACAGGGCGGTCAGTGGTAAGGTGCATATTACCGCTGACTCATGGTCAATGAATTATGGACAGGGATGCTACCTTTCTTTCATGGCGCACTGGGTAACCCTGCTGGCAGCTGGGAAGGATGCAGGACAGGGTGCAGTATTGCTGGAGCTTGTTCGGCCACCACGCCTCCAAAATGCTGGTAGTGGTGATTCTGCCACACCTCTCTCCTCCACCCCCTCCTCTTCTTCTTCCTCTATGGCCTCTTCCTGTGCAGATCTGTCCTCGGAACCAGCGGTGCTCCGTAAGCGTTCTAGAGGTTACGCAAGCACTCAGGCAAAAAGATGACATGCGGTGCTTGAGTTGGTCTGCTTAGGGGACAGGAGCCACAATGGGGCAGAGATTCTGGCAGCTCTGCAGAGGCAGGCTCAGAGGTGGTTGGCGCCATGCCAGCTTCAGCCAAAAATGGTGGTTTGCGACGATGGCACCAACCTCCTCTCCGCCCTCCGACAGGGACACTTCACCCATGTTCCCTGTTTGGCTCACGTCCCTAATTTGGTGGTGCAGAGGTTCTTGTGCTGGTACCCGGGCTTACAGGATCTCCTGAGGCAGGCCAGGAAAGTCTGTGGGCAATTCCGCCGGTCATATAATGCCAGTGCTCGGCTGGCTGACCTCCAAAAGGAATGCAACCTGCCTAAGAACCGCCTCATCTGTGACATGCCCACCAGGTGGAACTCAACGTTGGCAATGCTGCAGCGGCTGCACACACAGCAGAGGGCCATCAATGACTACCTGTGCGAGTATGGCACCAGAACATGGTCAGTGGAGCTTGGCTTTTTTTCACCACGCCAGTGGCTCATGATCAAGGATGCATGCAATGTCCTATCACCATTTAAGGAGGCCACGAGGATGGCGAGCAGTGACAGTGCATGCATCAGTGATACTGTCCCTCTTTTCTACCTATTGGAGCACACGCTGTGTGGAATAATGGACAGGGCACATGAGGCAGAAAAGAGGGAGGAAGAGGAGGACTTCCTTACCTCTCAAGGCCCCCTTTATCCAGACAGTATTCCTGCAGGCCCACCTATCACACAGGAAGAGGAGGATCATGTCAGCATGGAGGTGGAGCCTGGCACTCCGCATCAGCAGCAGTCTTCAAGGGATCATTTCCAGTCCCCAGAAACCCATGGACTTGTACGTGGCTGGCAGGAGGTGGCTGTGAATCAGGTCGTCCTTAGTGACCCAGAGGACTCCGGACCGAATGCCTCAGCAAACCTACACTGCATAGCCTCTCTGATCCTGCAAAGCCTGTGAAAGGACCCTCGGATTCGTGGTATCAAGGAGAGGGATCAGTACTGGCTGGCAAACCTTCTTGATCCACGTTACAAGGGTAAGGTGGCAGAACTTATCCAGCCGTCACAGAGGGAGCAGAGGATGAAACATCTTCAGGAGACCTTGCGAAAAGGTTTGTGCAATGCGTTTCCAGAGCCTGGGAGGTTACATTTTCCTGGTCCTCCTGGACAACGTGTTGCGAGGCTTCGGTCAGTCACAGAAGGAGTCGGTGGAAAAGGTGGCCATCTGACTGATGCATTCAGACAATTTTTTAGTCCGCAGCCCCAAGGTCTGATCGGTTCCAGCAACCATCGCCAGCGTCTTTTGTACATGGTGCAGGAACACCTAGGGGCAAGATCAGACTTGGACACCTTTCCAACCAAAAATCCACTGGGTTACTGGGTCTTGAGGATGGATCACTGGCCAGAATTTGCACAGTATGCAATTGAACTACTGGCCTGTCCTGCATCCAGCGTTCTTTCGGAACGCACATTCAGTGCTGCTGGAGGCTTTGTAACTGATCAGAGTGCACCTGCCCACCGACTCATCGTTGATCAGCTCACCTTCATAAAAATGAATCAGTCTTGGATCACCAGCTACCAAGCACCTGATGCTAATGTAACCGATTCATTTTCTTATGAATGTGAGATCCCTTCAAGACTGCCTATGCTGATGCTGAGTGACTATCCTGTTATGCTGAGTGACTATCCTATTCCTCCTCAATGTTCATGTTGATAGCATCTAAGAACATTTTTGGTTTTAACAGGGGCGTGTAATTACAATTTTTGATCCAATATTTCACAGCAGGGCTTGTTCCTGCGCTCAACAAGAGTATCTGTGAGGGGTTGCAGTGTTGTGGCACCACCACCACTGCCTAAGGCCCAATTTTTATGCCCCTGTTTAACAGGGGCGTGTAATTACCATTTTTGATCTAATATTTCACAGCAGGGCCTGTTCCTGCGCTCAACAAATGTATCTGTGAGGCTTTACAGTGTTGTGCCACCTCCACCACCACCACCACCGCCTAAGGCCCAATTTTTCTGCCCCTGTTCAACAGGGGCATGTAATTACAATTCTTGATATAATATTTCACAGTAGGGCCCGTTCCAGCGCCCGACAAGAGTAATGCCCCGTACACACGGTCGGATTTTCCGATGGACATTGTCCGATCGGAGCGTGTTGTCGGAAATTCCGACCGTGTGGGCTCCTTCGGACATTTTCCATCGGATTTTCTGACATACAAAGTTGGACAGCAGGAGATAAAATTTTCCGACAACAAAATCCGATCGCGTCAATTCTGACCGTGTGTGGCCTGTTCCGACGCACAAAGTGCCACGCATGCTCAGAAGAAATTCCGACACGGGACAGCTCGTTCTGGTAAACTTAGCGTTCGCAATGGATACAGCACTTTCGTCACGCTGCAATGTTAAAAATGGTTTAATACAGCGCACACTCTTCTTCTTTATAATGTGACAAGAATTAAGTCGTTTTGCTGCTCATATTTACACACACTTCTCACAAACTTCTTTCGTTACTATTTATCGGGATTCCCTCAATATATTTTGATTTCTCACATCTGACAACATATTTTTTTTTTTTTTTTTTTTTTTACTTTAATGTAGAATCTTTTTTTGTGTTTCTCTTTTTTAATTTTTTTTTTTTTGGTGCTTTTGATTTGTACTCCCCTGAAAATGTTTGTGTGTTTTTTGTGACAAGTTCCCACAACACCATTGATATGTTGTTCTATTTAATCTGTAGGAGATTGTTTGGTGTTGTTGTCCCTTGTTAATTTCACATTTTATGTTAGAAATGTACCTGAATCGTCACCAACAAACTGTCCTTTTTGGATGAAAACACACACAGGAGAGTAGAATTTACCTAAAAATATTTTATTAAGGGGTCACAACTATAAACAAAGAGGGAGGCAACGCTGGAGAAACTGCAGAAGTGGGCGAAGCATCAATTAATTAAAAGCAAAATTGGTGGCCTGAGGAGTCCATATCTAAGGGAGGGCAGTCTGGTCCAGAAGTCCCAGAGATCCTGAAAGCAGCAGATGACATCTGTGTCCCCAGGCTGTGGTCATACGAGAGACTGCATCTTCTGTCAGACCAGACTGAACCCAGGGTCATCACTCTTTGGTCTTCTTTCCACGCCTCCTTCCACGCGGTGGCTGTGGTGGTGGAGTTGTGGCAGCAGGAGGAGGAGGAGGAGGAGGATCGTCCATCTCAATGACATCCGTCTTGTGTGTCAGTTCCCCACTCTCCCCCTTATGAAGGACTTTATAAATCAGGTCCTCAGAGATCTTGCGTTGGCCCTCCTGCATGCCCAGCAATTTGGTGGCAGCCATGCAGGCAAAGGCCTCTTCAGGACTGGGGAAGGCTCTGAGGGACCCCGAAGCCTCCTGGATCAGCCTGTATGCTGAATCCTGCACAGGACTGGGAGCGGCCTTCCTGGCTCGTTTATGTGGCAGGCGGAGGGGAGGAACCTGAGACTCAGTCAGGCTGCGACTTGTCCGAGGCTTCTCTTGGCTGACACTTAGCCCCGCCTCCTCCTGGCTGCCACTAATCCCCGCCTCCTCCTGGCTGACACTAATAATCCACGCCTCCTCCTGGCTGACACTAATAATCCCCGCCTCCTCCTGACTGCCACATTCCACAGCCTCCTCCTGGCTGAGGTCTTCCTGTGTATGAAAAAGGGACATAGTTTTATTTTTTTTTACATCAATCACACACAATTTTCACCTTCTGACTGCTGCAAATTCAATGTTAACAAATATAACAGACTATCCTTCTGAGCCCAGCATTTTGTATTCTTGTCCCAATTTTGGGTGCCCACTACTGTCTATTGATATGTAAAACACTTTTTTTAATCAGCAATTAATGATCAATAATAACATCTAGTAAACATCATTTATTTATTGCCCAGAAATCTGTCGAAGAATGCTATACCTGACTCCAGCTGGGCTCCTCCACTTCTTCCTGGCTGGAAGGCCCAGGTTGGACATCGGAAGCCTCAGCTGGGGTGGAAGGAAGAGTGGAAGGAAGAGTGGAGAGGGATTCCCTGACTTCAGTGTGGTCTGACAGAAATCGCAGTCTCTCATAGTACCACAGCCTGGGCACATAAATGTCATCTGCTGCAGCTCCGGACCTCTGGGAATCTGTGACCTTCTTGCGCTCCCTAAGATAAGTGCTCCTCAGGCCACCAATTTTAGCTTTTAAATAACTCCAGCAGTTTCTCCAGCGCTGCCTGCCTCTTCTGTTTATGGTTATAGTGGGGGTGTCTCACTTGCCACAGACAGGGCAGCTCCCTGTACTTGTCAATAAACAGGGGCAGGAAATTGTGGTCGTTGAACCCATCCATTTTCTCTGCAAGACACAACACAAGACAAACCCTAATGTCAGGCCAAACTCCCCTAATCTTGTTACAATATAGGCTTCCATTTCGAAGCAGTATAGGCCCAAGTTTAGATCCTACCTTCGTTAGCACAATCGGCGTCTCCGATGCTCCTTCCTCCGCTCACAGATCGTACGTAAGACGCGCGCGTTACGATTTATACACACTGCGCATGCGTATAACTCCGCCCGCCCCTGACGTTCTTTCTATTCTATTCCCCGCCCCTTTTCGTTCGGCGCAGTGGAGGAAGAGCACCTGGCGGATAGACAGCAGGATAGTGCTAATTACAGCAACGAGGAGGAGGAGGAAAGGCCGGAGCCTGAAACGTCCCGATCCAGAAGGAGATTAAAGGACTCAAATATGTCCTTTGGGGAGATGTTGGAGATGGTGGACATCCTGAAGAAGGCCGACTATGATGGAAAGTATGGGCCTTACCCCAACCACAATGTCCGAAAGGCCAAGATCATGGCGAAAGTGGTCAGAAGTCTGCACCGGAAATTCAAGGTACGAAGATCAGCTCAGGAAGCGGTGGTCGGACCTGAAATTACGAGAACATGAGCAGTACAGAAAGATCCAGAGAGTGCTGCAAAAAAGTAAGTAGTTGTGCTGTGTTCCTATTGTTCTTGTGTTTATTACATTTGCGCTGCTCCATGTGCTTTTAGGAACTGTTGTACAGTTTAAAATGGCAACTTTCATGTTCATGGGCACATTATTCGTTCGGATCACACATTTTTATTTCGGACGATAAAATACCATTGTTTAGGCCATATGCATTTGGCCAGCATTTTGAGGCCCTATACTTGTCTTCAAAGAATTTGGTTGTGTAGATGGCTTTGTTACTAGAATGAAATGCAAACTAGATTCTGTGTAAGGAGAGGACACTCAGCAGCTGTTTACACATCTGGACGCTGGAGCACTAGTGTGGGACACAAGAACGCCATTTTTATTAGGGGGCCACACAGGTGCTCCAGTGTATACTATAGGGGGGGGCTACATCTGTGAAGCTTGTACCAAACAGGTAAAGTATTGCAGCTTGACAAAGGACACTAAAAAAGCTACATCTTGGAACTCAGCTAAAATAGACAATTGTACCCCACTTCCAAGCAATGTTTCATCTTTATAGTTCTGCCATCAAATATCTGTGTGCTAAGTATACCATTTTTGTTTTACATAGGGGAGAAAAGACTCGGAGGACACCCCTCATCCGAGGAGACCAGTGCCCCCCTCTGGAAGAAGGGGAAATCCCCCCAACACAAGATGAGCAGGAGGAAGAAGACGTGGTGGAAGTAGTCACCACAACAGGTGAGTGTCTGCGACCACAGACTCAGATAAAGATGGATGGCGGCATATTTTTTAGACCTAATTTATTTCTGGGTTCCTCTCTTTTTAGGTGATCGTGAGGTTGTGGATGAAGATCCTTTCACATCCGAAAGTGCCCAGATCCTGATCGGGGAGATCATGGGGTGTAATTTACAATTGGAAAACATCAAGCAAAACATCAATGATGTTATTCCAAAATATAAAAACATCATTGATGTTTTGGGGCGAGTTTAAAGCCCCTCCAAATCACTTTCTTCTTTTGTGTGCTACATTGTGCGAAATGTTTTTGTGATTTTTCCCAAAGCCAAATTTGGAGGATGCACACAGTGTGTCAACATGTGATATCTGCCATCATGGGAGATCAATGGACGCGTTTTGGGGGTGCAACCCCTTCCTCAATTATAAAGTCGCGTTGAGGAAGGGCTTGCTCCCCCAAAACACGTCCCTTGATCCCCCGTGATGGCAGATAGCACATGTTGACATTGGGAAATTTGTGTGCATCTTCCAAATTTGGCTTTTCCTGGGGTGATTCCCCCCATCTGAACGCAATATCAAACACAGTTCCTAAATACTCATGTCTGATATTACCTTCAAGTTCTACCAAATGTGAACTTTGTAAGATCAAGACTTGTGTCTTTCTTGTGGGTTTTACACAGGCCTGTTTTCTATAAAATGCACATTTTGATTTTGGATAATGACACCACAAAAATTGTTATACAACAAACATGTTGGTTAGTCAGAAAAACCTTTGGTAAATGCACATGTGATTGTGCAGGTATTAAAAAGATTGCTCATCAAGAATGTGTGCATTATTGTCTCAACACTACAACACTTTTGGGGTGATGTAATTGTTGTTTTATGAGAAAATGGGGGTTATTTCCTAAGGGCAAATCCACTTTGCACTACAAGTGCAGTTTCAGTGCAGTTGCAAGTGCACTTGTAGTGAAAAGTGTCTTTGCATTTAGTAAATAACAGCCAACAGTGCTTTGTATAAGGTTACACAATCACAACATTTTCTGCACTCCACACATTTCTGTCAGGGTCAGCTCAAACACAAGCAGTAAATGTCCACAAAGAAGAACCTGGGGGGAGATGCCTGTCGAGAACTTGAGGTCCTGCAGACTTCTCCCTGTGGCCAAATACCGCAGGGTAGCGACCAACCTCTGCTCCGGAGTGATGGCTTGCCTCATGCAGGTATCCTGACTGCTGATATAAGGGGTCAGCGAAGCCAACAAACGGTGAAATACGGGGTCCGTCATCCTGAGAAAGTTCCTGAAATCATCAGGATTATTCTCACGGATCTCACGGAGCAAAGGCATATGACAGAGCTGGTCACGCTGAAGCAACCAATTCTTGGTCCATGAACTCCTCCCCACCCTGTTCATGGACTGGACTTGTGTCAAGGTCAGGACCCCAACACCAAGCCCCCGCACAGCACGAACTCTACGAGGAGTACGCATACGAAACATGCCTAGAAAACGGTCGGCTGCTCAGAACGAAGTAACAGAACGCACTGAAGAACAGCAAGGCCTGTGAAGAGCGACCTGAAAACCAGTAACGAACGAACAAGAATACAATGACTACTTAAAGTCACGCGGAACTTGCTTGCACGCACTGAAGAGCAGATACAAACCCACAAGCACAAACTGAACGGCAGAAAACGATCTGAAAGCCACGAGTCTGAAAAAGCGCGAATCGTCTCTCACCAAACTTTTACTAACACGAGATTAGCAAAAGGAGCCCAAAGGGTGCCGCGCTTGGTTCTGAACCGGCCTTTTCTAGTCTCGTCGTACGTGGTGTACGTGACCGCGTGGTTGTCGATCGGAAATTCCGACAGCTTTGTGCGACCGTGTGTAGGCAAAACAAGTTTGAGCCAACATCCGTCGGAAAAAATCCTAGGATTTTGTTGTTGGAATGTCCGAACAAAGTCCGACCGTGTGTACGGGGCATAACTGTAAGGGTTTACAGTGTTCTGGTACCACCAACACCTAAGGCCCAATTTTCCACAGACTGTATAGGGCAGTCCGTATAGTATATACAGGCGGTCCCCTACTTTCAAACATCCGACTTACAAATGACTCCTACTTACAAACGGAGGGAGACAACAGGAAGTGATAGGAAATCTACCCCTAGGAAGGGAAATTCTCTCCTGTAAGAGTTAATATGGGAAAAAGGTGTCTCCTCCACTGATTTATTACCAATCCTTGTTTCCCTTAAAAACGCCAAATTTTCAATTTCCAATTGGCATTGGGACAGAAAGTGAGGTGAAATCTTCTGAACAGGGGCACAGACAGCAAAACAAATGTTACAGGGGTGATAACCCTTCCCTATGTTTTCCAAAAAGATTTAAAATACATCTTTTGGCTGGAGCTTACAAAATGTACCTGTTCCAGATTACAAACAGATTCTACATAAGAACAAACCTACACTTCCTGTCTTGTTTGCACCGCCTGCATACTGCTGTTCAGAGTATATAGGGCCTGGGGGCCCAACACCTTTTCTTTTTTAAATTTAGGTGCAGGGTTCCCCTTAATATCCATACAAGCCCCAAAGGGCCTGGTAATGGGCTGGGGGGGTACCCATGCCATTTTTCTCACAGATTTTTATCCATATTGCCAGGACCCGACATTACATTAAAGCCTCAAGCAGTTTTAAATTACTTTTATTCCTTTAGAAATGTAATTTTGCTCTCGGATTGTTCTAAGCACGGGAAACATGCACCACTTTACAGTCATACTATAGACACCCCACCAGGTATGATATTTAAAGGAATATTCCACTTTTATTTTTTCACTTTAAGCATCATTAAAATCACTGCTCCTGAAAAAACGTCTGTTTTTAAAACTTTTTTTCCATTGATACATATCCCCTGGGGCAGCACCCGGGTCCCAATCCCTTTTTAGGACAATAACTTGCATATTAGCCTTTAAAATTCGCACTTTTGATTTCTCACATTCGAGTCCCATAGACTTTAACGGTGTTCGAATGTTCGCGAGAACATTCGGTCCGTTAGCATGTTCTGGATGCGAACCGAACCGGGGGGTGTTCGGCCCATCCTGTTCGACCTTGGTTTCACTTCCTGGTGAGTTACTGACCTGAAACAAGTATGGAATGAAGTCTCAATAGTCTTAACTCCTCATTCCACAAGCTTGTTCCAGGTCAGTGACCTAGTACATAATAAATAAACAACCTGGGAGCCTGTACTTAAACAAGTCAACAATGGGAGCTTCCAATAGTCAAACTTCAACTACTCTTTCTTCTCTTTATTTAGCTATAGTCCTGTCTTTTGGTTATAGTGGTCTGAAGCAGGTTATGTTGCTTGAGGCCCCAGTTAAAGTCTAAGTTTGGGTCATTTTTCTTTAAATCAGTACAAGGGCCCATGCTTACATTTAATGCAAAATGTCGCTTGTGCTGGTTCTGGCTATCATAAATTCAAATCTGAAGTCCTCTGCTCCCACCATACCCTGCAGCTGTACTTCTGGTGCTGCGGGGAGTTAAAATGAGGGCTGTACCTGTCACAGGCACTCATCAAGAATGCTGACTATGCACAATCTCTCTGCCCCCCTCTTCCATTCATGGAAGCTGTACTTTTTCTTCCATGAATGAAAAACCCTCTATGAATTGTTCACCTGCCTATTCTCCTTTCATAGATTGCTTTTCATTTATGGAAGCGTTAGTACAGCTTTTATAAATGGAGGAAGGGAGGAAGAAAGGACAGACATAGTAAGGACTCTAGGCGAGCGCCTGTGACAAGTCCCCCCAAACTTGTATTAACCCCTGCAACACTGGAATTCTATGGCTGTGAGGTATGGGGGGGCATGGGACTTTGGATTTCAACTATGATAGCTGGCACCAGCACAAGAAAAATGTAATTACCATCCTTTGTTCTAATCTTTTTTTTTTTTTTAATTCAACCTAAACTTAGGATTTAGGTGCACCTAGCTAGGTGATCTTAATAGCTACAATTTCATTACTTTAGCATATTTCTTTCTTTCCAGGAAAAGTAAATATTACAGTGAGGACAGAAGCTGTTAACTCATTGGACCTGTGTCAGAATGAAATACCTTTTGTCCCCACACAAGGCAGCTCTGATACAATTAGTAAGCCACTTCTTGTACAGGTTAGTATCATGATAATTCATTCTTGTAGTTCTTTTAGTTTTATTCAGGTGATATAAAGGGTAGAATACATTTGTAATTCTGGTCTTGCAGTTGTTACCTTATGCTATGTACACACATTATTGGTTGCACTAAAATCTAGAGATCTTTATCTCACTTAAAATATATGCAAGAAACTGTCTGAAAACAAGACCCTTGATTCCAAATTATTGGAATTATTATATTTATTTAAGTCACTCTAGCAGTCCTATGGTAAAATGCAGTTGTGCTAAATGCTGTAGACCAGCGGTTGTCAACTAGTGGTCCATGAGAACATTTTGGGGTTCTGTTGCAAATCAGCATTGTGCTGGATGTATACCACCCAATGTTGTTTCCTGTGTTGTTCTCAATACTGTTAGCGCGCATTGATACCCGGTGCCGCCTCTGTAGTTCCGGCTAGACATTGCTAGACATGCAATTCGTTTAGTTCCAAATTAGTTTTTTAACCAATTTCAACAAATTCATTAATTTGTAAACATCCAAATGAACGAAAACCCATTTAACACATTTTTTCTAAAATTCAAAAATTTGAAAAACTGAAAATTTGGAAATTCAGAAATGCGAAAATTAGGAAATTCGAAAATTAGGAAATTCAAAAATTAGGAAATTCAAAAATTAGGAAATTCAGGAATTTGGAAATTAGAAAATTCAGAAATTTGGAAATTCTGAAATAAGAAAATCTGAAAACCCGAAAATCTGAAATAATAACTAACTCTAAAGTTATAGGTATTGGAATTTCCTTTCAAATTTGGCTGTTAGTGAACGTAACGAATATGAATTTATCCAAAGTTACAAATTATCCGAAATAATTCCATATCTAAACGAATGGAACGTAACAAATTATTAATAAATAATAATAATAATAAAACTTTTTATCATTATTATTTATTATTAATTTGATCCATTCCATTTGTTTAGATGCAGCATTCGTTATTTTGTATAATTCTGAACTTTGGATAAATTCGTATTCGTTTAACAGCCAAATTCGAAAGGAAATTCCAATACCTATAATTTAATAGTTAATTATTATTAGTTAGTTATTTAGAATTTTCAGATTTTTGTTCTTTAGAATTTTTGAATTTTCTTTCTTATTTTCGAATTTTCGAATTTCAAATTTATGAATTTTATGAATTTACATATTTGTGAATTTTCAAATTTACAAATTTTCAAATGTACAAGTTTTATGAATTTACGAATTTGTGAATTTTCAAATTTACAAATTTTTGAATTTACAAATTTACAAATTGCGATCATAACCAATGACCCGAAAAACGAAAAAAAAACACAAAAAACAAATGAAACAAAAACGAACAATTTTTTGGGCAATGCACATGTCTAGTTCCGGCTCCTGTGAACTTGGAGGGAGGCGCCGAGAGTAGTGCACAGAGTGGTGAAGAAGGAGGGGACTTCTAATGGCAGCAATGATCACAGACTGGGAGGGAGCACCGAGCTCAGGCACATTGCTGGATAAAGAGGTGAGATCCAATGATGAGTCTGTGTAAGGTAGCAGTGTGATGCAGAGTGTGGAGGGGGGGCAGAGGGGGGCAGAGAGATGTGCATTGTGTGTATAAGGAAGCAGTGTGATCCAGGGGAGGGGAAAGAGAGCCAGAGCATTGTGTGTATAAGGTATGCAAAATTCATGTTAGTGGTCCACGGGATTCAAAATTGTGAGTTCAGTGGTCCAGGAGGTCGGAAAAGGTTGGCGACCACTGCTGTAGACCAAAGTAACCAATTCGATTTAACATTTCAAAGATTTGTCTAAGAAAAAATAACTCTTAATGGGTACTGTGGGGTTTATTTACTAAAGGCAAGTGCACTTGGAATTGCAGTCGCTGTAGATTTAAAAAGAAGGAATGGCTGCACACCAAGATACGAATATGAGTACTTTATTCTTGATACTTTATCCATAAAACAAAGTGACACACCAAGGGAGACAGCAACAAGGCAGACACGTTTCACACCGGAATCATGTAATTAATTATTGCCCTAAAATGAAGCGCTGACCTTCCTTAACCACTTCATTACTGGAATTCAAGTATGTGCCACATGGTTTACAAGAAGAGGTATAGTATTATTAATAGGTACCATCATCCTGGATATGAGTAAAACAAAAAATGGATTTTGAAAGGGAAACCTGAACAGGAACCTCTCCAACTGGGTCCTTTCGCTTTCAAAGGAATTAGGACTATTGCGGTACCGAAAGGGATGTAGGAAGACTTTGTTAAAAAGTAAAAAATGTATTTGAGATAACAATAAAAAGTCCTACAAAGGACACATCGTATACATTGTCATAATTTAACATACACAAAACAGTGATTGTTACAGCATTGTTGACACTTAGTTAGTAGGACTAATGCCCACACAGATGCATGAACAGAGGTTGTATAATATAATACTTGCAGACGTGACCTCTACAGTTTCGCGGTCACAGCCGCTTCTTCAGGAGGCGTCTGATAGTATATAATCTACAAACCACTCCCGGGTGGTTTCTCAAGGAAAACACATGCCGGATAAAATTCTAAATTTGTCTTCATTACATTTTTCCATAATAGTTTCACCCAAATTTGCCTCCCTGGCTCGCCCCCGGGGAAACGCCTTTTGAGGGCGTCTCACAGTATCGCTCCAGAAACCTTTGTGGTTACAGGTTGGTGAGTGCAACTTCTACATTTCAAATATGTTCTCCAACATTAATTGCGTGTTTTTTATGACATTTGTCCATTTTTTTGTTATTATTTTTTTGATATTTTTTTGTTATGTTGATACTGTATTGTTCTCTTAATCTTTGTAGATTATATACTATCAGACGCCTCCTGAAGAAGCGGCTGTGACAGCGAAACTGTAGAGGTCACGTCTGCAAGTATTATATTATACAACCTCTGTTCATGCATCTGTGTGTGGGCATTAGTCCTACTAACTAAGTGTCAACAATGCTGTAACAATCACTGTTTTGTGTATGTTAAATTATGACAATGTATACGATGTGTCCTTTGTAGGACTTTTTATTGTTATCTCAAATAAATTTTTTACATTTTTAACAAAGTCTTCCTACATCCCTTTCGGTACCGCAATAGTCCTAATTCCTTTGAAAGTGACAGGACCCAGTTGCAGAGGTCCCTGTTCAGGTTTCCCTTTCAAACCCCATTTTTTGTTTCACTTCATTACTGGGCCATAGTCAAATGACGGCCACAGATGGGATCTCCCATCCTGGGTGGCCGTCATATGACGTCCTGGGATTCCTGGCCATCTAGGGGGTGCGCGCACGTGTGGCAATGCTCGGGACCCGGTGCGTGTGCCCGGCGGCCGCAATTGCCGCCGGGTACCCGCGATTGCCCGTTAACCGGGCCGAACTGTGGATCTGTGTGTGTAAACACACAGATCCATGTCCTGTCAGTTGAGAGGAGACCGATCTGTGTTCCCAGTACAGAGGAACACTGATCGGTCTCCTCCCATTGTGCGTCCCCTCCACCTACAGTTAGAATCACTCCCTTAGGAAACATAATTAACCCCTTGTGCCCCCCTAGTGGTCAACCCCTTCCCTGCCTGTTACATTTATACAGTAATCAATGCAATTTTATAGCATTGATCGCTGTATAAATGTGAATGGTCCCAAAAATGTGTCAAAAGCGTCCGATGTGTCCGCCATAATGTCGCAGTCATGAAAAAAAAAATCACAGATCACCGCTATTACTAGTAAAAAAAATAAATAAATACTTTTTTTTAAAAATGCCATAAATCTATCCCCTATTTTGTAGACGCTATAACTTTTGCGCAAACCAATCAATATATGCTTATTGCGATTTTTTTTACCAAATATATGTAGAAGAATAGGTATCGTCCCAAACTGAGGAAAAAAATTTTTTTTTTTTAAATTGGGATATTTATTATAGCAAAAAGTAAAAAATATTGTGTTTTTTTTTCAAAATAGTCGCTCTTCTTTTGTTTATAGCGCAAAAATAAAAATTGCAGAGGTGATCAAATACCACCAAAAGAAAGCTCTATTTGTGGGAAAAAAAGGACGTCAATTTTGTTTGGGTACAACGTCACACAACCGCGCAATTGTCGTTTAAAGTGCGACAGCGCTGAAAAGTAAAAATTGGTCTGGGAAGGAAGGGGGTGAAAATAGTATAGGTATGAATGTGAGTTAGGGACCTTAGATTGTAAGCTCCTTGAGGGTATAGGGACTGATGTGAATGTATAATATATATGTAAAAGCGCTGCGTAAATTGACGGCGCTATATAAGTACCTGAAATAAATAAATGAATAAATAAAATGCCCTGTATTGAAGCGGTTACATAGGACCTCCCACTGTGTGAAACCCAGGTGTGAGTGAGGTCAGTGGAACCATTTCTGTGTCCCAGCCATGTTGGAATCAGAATTATAATCCAATGCATGGCTGGGATAAACTGATAGACTAACAATGAAACGGACATAAAATAAATGCATAGATCCATTATACAAGAACAATAACAGAATGGAAAAAGAAAAAAGAAATTATGCATCTATATATATGTACAAGAAAAAAGAAAAAAGAATATAAATAAATATGTATATAAAAATATAAAGAAAACATTTATGAAAAAAAAGTATGTACTGTATATACAATAATAAATGAAAAAATATATAAAAAATATATATGGAAAACATATCCAAAACAGGAAAAAAGAAGAGAGAAAAAAGAAAAAAATTGAGGTGGACAGCATTTTTTGCTTGCACATGATTGGATGATAGAAATCAACAGAGCTTCCCCTCATTTCAGATCTTCCCCTCAGATCTACAGTGACTGCACTTCCTAGTGCACAGTGGATTTGCCTTTAGTAAATCAAGTTGGAGTTGATTTACTAAAGGCACATAGACTGTAAAATTGCACTCTGCAAAAGCAGTTGCTCCAGACCATAGTACATGAGCAGAAGCTCTGCCGACTTCCATCATCCAATCATGTGTGGGCAAAAATGCTGTTTTATTTATTTTCCTAGCACGTGATTGGGTATTCTTTGCAAAATGAAGCTTTATCTCATCTACTAAGCTCTGGAGCAACTGCTCTTGCAGAGTGCAACTGCATTTTGCAAAGTGCACAGCCTATTTACCTTTAGTAAATCAACCCCAATCATCAATCTCATCTTTGCTCTTGGTCCCCTTTGTTCTTTTAGCTAAACTTTGTTAATTTGTACTTACAGCCTGGAGGAGTCCTACAAGACAAGTCTTACAGTTCACTGCTTTGTAACAAAGATGGTAAGGAATTACTGTGCATTCTATAACTGGGGGATATAGAAAAACAAATATTTAATGCATTTGTCTGTTTCTGGACCCAATAACCATAGCCCACCATAGAAAATTTCCCATGTAAGTGCCTTTCCAGTGCAAATTTATGTAAACTGATTATGAGTGTGTAAGCAGGGCCCAAGCGCTGGATACCCAGAGGGGGGGAAAGACACACATAGAGACCCGAATTTTCAAGGAAGTGTATTAAGGTCAAAGTCACAACAAAACAGTAACAAAGCCAATGTGATGGCAACAGTCTGGTCAGCAACATCTACAGAGAACTGTGTAACAGTAGCCTGGAGCGATACACTAATGCTGAAAACACCTGGCAGAGGGGGCAGCTGGAAGGCGGGCGTGTAACTGAAGAGGGAAGTATCCTATCTGTAGAATAGGCGGACAGTCCCAACTCTGTCCCTCCTCCACTGGAACCTCTCCCTACGCTATGTACACTCTCACTAGCAAGTGGGTTTCTGTCCCTAACGTAACCACACGCAAAATGCGTGCCAACTGCAGTGAGTCAGTACTTTTTATAAGCATTGCCCCATCAAAGGTGACCGCAGAGGTCACCTGGGGTAGCAGTACCCAAATGGACAGCTGTTCTCCTGATGACACCTATGGAGGCCTCATAGGTTCATTCTATCCTCCACTCTCTATGCATGGTGGCTGCAGAGCAGCACCACCTAGGCAGGGAGGACAAAATACACCTGCCTACAAGTTCCCAGAACCGAAATCTAGAAAGCTAAATAAAGGCCAGGTGCAAGAAAACCAAAAAAGTATTTACAAAAGGATAGTCCAGCAATAAAACTAGTGAAGGCAAAAGATTTTTTTCTTTTTCATTTTGGATAAGGTAAGGGCGAGTTATAACCCCTGTAAGGTTGTTTTGTTTGCCATCCCATTCCCATTGGGAAGATTTCCCTTTATCCCTGTGCCAAATCCACATCAGGAAGTGAGAGGAAATCCCTACAAAGTGAGGGAAATCCTGGTAGTCACCAAGCCTAGTGTATCTACTGGAAGATACCCCCTCTATTCCTGTTCTGAGGAATGCTCATATATTGGGCTTTTCTTTCCCTTTTGGTTATCATGGTCACAGGACTAATAAAAAGAGTGAACCTCTTGAACTGGGACACAAAGGGCATCAAAAATCTTAGTTGGTCTAACCCATTTCCACTCAATCCAAAACTTTAAGCCAAAGAAGAATTGCAATATTTTACTTGACGTTGTAATCTGATTCCATATTTCTCAAAATCACATTCGTGATTTTCCTTCATATAAATACAGTGATACATTTTACAAATGTGCTTTGTCAACTTCAGGAAGCACAATAAGAATAAGTGATAATCCTGTAAGAAAATAAAATAAAAGAGCAGCCCAGTCATGTGACCCATCAAAGTCATATAACTGGCTACCCTTCAATCACACAGATCTCTGCTGCCACAATAAGCCACACCATGCAATGGGACATAAAATGCAGGGTGATAGACAGATGCATAACTTATACCTATTGAAGGGAACATTTTAAACTTGCATGACATGGCCTCTCAATGGATACAGAAAATTGAGCATTTTAATTTCCCTGAAAAAAAGTGTGAAATTTCAGTGAAATCTCACCATTTTGGCAAAGTGTATAGGAGAATGGGAAATTACAAAGTTCTTTTGGTAGCCTTTTCAGTGTAATAGGCTTTAAAAGGCTCTTTAGGTTAAAAAACCTCTTTTACTCTTTTACCATAGACTTGCTCTTGTGTCAGAAATGGCTCCTCCAAAGCCTTGATATTTTCACAGTACGAGATAAAAAAAACTGATGGAAAATGAAAAAGTTAACGTGACAGTACACAAATACAATACATTTAAAAAATACAGAATTCTGAATTAAATGAGCTAAAACTACCTGAAATAGATACCCCCTCCCCCCAAAAAATAAATGTCAGCTGAGGGTAATAGGGACATCATTATGCAGGCTCTACATGCTGTACAGCCATGTGCATGGAAAATTGAACGATTGGAAAAGGTCTCCCCGTTTACCCTTACCTCTTTTTCTGGGGACAACAAGTTTGGATTTTTCCTCACTTTCTTTCTAGGTGACAGTGGTCACCACTACAAAAAGAGAGTGTGAATCTTCCCAGTGGGGACACAGACAGTAATAAAATCCTGTCTAACCTATCCTCTATCCAAAAGTAAAAAAAGGTTTTGCCTACAGATATAATTTGCCTTGATGAAGCTGTGTGCATGTCTAACATCTAATCATACACTAGGTTAACTCCTATTAAGTCAGAGCATGAATAACATATATGGCCTATATCAGTGGTTCTCAACCACTGGATAATGGCCAGCTTCCAGGCAACAGCCTTCTTCCTCCAGGACTTTCAGCCATCTGCAGATCGCCTAATCTTCCACAGTACCTCCCAATTCCCATATAGCTCCCAAACTCTTATATTTGCCAGTAGTGCCCCTAAACCTCCCCCACAGTGCCATTGGCCCCCTGAGAGCTCTCAGCCCTCACAAAGCCCTTAGCATCCCACATGGCCTCCTACCCTTCCACAGTATCCTGCAAAGCCCCCAGTGATCCTGAGAGACCTCTGCCCCCTCCAGAACCTCATCCTCTACAAGGCCACCAAGTCTAATGCAGAGTACTTTAATCTCACTCAGAACCCTCATCCCCACACTGACACCCAACCCCATTCAGAGCCTCCTGGCACATTATAAATAGTTGGCCTTTTCCATACTTTTATTGTGTAAGTATAAACTTTTTTTTTTTTTACTGTTGGAGCATATAAGGTTATAAAAGAATTTACCAAGACCTGGTCTCAATAAGGTTGAGAACCAGGGGGCGTGGCCTGACCTGGCATGAGGAAAGTCGCTTGATTCCAGAGCTCCTGCCGATTAATACCGAAGGTACTTACTCCTAAAACCTTGCCATACTATGGGGACGGCTTCCCGAACCTCATCTACCTCCCGTTCCCGCTCCCCCAGGGCTCTCCCAGGGTCCCAGAGCCATAATATCCCGGAGATGTTCCGGAACACCAGGGGCAATATGGCGTCCTCCCAGCACGGGCCCTCCCGTTCCCAGGCACAGCCGATACCACTACTCAACCCGCCTCAGACAACCTCCCCTCATGTTCCCCCTCACGGAGGAGGGATATGCCTTGAACCTGGGCTACAAACACCGATTTGCCTACAGGATCTCCGCTCCATTGCGGACAAAATAAAGGAAACCCTGGCCGCTGCCATCTCAGAGCTGCGGCTCGACCTGCGCGACCTTACTGACAGGGTGAACGAAGTGGAGAGAGTGACAGACCGCCATCACACAGCCCTTCATTCTACCGCCTCATCCATCGACTCACATACGCTGCAATTGCGTGACATGCAAAGGCACATTGAGGACCTCGACAACCGCGGCAGGCGCCACAATCTCAGGATCCGCGGTATGCCCGAAGCAATAGAAGGCGATCAAATCACCCCTGCTATCACTGCTGTTTTTAATAACCTCCTTCACAGGCCTCCCCAGACCCCCATTCCCATGGATAGAATCCACCGTGCACTGCGCCCTAAAGGCAGGGAGACTGACCCCCCACGTGATATCATCTGCTGTTTTGTGGACTTTAAAATAAAAGAGGAAATACTCAAACAAGCAAGGGGTCAACAGCAAATCCTCCACGGCAGCGCTCCCATTCAAATCTACCAGGACTTGTCAGGCATCACACTGCAGCACAGACGAGACCTCAAGCCACTACTGGACGTCCTGAGGGAGAGGAACATTCCTTATAAATGGAAGTTTCCATTCTGCCTGTCCGCCTCCACTCAGGGCCGCACTGCCCTCTTAAAGGTACCCGAGGACCTACCACACTTTTGTGGCCAACTTGGCATACCAATGACGCAGGTGCCAAACTGGTATGCTCCTTTCCGCCCTCAGAGCTCCAGCAACGCTACGGAGCGGGAATCTCCCATGGAGACTCAGACCTCCAGATTCTGCAGGAGACGCTCTCCTTCCGCACACAACTACCGGGCCGACCACCGCGGCTACAGGGCTCCAGTCTCCCCTGAACCCCCTCGGTCCAGGAGAGCCCGCCGGGGCCGCTGAAAAGGACATACGGTGTACCCTCTTTCACTCTCAGTTAGCCCCGTTGGGCCCCTTTGAAAGACACACCGCACGATGCCCTCTCACTTTGGGCTGATAAACTTGAAGTTATCTAAAGATTCAGCAATCTTTTATTTTTTATTTCTATTTTTCACTTTGCCTTACACCGAGTTGATTTTCTTTTTGCTCTACAACAACAGTATTGTATGGACGTTCCAGACCCCCCGGGTTTTAATCCGCTACAAGGCCTCTCAGTTGAGCACAGGTTGTCTGACCGCACCCTCTCTCATGTATAACCTGAACTGCCACACCACCACTGTGTGAATCTCTTAACGGAAAGCTCGCTCCATTGGATCACACACCTCGCTCTCTCCTTGGTGTCTGCCCAGCAACAACCCCCCAGCCCTCTACTACAACTACCAGAATTCCAGAGGACTTACAACCACACCTCTCGCAGAGATGACGTCAAGCTGGGCGCCACTCTCCTCCTCCTGATCCGACGCCGGACTCCGCACAACGCCGCAAGACTTCCTCTCTGACGTAACGAACAATATCAACTGTGAGACCCGCCTCCTTCCGTCACAGTGCAGATGGTCGAACCCTGCAGCTATGCCACATCATATTCAGCAAAGGAAATCAAGCCTTGCTATCTACAACTGCACTGCGCACACCGCAACTGGACATCAGATTACAATCAAGAGAGGCAGGACTTTTGAAAGGTCGGTCCACTCTTACCTCAGATTGCCTTACTGCACAGATCGGCGGACAAGGTACACGCAGTGAAGTACACCCATAGCCTGAATGTGACACTACACACCCTCAGGGCGCTTCTTCATCTCTGCCTCACCAGGCTAGCATTAACATCTCTGGACGCTCTCTTAGATATTCATATTAGCCTTGATTTCATATTTTGGTAACATGTTTAGCTTTGCTAGCACTGGACACTGGCAGTTATAATGTTTGAAATGATAAGACACCTCTGGTAACTTACAGGGCCTCTTTCTCTAGCTTCCACCGACGCTTTCACACATATACCAAAGTACTACTTATTATTCCTGTTGCAAGACCAGCTCTCCCTCCAAGCATTGATGCGCGGCGCACCCACCACCCTCGAACTCACCGGGGGGGCTATCATGCTAAGCCCTAATTTTAACGCACTCGGACTGGGAGGGACAGCTGGTCTCATTAGATCACAACCACTTGTCCAACCATACACCCCCCATATAATTATTACATCTATGTTTCAATCACTACTACTCCACCATATATGCTCAAGTCACACCTTCTGCCATACTAATTACCATCCTGTGGCGGCGGATTATAGAATCCACTTTTATTTTTATCTCATTTATAGTTTTAGCTTCAGTTTCGATAGTACTTTAATGCGCACTTTCCTCACTGTCTTGTGTTAGACCAACCCCCACACAACTACAGACCAGAGCATAGTGCCTTCAAAAGGTACACGTACTCTGGCCTTGTATTGTACTTGACCGATACCCAATTCCACTGAGGTTTGTGGACACCCCTCTCCACACCTCTTCGGTTTCCCACCAGTGACTGACGTGTCACAACTCCTTTCCAGCCCGGCGGAAGCGCCCCTCTCCCAATTTCCCACTATCCTCACACCCCAACTACACGATGGTTCCCACAAACACCACCAATCCCCGCAACACAAATGTACAACCTTCAACAAACTCCATCAAATTCTGCTCGCTCAACATTAGGGGGCTCAACACTCCTGAAAAGAGGTCCAAACTCTTATACTGCTTACGTCAATCAAAGACCCAGATAGCACTAATACAGGAAACCCACTTCCAAACTGACGCGATCCCAAAACTAACGGACCACTACTTCCCCACAGTATTTCATTCTTCCAACGATGAAGCAAAATCAAAGGGCGTATCCATTCTGGTCTCGAAACAATGCCCTTTCTCGGTTACCGCAGTTCAAAGAGACCCACAGGGCAGATTTCTCTTCCTCAAGGGTTCCATCTATGGTAAACAACTCACGATAGCCAACATATACGCACCCAACACCAAACAAGTATCCTTCTTCCGCTCCACACTCCAACACCTTACTAGCTTCCGGTCTGGCACACTGATTGTTGGCGGCGACTTTAATGTCGCTCTCAACCCTTCAATGGACACATCAAGCGGTACCTCATCCTTGACTTATAGGGCACTCAAAGCTATTAAACTACAACTACACAATTTACTGCTTCATGACACATGGCGCACATTGAATCCTACAGTGAAGGACTTTACCTTCTTTTCAGCCCCTCACGGCAAATACAGTAGACTAGACCACTTCTTCCTATCCCAGAAAGATTTGACCAATCTAACCAAAGCTTCTATTGATCCGTCCATACTCTCTGACCACAACCCCATATCAATGACTCTCCTTATACCCGCAGCTCGCCCCAAGAATCACATTTGGCGGCTAGACAGTTCCCTATTAACAGACCCAGTCAACGCACAATGAGTGACCGACTGCCTCTCAAATTTTTTTACTTAAAACTCCTCTGAGACCACTGCACCATCGGTCATATGGGCCGCACACAAATGCGTTGTACGGGGTGAATTGATAGCCATAGCCACACAACGGAACAAATGTAGAAATGCACGTATCCTTGAACTAACTACACGCATCCGTACGTTAGAACAGGCTCATAAGGCATCCCTAGAGACTTCTTCTCTGACTGCTCTCACAGAGGCCAGGGGGGAACTCCTGGAGATGCTCAACAGCACTCTAAAACGCAAATTTGCACTAACGCAAAAGCTCTATTATGAATTCAGCAATAAAGCAGGCAAACTCCTTGCGAGAGCTCTCCAATCTAAAAGGGCGGCACAGACGATCCATAAAATACGCCGTCCATCAGGTGATGCAGTGGTCTCTAACAAAATCTCAGACCAATTTGTACAATACTTTTCTGAACTCTATAACCTCCCAAAAACACAAACCCTTGCAAATCACACGGACCGCACGACCGCTATCTCAGACTACTTAGCGCAATACAGCCCCACTCCCCTCTCCCTAGATGACTCCCAAAGACTAGACCAACCTCTCTCTACGGAGGAAATCCTTTTAGCACTAAAACAAATGAAAACGGGCAAGAGCCCTGGCCCAGACGGGCTATCGGTCAGTTACTACAAAACCTTCCCGACTTTACTGATCCCCAACCTCACCAAAGTCTTCAACAATCTCACTCCCGACTCACCATCCCACAAGGATATTCTAGAAGCACACGTTACCCTTATCCCCAAACCTGGCAAAGACCCCACGTTGGTATCAAACTATCGCCCAATATCATTGCTCAATGTGGACGTTAAACTATACGCCAAAACCTTAGCGAATCGCATCCTACCCTTTATCCCAAACCTCATATCGTTAGATCAGGCGGGTTTTGTTCCGGGCAGGGAGGCCCGGGACAATGCCACGAAGGCGCTGAACATTCATCACTGGCTCTCCACTACCTCCACCCCGGGATTCTTCCTCTCCCTTGATGCAGAGAAGGCGTTTGACAGGGTGGCCTGGGATTATATGGAGGCCTCGTTACGGGCGATAGGCCTTCCACCCCGCATGCTACAGATGATTATGGCCCTATACTCACTTCCTACGGCAAGAATTAGAGTTAATGGTACCCTGTCAGATGCCTTCTCTGTCTCCAACGGAACCCGACAGGGTTGTCCCCTATCCCCTTTAGTTTTTATCTTGACCATGGAACCTCTACTCCGTAGACTCAGAGAAAATCCCTCCATTAAAGGCATAGATATCAAACGCAAGCAATACAAAATGGCTGCCTACGCCGATGATATTTTACTTTTACTGACCGAACCCATCACCACCATCCCCAACTTGCTGGCTGACTTCTCACATTTTCAGGATATTTCCAATCTAAAAATTAATTTTGAAAAATCCAAAGCCCTCAATATCACCCTGCTCAACACCACGGTATCCCAATGTAAACTCAATTTTCCTTTTGGTTGGGAAAAACAGGCCATATACTATCTGGGAATTAAGATCCCTGCAAATTTGAAGGACCTATACGCGAGCAACTTTGCACCAGCGCTCACATCAATACAAGGTGATCTGCAGAAATGGCATTTGGGATCTTTTTCCTGGATGGGTAGAATCGCCATTATCAAAATGAATGTCCTACCCAGACTCCTCTACCTCCTTCAGGCCGTCCCCATAAAATTACCGCCCTCCTTCTTCAAATCATATAAACATATGTGCAGACTCTTCATTTGGGCTTCTAAAACCCCACGTCTTTGCTGGGATAGGCTGACCTTACCTAAACCTTTGGCAGGCTTAGGGCTCCCAAATATTCAAAAATACTACTGGGCTTGCCACCTTACCAGGGCAGTAGACTGGCATATTCACCACCCCTCGAAGGATTGGATTTCTGTAGAAGACTCCTTTGCCAGCTTACCAATTAGGAACGCACCATGGATAGGAATTGCATCTGCCCCCAAAGAATACATAACACATCCCCTCATCGGGACCACTCTCACCATATTTAAAATAGCCAGCAAAACACTCGCAATCAACCCTTCCACTGGTCCCATGATGCCCCTAGACAACAATCCGGAATTTCCACCCGGGCTCACACTCAAGGACCCAACTCTTGATGCACGTGCATTCAACGCCAGAGCACAAAGATTCTTTCGCAATGGCTCCCTTTTACCATACAACGAACTCGTAACCTCCTTCCCAGACTACGATATCCCTTTCTTCAAATATCTCCAACTGCGACACTTTTTCTCCTCCCACAAACAAACTACTTATTGGCATAAAGATCACTCACCCTTTGAACTCATCTGCTCTAGCACGGAACCTCAGAGCCATCTAATCTCTTCCATCTATTCTCTACTACACTCGCACTATACAATTAAGGAAGACAGACTGATTCGACAATGGGAGTCGGACCTTTCTATAGACCTCACTCCCACTGAATGGGACCATATCTTCACCCTCCTACATAAAGGCTCAATCAACGTCACAACCCAGGAAAATAGGTACAAACTGTTTTCAAAATGGTATAGGACCCCAGACAAAGTGTATCATTTCCACCCGACGGTACCCTCTACCTGCTGGAGATGCAATACAGCGCGCGGCACCCTCCTCCATATTTGGTGGGACTGCCCCATCATCCAACCTTTTTGGCTGGAGATCCACCACTTAATCTCGCATATCACCACCTATACACCGGCCTTTTCTCCCGCACAATACCTCTTACACCACACCAAGACCCCACTAGGTTCCTATAAAAAATCGCTCACACTACATCTTATCAATGCTGCCAGCCTCTGTATCCCACTCCTTTGGAGAACCACTACCCCCCCTACGATAAAAGACTGGATCAATCGAGTAGACAAAATCGCAGACATGGAAAACCTCATTAGCCAGGCCCAAGATAACCCGTCCAAATTCCACAACACATGGGCATGCTGGCTCCACTACAAACAATCCGCAATCCAGAATACACCTCCCACCACCTCATTACCTCAACCGTAAGCATTGGCCACCCACAAACACAACACGCCAACTTGCCAATTACCTGAACTCTCAGGCCATTCGCACCCGACATGAAACCTACTGGCCCCAGGCGGTCTACTAAACACTCTCCTTACAACCGCGGCAGTCTAACACTCTATGTCTCATTGCACCCCCTGGTTGCACAGTAGAGACATACTTCGATTACGTCACTGTACCCCCCCCCCTCCCATCACCCCCCCCCGTCACCCCCCTCTCCCTCCTCACCTCCTTCCGCCGTTTAAACATTCCTTTCTTGTTACTCCCTAATGAAACTGATTACTCAACCTCCACATACCGCTCCATGCCCGACCTAATTTCAAAGGCACTTGGTCACCCCCCCATCCACAGCAAGTTCCCTCACAAGGGGTGGATGGTTCTCGGGCAAACCACTGCAGGGTATAGTTTGCATGACATGGACGAATACCTAATGACACTACTTAAACTTACACCTATAAGTGCGTCCTCTTCCCGAGAAGAGGCGCACACATCCCCTGTTTACGATGTTAGGCAATCTCGCCTTATTAATGTTTATGATTTCATTTCTGTACAATGCAATACAATATATATGTTTGATTATACCTTGTATCCATGAAAATTTTCAATAAACTTTTTTTTCGAAAAAAAAAAAAAGGTTGAGAACCACTGATCTTTATCATTGTTGTATTTTGCTTGTTTTGCCTTTATGTGAATCTAACACCAGTGTGTTTACATCAGGAGAATCAAAGACAGAGAACGTCTTTCTGCAAATTCCAGAGAATATTCTAAAAGATTCTGAAAGAGCCTATGTAACCGTTATGGGTAAGTTGTATGTAATCACTTAAAGTAAATGTAAACCCTAAACCTCTCTTGTGATTTCAATGCTAACATGTTAGCACACTAATACACTAGTATTAGGGTGTGGCCTTTAGTTTTTCCTATTCATAGATACATAATTCTTCCACCACTAAATACAAAAGAAGACTTTGGCATTTTTCCAAAGTAAAAAGTTGTGGGCCTCAGATCTTTCTATTCATTGATAGTACACTAGTAATTGGAAGTGGCCATCAGATCTTTCTATATATAGATACTAGCATTAAGATGTTGCCTTTAGTTCATCCAAATAATAGATAGTACACTAGTAATATGTTGTGGCCTTTAGATATTTTTATACATTGATAGTACACTAGTGATGTTGTCAACAGTAGTGAGGCTTTTAGATCTTCCAATACTTAGACATTGTTGAAAATAAGATTTGTCCTTCAGTTCTTCTTGTACTTAGCACACTAGTATTCCATACAGAACATTTTAACTACTATCATTAGCCCATATAAAAAGGTTCAGTCGATTGTATTGCAGCTTTTCAACAAAGTAAGCAGTCATATCCAGAAGAGTCTTACAAGAGGATTATCTTCATAATCTCCTAGAACAGTAAAACATGACATTTATTTGGTGGTAATTTAGGCAGCTTAACTCATCCTCTCTGGGTCCTGCTATGTGTAAAGCAATAATAATATGCTTCCTGGAAACCATTAAATACACAAGAAGACATTTCTTGATATTTGAAATAGACGGGTAACAAAAATGGTGAAAGGTTTGAAAAAGTACATCAAGATTCTGAATAAGGTTCAGAAGGGCAGTTTTTTCAATATGAAACCAAAATAGAACACGGGGACATGACCTCAAACTAACTGGAGGAAAGTTCAAAACTAAACTTAGAAAGTATTATTTTACTGAAGGGTAGTTGATCCTTGAAATAAGCTTAGGAAAAAGTTAACGAAAAAACAAACAAAGATAAATAAATAAAACAACCAACAAATAAAAAAAAAATAATGGACAGACTTGATGGACTACTCTGTCTTTTTCTGCCGTCACTTTTCTATATTTCTATGATTTGTCTCTTTAATAGGAGATCTGATGGGCACAGCCCTGGAAAACCTGGACCAGCTCCTGGCCATGCCATATGGGTGTGGAGAGCAGAACATGGTCCTCTTTGCCCCCAACATCTTCATTCTGCGGTATCTGGAGAAGACTCATCAGCTGACCGATGAGATCAAGAGCAAAGCTATCACATTTCTAATTAGTGGTGAGCTACTCATTACGAATAATAAAATATCTATCCAAAATTGTTATTTTAACCTTTGCATTGAGATTAACAATAATGTTTAGACTATCTGCTGATGCCCGCTAGTCCTGATGACTGCCTTTTTTTCCAGAATTATATCCTCATGAATTAGAATATAAGCTGATACCTTTAATGTATAAACTCTGTACTGGATTAAGACAAAACAGGGTCCCAGTAATATGCCCCTCCATATATTTACCTTGTTCACATATTACAATATAAGAAAAATATATCAATTTTTTTCACCTCAAGTGATATTAAAGGCAATTTTTTTAAAATAACAAACGTGTCACACTCATCTGCTCTGTGCAGTGGTTTTGCACAGAGCAGCCCTGATCCTCCACTTCTCAGATCCCCTGCTGGTGCTCCTGGGCCCTTCCTCTTGCCCCCAGAGCAAGCAGCTTGCTGAGGGGGGCACCCAAGCAGGCTCGCTCTCAAGCTGCTACCCTGCATGTCCATCCCCCCTCTCTCCTCATTGGTTCACTGGCTGTGATTCATAGGAATGGCTCCCGCTGCTGTCTCAACCAATGGTGGGATAGCCCCTGGAGAGTTGAGGCTCTCGTGCACATCCCTGCATTGCTATGGGGCTCAGGTAAGTATTAGGGGGGCTGCTGCAACGAGAAGGTTTTTTACCTTCATGCATAAAATTCATGAAGGTAAAAAAAGTTGAGCCTTTAGAACCACTTCAAATATTAAGAATCAGATCCCACAATGATGATGACATTTAAAAGGTCCAGTAGGTTTAATGAGCATGCAGAAAGGACACACAACGCTTACTGCAAAACCACCCATCTGAGACCACGTCTCTAGTGTGTTTCATTCAATCCTGGGCTTGATCATAGAGATTGAGGCAATCAGAGGGGGAGCTGTTAAAATATGTTTATTACATCTGACTGGCCAAATCAATGAATCTTTTTTTTTTTTTTTTTCCAAATAACGTTTTTTATTTTCAAACACATGTGCAATACATTGTTTAAAAGAAAACAGTATGTGTAATGGCATTACATAAACTCAAGTTAACATATAATTTGCTGATGCTGAACTTCTATACTCATAAACAAGAGCATTACTAGATGCCTTCGGTAGTCCAATATTTGTTGTTTAGTGATTCATTTGTTTTACATGTTATTGGAGTACATGCTTCACTACTACAAAACTGTGATTATATATTCCGTAACTATAGAAGTCATAAGACTATGCAGTGAGAGAGAATAGAGGTGGGTAGTGGAGAAGAGAGGGAGGTGAAGAAAAAGGAGAAAAAGAAGGAAAAGAAAAAAAGAATGGGAATTAGAAAGTGAAAAAAAGGAGGGGGGGGGTATAGGAGTCGTTGAGATGGTGGTGTTACCTGGTCAAGGTGGGTCCTCCCGGAGGTGCCATGGCCCCCAGACCCTGTTATGTGCCTCCAGTCTGTCTTGTATTCTGGCTGTCATTTTTTCCATTACTTCCATGTCCTTAATTCTGGCATAAAGATCCTCAGCAGTTGGTGGGTTAATGCGTTTCCAGTGTAAAGCTATGAGGCATCTTGCTGCCGTTAGGACATGATGCACTAATTTCCTATATGGGGTGGAGAGTTTGAGTGGTGACAGACCTAATAAAAAGAATTTTGGGGACGCCTGGACCTGTGTGTCCAAAAGGCGATCTAACAACCTCCGAACTGTGGACCAGTAAGGGGCCAGCAGCGGGCAGCTCCAATATATATGTAAGAAGGTGCGCCTTGCTCCTTGGCAATGCCAGCACCTATCGGAGGTATTAGGGAAGATAGTATGGAGTACCTCTGGGGTCATGTACCATAGTAGAAGAATTTTATAGGAGTTTTCCTTATACAGTGAGCATATTGAGCTTTTTGCCGCCTGGGACCAAATGGTCTGCCATTGTGTCATAGGGGTGTCCTCACCAAGGATCTTTTCCCATTTTGTCATATAAGAATGTTTGTTCTGCCCATCTTGGGAGAATGTGTTTAGGATCTTGTATATGCCTGATATGAGCCCTCTCTGGGAGTTGCCTGCCAGAATCATAGTTTCGAATGGGGAGGGGGGTGAAAATTGTAGGTTGGGTGTTATAGTAAGTGCATAATGTCTGATTTGTAAATACCCATAAAACGCCTGTCTACGGAGTTCATGTTTATTTTGTAGATCGGTAAATGGCAAAAGTTTCTGTGTCCTAGGATCCACCAGGCTTCCAAAATGGAATAAATTCCGGGAAGTCCAGGGGTATGACATTTGATAAGTAAGGCTATCCGGCACTTTGGGGTTACAGACAAATGAGGTCAGGAGCGATTTCTCTGATGACAGCCCATGAGCAGAAGCCAGTTTACGCCATATCCTCCGCAAGAGGGATATGGGACCCAGCATACGCTCAGGGGCCACATCCGCATTCGCACTCCATAATAAGTTATTTGGATGTGTGGGAGCTAGCCATAATTTCTCAATTTCTGTCTATTTATTGTAGGACTTGTGGGTGTACCACGAAGCTACTGCGCGTAATTGAGTTGCGTAATAGTACTTAATAATGTTAGGGAATGCCAGTCCCCCTTCATTGCGGGACGCCATCAATACTGATCCCGGTATCCCGTGTCTTTTATAATTCCAAACATATTGTAGGAGTTCAGACTGCAGTTTTTTCAAATGGTGAAGTAGAATTGGTATGGGTAGTGTTTGAAAAAGATAAAGGAGCTTCGGAAGGATAGTCATCTTAATCGAAGCTATTCAACCTAGTAAAGAAATATGGTGCTTTTTCCATTGGAGCAGTGAGGATCTTATTGAACGAAACAGTGGGGGGAAGTTCTCCTGATACAGGGTGTTAAATTTGGGGGTGATGCACGTCCCCAGGTATTTCAGGGATGTTGTTTTCCATGTAAACGGGAAATTGGATTTTAAGAGCGTGACCTCCGTGGCCGGGATATTAATTGGGAGTGCCTCTGATTTTGACTCATTTATTTTATATCCTGAAAGAGCCTTAAAGCGGTTTAGTTCTGTATTTAGGATCGGAAGGGTAGTGTGGGGCTGAGTCAATGTGAGTATATTGTCGTCGGCGAAGAGGGAGATTTTAAATTCTCTACCTCTGACCGAGATCCCCTTAATATCTGGATTGCTCCTGATGGATGCTGCTAGGGGTTCTACACAAAGTGCAAATAGGAGGGGCGAGAGTGGGCACCCCTGTCTGGTCCCGTTCGCCACTGAGAATGTTGGGGAGAGTGCGAAAGGGGTTCTAACTTGGGATGAGGGATTAGTGTATAAGTGTTTGACCGCTTGTAAAAAAGGCCCTCGAAATCCCATAAATTGTAAGGTGGCGAACAGAAAAGGCCAACCCAAATGATCAAATGCTTTTTCCGCGTCCAGGCTTAACAGCAAAGACGCCTGGCCCTCCCTGTTCTCCACCTCCACCAGATCTATTACCCTTCTAGTGTTGTCACCCGCTTGTCTCAGCGGGACAAATCCCACCTGGTCTTTATGGACCAGGGAAGGGAGGATCTGATTGAGACGGTTGGATAGGAGTTTGGTAAAGATTTTTAGGTCGGAGTTCAGTAACGCGATGGGTCTGTAACTAGCGCATAAGGAGGGGTCCTTGTCCGGTTTAGGTATAAGCGTAATAAAAGAACGTTGCATGTCTGGAGGTATGGGGGTGTCTTGTAGGAAGGTTTGAAATATCCTGCGCATGTGTGGGAGTAGGGTGGGGAGGAACGTTTTGTAGTATTCGTATGGAAATCCATCTGGTCCTGGGGCTTTACGTGAAGGCAAAATTTTAACCGTCAGTTCTATTTCCTCATCTGTGATCTGTGCGTTCAGTGATAGCAAGTCAGTTGGCGTCAAGTGGGGCATTCCACTGGATTCTAGATAATCTCGCAGTTTGTGGGACAAGCCCTGCGAGGGGGGGTTACTGGGTATGTCTGGGTTGTTGTATAGATCTTTGTAAAAGTCTGCAAAGACATGGGCAATCTCCGTAGGGTGGGAAACCATTTGTCCCGATTTATTTTTAATTTGATGTGGCGTTTGCATATGGGATTTGTCTCGTAATTTGTTAGCTAAAAGGGAATGCGCCTTGTTTCCTTTATCATAAAACATTTGTTTCTGTCTGATCAGTGCTTTTTCTACTTGGCCTAGTGCAAATTCTTTAAGGGTAGAGCGGAGATTAATTATTTTCCGGAGAAGGGGTATTGTTGGAGTATTTTGGAGCTTACGCTCCAGCACTCTGAGATCCCTCGTTTAATTTTGCTGCTAATTTGTCTTTCTTCATTGCGGAGGACAGTGCCATACACTTACCGCGTAGGACCGCCTTATGGGCCTCCCATAGTGTAGATAATGAAGTTTCTGAAGAGGCATTTTCTATAAAGTAATGTTTAAGGGTGGAATGTAGTTCCAGCTGAGAGGGCATGTGTTGGAGGAGGAATGTGTTAAGTCTCCAGTTATAGGATCTACGGTTAGGGGTGTCTAAGTTCAACCTAAGTAGGATGGGGACATGATCTAACCATGAAATAGGGAGTATTTGAGCTGCTTGTGTTAGTTTGAGTGTGAGGTTATTGACAAAGAAGTAGTCTATCCTGAAGTGAATGCGGTGGGGGGTGGAATAAAATGTATACTGACGATCGCCTGGGTGAAGGGCCCTCCACGCGTCAACGAGCGCATATCGTCTAGAGATTTGTCGAAAGAGTCTAGAGTCCCTAAGGACTCCCGTTAGTGACGCCCGGGTGCCCACCACCTGACGATCCGCGGTTGCTGATTGGACAAATCCCCCCCCACCACCAAAACCCCCGGGTTTGATTTAAAGATGTGGGAGTATACTTTGGAGAGAAAGTTATATTGTTTGGTGTTTGGTGCGTATAGGGCGCATAATGTGATTGGTTGTGTGTTCCATGTACCTTGTAGAATAATGAAGTGACCTTTAGGATCGGCATAGTGGTTTACACAAGTGAAGGGGGCTCCCCTTTTAATAAGTATAGCCACACCCGCTTTTTTTTTTAGTGCTAGATGATAAATATATTTGAGGGAAATATCTGGAGGCGAACGCGAATGAGCCCTCTTTGTTGAAATGTGTCTCCTGTACCAGTACAACATCAGCCCCCGACTGTCTGAACTCCTTCAGTGCCAAATGCATTTTTTTGTTAGAATTCAGACCAAGGACATTTAAGGATAGTATCTTTGCCATCTGTCTACGTGTGGGTGGGCGTGTATATGCTTACTTACCGAGGACGCACCAGGATCTGCGGTCAAAAACCAGGAGCCGGCACTCTCTGGGAGGGGACCAGGACACCTCGTCTTCACCTTTGTGTACATCTGAGGATGACTAAGAGGGAGAGAGAGGGAAGAGAATTGAGGAAGAAAGAGGCGAGAGATTAAAACCGAGTAGTAACATGTTGCATACATTATCTTCAGTGCTTTTCTGGCCAACAGGCCTTGATAACCACGGATTGCCAGATGCCTCCCCCCCCGCCAACCCAAAAGGATCAGCCAGGAGAAGGCACCAGGGGGCCCGCAACTAGTATAGTAATACAAACAAACTTTATGATTCGCTAAACTATGAATCAAAAAAGGGGGGTGAGGGACGATCGGATGAGTATCTTCTTTCTCAAAGCTCGATCTAGGTAAGCCCTTGTAGTTAACCATTCTATGGCTTAGGGGCAATTTAGGAGACTATAATCTAGAAACATAGTGGGCATTTAAGTCCCGAGTAGAAAGAACCGATGTTCCAAAGTAGTATTGATCCAGTCGAAGGTGCGGGCCTTCATGGAGCGATGAAGCTTATCCAGTCTTGTGCTTGGGAGATTTGCGAGATGCTTCAGGGTTTCTGGGCCGGTTGGAAGTGGGGATCTTCTACCAGACTGTAGGTGGTGTTGGAGGGGTGGCTACTAGGTCCCAATCTGGAAGATGTGGAGGTTGAATGTACAGGATATTACAGAATGTGCGGAGGTCCTCTGGGTACCTCAGTACAGCAGATGTGCCTTGGTGTTTCGCAGTGAGGGTGAAAGGGAAGCCCCACCGGTAGGGAATTGTCTTGGTCTGTAGTAATTGCAGTAACGGTTGAAGGAGTCTGCGTTTTTGCAGAGTGATCCAAGAAAGATCAGGGTATAGTTGTAACTGAGTCCCGTCAAAAATAATTTTGCGTGCAAGGCGTGCTTGTTTCATGATTCCCTCTTTGAGGGGATAGGAGGTGATTCTACAGATAACATCCCTCGGCTTGGATGCTGCTCCTTTAGGTCGCAGGGCTCGGTGTGCTCTGTCCATCTCTATATGTTTTGTGGGGGGTTCGCCGAGGAGGTTGTTGAAGATGGTTTATAGAGTGGTTTGCAAGTCCTCGCTACCCTCCGATTCTGGGATACCTCTCACACGAATGTTATTGCGGCGCCCCCTGTTGTCCAAATCCTCTATGTGCCTCTGCATGTCCCTGAGGAGTGATCTGTGTTCCACCCCCTGAAGTTGTGATCTGTGGACTGCTAATTTTGTTTCCTGGATCTCTTCTTCCGCCATTTCCACTCTGTCTGCCAGGTGTTTAAGGCCTGTTTGGAGGACTTGAATTTCTGTGCGGCATGTGGATTTCACATCTTCTGTTAGTTGTCTGAAGTCCTCCTTGGTGGGCATGGCCTGAAGATATGTTTGCCATTGAGGTGGCATGTGTGGGGCTTGCATCGGTCCAATTTGCTGGTATGGGGAGGATGGAGCTGGAGGCGGGGAGTGTGGGCTAAGTGATCCTGCCTCAGATGGCATGTGGGGTCCAGACAACGGGGGCTCCCACTGTTCAGACCATGGCAGGGCCTGTGTTAGCTGAGGGGACCTTGTGTGGTGGGTGTCTGTTGTTGTACAGGGAGGGGTGCTGGCTTTCTGTGCATATGAGGGGTTAAAGGCTTTTTGTTGCCTCGAGACACTAGGGTCTCTAGATCTGGATAGTCTCTGTGCCTTTGGTGGGGGGGACGATACAGCCATGGCCCAGGAACTTTCGCCATCAATCTCCAGGTCTTGGTGCCTCTCCATAGGAGGGTGGGCTGGGGCAGGTAATGGTGGGTAGTCCTGGGAGAGGATTGAGGATGCTGGGGAGAGCGGGGCCGTTCCCTGCATGTAGGGGTCCGAGGCCGCTCTCAATAGGCGCGGAAATGCTGCTGAGCACTGTATGTAGTGCTGTATGTCGGCCGGCAGCATAGAGGGCCGCGGCCCGCATGTCTGCATGGACTGGGGATCGGGGTGGGACGACGGACTCACCGCTCCCTCGTGGTGTGTTGAGATCCCTGGGCCTGTCTCCGTCAGCGGAGAGTCCGGTGGATGGTGCTGCTGAGAGGTGTGAGGCGGCTTGGGCTGCGGGGAGCTCTGTTGTCCAGGGCCATCTTGTCTCCCCCGCTCTGAGACATGTCTGTCTGGATGAAAAAGGTACGGAGGTCCGTGGATGCTCCTGGAGGGGGTTGCGATGTGCCCCTTTGTTTGGAGGATCGGGTGGTCCTCGATTTGCCCATGTGGGTGCTGTAGATCGTCCCCTGGTGTGCCTTTAGTGCTGTGGGCTGATGGAGCTGAAAGTTCAGGCGTCCATTAAGGTCAGCTTCCGGTCACGCCCCAATGAATCTTTTTTTAACCCTTAAAACCATAAACACATTTAATGAGGAATACATGCTTTATTAGTAGTAAGATGTGGTCTTTAGATCTTTACATCTCTTTTTTTTTTTTGTAAGAAATTTTCCTTTTATCGAAGTGTGAAGGGCTGACATTTGATACAAACAATGAGGGGGAGGGGCGTACGCTGGGAGTGTCACCGAGTCCATTACGCTCCACTGGTAGAAATGTGATGATGCCATCTGAAAACCTATCAGTAGGTCATAAACGGGGGAGGCTATGGCTCTTTTCCTGCGTCCGATCCCCTGGCGGAATGATAGACATCTGTGTCCTTTCCTGGACGCAGGGTCCTCCCGGGTTGGCCAGGGGGTGGTGGTGTGGAGGGGGGGAGGGGAAAGGCGGAACTGTTCCTGCTCAGGGATACATGCGAAGGGGAGGAGGAGTCCGTCAATCCACTTGGATCGTGTCCCATTCCAATTCTTCCGGCGCAAACCCTTCCTCTCTGCTACTCCTCTGCTCTGCAGTCTGTACGGTCCACTGAACCAGGCTCTGTCGGCCATCTTGGATGACGCTGACCTGGTTCGGCACGACGTCCGCCCTCCTGGCCTCGGGGGTGGACTGGGTTGTCTCGGCCTGGCCGGGAGAAAGCGGCGTGAGCTGCGGCACCTCTGGCGCCTCCAGGTGACATTGCAGGATCTCTTCTCTGGTCGCCAGCGGCACTGCGGTGTCGTCTCCTTATGTGACGGCGTCCGGCGGGTCCGAGGAGCCGACAAGGTCCTGGGCATTGTCTCTAATTTGCGTCGTGCCAGGGATTTCGCCTGCCATCCTCCCCGGCTGTGCCGTAGACGTTGATGGCCCTTTGCCGAGGTTAGGTTGAGTGTCCACCTTCTGCGGGCGACCCCGCTTTCTTTTCGACTGTCCCTCCTCCGGGGAGGCCGCTAGTCGTTTGGCCGCTTTGTTCTCGGGGCCCGAGCCGCCCGCCAGCTCTTTGATGCCGTTCTGGTTGGCTTTTGGAAGGGCGTGGGGCTCCAAGTTGACCATGTCGGGAAGGATCATACTGATGACGGGCTGGGCCACTGGCTGAGGGACCAACCCGTCCCATTCACCCCCGCCATGACCGCCAGGGGCACTACCGGCGGAACGGCGGCGAACGGCAAAGGGGACACCTTCATGTGCCCGGGGAGGATATTGGAAGCCAGGACGGGAGGAGGGAATTGGACCGGCGGGCTGGAACTGATGAACTTTTCTTCTGTGGGGAGGCGGGGCCGGAGGACCGGAAGCTTGGCGACCAAGGTGTCCACCCGGGGGCTGCTGGCTGCCTTCTGCAGCTCGGGGGGGCGCTTCTTCACCTGTGGGGGGCTGACCGGGTGCGTATTGGGGGGCGACTTCTTGTTCTTATTGTCTGCCGCGCTGTTATCGGGGGATGGGGGCCTCTTTGTCCTGGGCACATCTGCCGGCTGCTTCTGTAGTTTCTGCCCGCCACTCTGAGAGTTTTCTGACAGGACCATGGAGAGGACAAGCTCGGCATTGGTGCTGCGGGGTTAATGATGTGCTGCTGGATCAGGAATTGGGCCACTTCCACCACCTTGTTGAACGATCGATTCAGGATCTTCTCCGCCCAATTAAAGATCAGAGCGCAGGAGGCATTTATCACGTCGTTATTGTATGACTGGACCAGATCTGTCAGCTCTGAACGTTCTGTCATCCTCAGGTCCAGGCTGGGCAGGGGCGGCATGCTGACCATACTCTTCCTCCGCAGGCCGCTGTAGCAATACTTTGACTGGCCGTGTCCCCCCAGCCTCCTCGCCTTTATATTGGGGAAGATCTCCCGGATGATCTTCCCGAAGTTGGCCACGCTGAGCGGCAACCCGCAGAGGTTGTCGCAGTATCGCTTATAGGCGTCGTAGACATCCTGTTTGGGCAGGCAGGTGTCGGTGTGCTCCTCCAGGTGGTTCCGGATCCACGTACAGGCGTGCATGTGCTCCGCCGTGGTCACACATCCTACATCCAGGCTTTTGTTGGGGCTGCTGGGGCCGGGCGGCTGCTGGAGGTACAGGTACAGCTTGTCATAGTCAGACAACTTCTGGACATCCCCCAGTATACCGTCCACTTTTGTTTGCACGGCTTTCGTGATGCGGCTGCGCAGTTTCTGCAGAAGGTTGATGGGTTCGGTCTCCTCCTGCGATTCTCCCGCCGTCAGTCCACCTTTCTTCAAGATCTTTTCATAGAGCGCGTCCTCTGCCATCCCCTCCAGCGCGCCGAACTGATTGGCCGCCGCCGCCACCACCCCTCCGATCTTTACATCTCTACATAGACATATATTCCTCTTTAATGGACACACATGCCTCGGGTTTTTCATGGGGTGTCTTGGAGTGGTGGCATATACACAGATCATCTTCAATATTACTACTTGATTCTCTGATGACCTGTAAGTTATGCCTCCCTTATATACCCAAATAGATTATAAACTATTTCACCTACTGTATCCTCTTTTACACATTAAACGACTGACATAGAACCCCAAACTATAACTTACCAGGCAACCAAGCCAGGAGTCTGACAGCTTGGACTGAGAGCTGAGCACTTCCAGGTTCAGTGTAAAGTGACGGGACAGGAGAGCTCCAATTTTCCATTCTCCACGCTGAACTTGCTGGCAGCACACTGGGGCCCACAGAGGAGCTTGCTTTGAAGGTTTGCTAAAGTTTTACTGTGCAAAAACTGAACTGGTGGCTTCATCACTCACTATTATGAAAATAAGTGTGATCATCTACACAGAATTTTACTATGTTTGGGTGCAATCATCTACGTCATCTTCTCCAGTGTATGTTTAAGGTACCAACTTTACAGTACTAGCCAGCTGACTTTACTTACCAGCACTCGTCTTTGTTGCTTGTAACTCTTATATTGTTAAGACTGATTGCCCAATTACCCTCTTGTATACACATGTACTTGATGCCTGTTTCTACATATGTCTTAAAATTAAAATCAATAAACCTCTTTGACAAGAAAATAGGTGTAATCTGTTGCCAGTGGGCACATGAGATTAAACCGCAGAGGTTTGATCATTGTCATCTTGGTAAATCATAACCCAGGTTTGATTATGACAACCAACTTTTTTCTATATTCTTTTTATCCAAGAGATGTATAACCTCTCAGCTTAATTAAACCTAGGTGACGGGGGGAGGGTCCAAAGGTCAGTGTGGAACATATTCCAGAGGATAGTATTGGGGGCATTAGTGGTAGGTTGACCAAAGCACAAAAACCCAAGGTAAGTATAGTAACAAGTCCAAGTTGCAATCTCGGAACATCCAGTAAGAGGATAGTATGCGACCGGTCTAAACTATGTGGCATGTTCACCAATGCCAGGAGCCTGGCGGACAAGATGGATGAACTAAAGATACTGTTGTATGAGGAGGATCTGGACTTTGTGGGAATTCTCAGAGACCTGGTTCAACAGCTCTCATGATTGGCTGGCAAATATTCAAGGGTATACCCTTTATCGCAGGGATAGAGAGGGTAAAAAAGAGGGAGGGGTATGCCTATATATCAAGAATAATGTGCAAGTGGATGTGAGAGATGACATCACTAAAGAAGCTAGGGAGGAGGTGGGAAGTGTTATCATAATGGGGGGATTTTAATTATCCAGACATAGACTAGGCGGAGGACACCATGCAATCGTCTAAGGCTCGCCAGTTCCTAAATGTCTTGCGAGACAATTTCATGGGTCAGAGGGTAGACGCACCAACTAGAAATAAAGCCTTACTGGATCTACTGATTACCAATAAGACAGACCCAATCACGGATGTGGAAATACAGGGCAATTTAGGAAACAGCGATCACAGGTCAATTGGCTTCAGTATAAATCACACAAATAGGAAACATAAGGGGAATAAAAAGAAACTGAAGTTCAAAAGAGCCAACTTCCCTAAACTACGAACCTTGCTAGAAGACATACATTGGGATAAAATCTTAGGAACAAAGAACATGGAGGAGAGATGGGTTTGCTTTAAGAGCATAGTAAATAAGGGCATTAGCCAAAGCATCCCATTGGGAAATAAATGTAACTACTTCAACCCCCGGAAGGATTTACCCCCTTCCTGACCAGAGCACTTTTTACAATTTGGCACTGCGTCACTTTAACTGCTAATTGCGCGGTCATGAAATGCTGTACCCAAACAAAATTTGCGTCCTTTTCTTCCCACAAATAGAGCTTTCTTTTGATGGTATTTGATCACCTCTGTGGTTTTTATTTTTTGCGCTATAAACGGAAAAAGACCGAAAATTTTGAAAAAAAATTATTTTTTCAACTTTTTGTTATAAAAAAATCCAATAAACTCAATTTTAGTCATACATTTAGGCCAAAATGTATTCGACCACATGTCCTTGGTAAAAAAAAAATGTCAATACGCGTATATTTATTGGTTTGCGCAAAAGTTATAGCGTCTAGAAACTAGGGTACATTTTCTGGAATTTACACAGCTTTTAGTTTATGACTGCCTATCTCATTTATTGAGGTGCTAAAATGGCAGGGCAGTACAAACCCCCCCCAAATGACCCCATTTTGGAAAGTAGACACCCCAAGGAAATTGCTGAGAGGCATGTTAAGCCCATTGAATATTAAATTTTTTTGTCCCAAGTGATTGAATAATGATAAAAAAATAAAAATTAAAACATTTTTACAAAAAGTTGTCACTAAATGATATATTGCTCACACGTGCCATGGTTATATGTAAAATTGCGCCCCAAAATACATTTAGCTGCTTCTTCTGAGTATGTGGATACCATATGTGTGGGACTTTTTGGGAGCCTAGCCGCGTACGGGGCCCGGAAAACCAAGCACCGCCTTCAGGATTTCGAAGGGCGTAAATTTTTGATTTCACTCCTCACTACCTATCACAGTTTTGAAGGCCATAAAATGCCAAGATGGCACAACCCCCCCCCCCAAATGACCCCATTTTGGAAAGTAGACACCCCAAGCTATTTGCTGAGAGGCATGTTGAGTCCATGGAATATTTTATATTTTGACATAAGTTGCGGGAAAATGACAAACTTTTTTTTTTGCACAAAGTTGTCACTAAATGATATATTGCTCAAACATGCCATGAGCATATGCGGAATTACACCCCAAAATACATTCTGCTGCTTCTCCTGAGTACGGGGATACCCCATGTGTGGTACTTTTTGGGAGCCTAGCCGCGTACGGGGCCCCGAAAATCAAGCACCGCCTTCAGGATTTCTAAGGGCATAAATTTTTGATTTCACTCCTCACTACCTATCACAGTTTCGTAGGCCATAAAATGCCAAGATAGCACAAACCCCCCCCAAATGACCCCATTTTGGAAATTAGACACCCCAAGCTATTTGCTGAGAGGCATGGTGAGTATTTTGCAGCTCTCATTTGTTTTCGAAAAGGAAGAAAGACAAGAAAAATGTATTTTTTTCTTTTTTCAAATTTCAAAACTTTGTGACAAAAAGTGAGGTCTGCAAAATACTCGCCATACCTCTCAGCAAATAGCTTGGGGTGTCTACTTTCCAAAATGGGGTCATTTGGGGGGGTGGGGGTTGTGCCATCTGGGCATTCCATGGCCTCCAAAACTGTGATAGGCAGTGAAGAGTGAAATCAAAAATTTACACCCTTAGAAAGCCTGAAGGTGGTGCTTGGTTTTCGGGGTCCCGTACGCAGCTAGGCTGTCAAAAAGTCTCACACATGTGGTATCCCTGAACTCAGGAGAAGCAACAGAATGTATTGTGGGGTGTAATTTCACATATTCCTATGGCATGTTTGAGCAATATATCATTTAGTGACAACTTTGTGCAAAAAAAAAAAAAAAATTGTCTCTTTCCCGCAACTTGTTTCACAATATAAATATTCCATGGACTCGACATGCCTCTCAGCAAATAGCTTGGGATGTCTACTTTCCAAAATGGGGTCATTTGGGGGGGTTTGAACTGTCCTGGCATTTTATGCACAACATTTAGAAGCTTATATCACACATCACCCACTCTTCTAACCACTTGAAGACAAAGCCCTTTCTGACACTTTTTGTTTACATGAAAAAATTATTTTTTTTTTGCAAGAAAATTACTTTGAACCCCCAAACATTATATATTTTTTTAAAGCAAAGGTCCTACATATTAAAATGGTGGGTGTTTAATTTTTTTTTTTTTCACACAGTATTTGCGCAGCGATTTTTCAAACGCATTTTTTTGGGAAAAAACACACTTTTTAAAATTTTAATGCACTAAAACACACTATATTTCCCAAATGTTTGATGAAATAAAAAAGATGATCTTAGGCCGAGTACATGGATACCAAACACGACATGCTTTAAAATTGCGCACAAACGTGCAGTGGCGACAAACTAAATACATTTTTAAAAGTCTTTAAAAGCCTTTACAGGTTACCACTTTAGATTTACAGAGGAGGTCTACTGCTAAAATTACCTCACATGCATGGTGCAATTGCTGTTTACATTTGACACCAGACCGACGCTTGCGTTCGCCTTTGCGCGAGAGCGGGGGGGACAGGGTTGCTTTTTTTTTTTTCCTTTCTTATTTTTTTTGCTTTTTTTATCTTATTTTTAAACTGTTCTTTTCATTTTTATTTTTTTTAGCATTTTTATTGTTATCTCAGGGAATGTAAATATCCCCTATGGTAGCAATAGGTAGTGACAGGTACTCTGTTTTGAAAAAATTGGGGTCTATTAGACCCTAGATCTCTCCTCTGCCCTCAAAGCATCTGACCACACCAAGATAGGTGTGATAAAATGCTTTCCCAATTTCCCAATGGTGCTGTTTACATCCGGCGAAATTTAAGTCATAAAATGCTTGTAGCTTCAGGTTTCTTAGGCCATAGAGATGATTGGAGCCATTCTGGTCTCTGATCAGCTCTATGGTTAGCTGGCCGAATCAACGGCTGCATTCTCAGGTTCCCTGTTGGGACAGGAGAGCCAGAGAAAAACATGGAAGACGGTGGGAGGGGGGGGGCATTCCCTCCCACTGCTTGTAAAAGCAGTCTAGAGGCTAATTAGCTGCTATGATTGCTTTTACATGAAAGCCGACCGCTGGCTGAAAAGAATGATACCAAGATGATCCCAGTATAACCACTTAAAATCCAGCAACATACCAGTACCTTGCTGGTCCTTTTTGGGCATATATTGTAAACTTTTTTTCATGCAGCCTGTGGGTTGAACGAAAAAAAGAGATTGATCAGTGGGTATGCCCACCATTAGAATACCTCTCTTCATTCACTCACTTGTAATGATGGGCATATATGCACCGTTTATATATGCCAAAGCATGGGGGCATCCTCCCGCAAAAGGTAGGAGCAAATCGCTCCTCCTCCCACTGCTGCCCCCACGCTTCGGCATATATGCTGAAGTATGTAACTGTGGTGGTGAAATCACCTCCGACAGCGCTGGAGTCACGGTTTTATGTATCGTGGGAGCAATCGCTGTTGCTGTCAAGATAAATAAACCCGCGCTGCAACTGAATGGCGTACCTGCTAAGAAAATGATGGTTAACAATAAAACAAAGTAATATTACAGTATAACAGTAAGACTTACCATACCTGCAAAGCAAATACAAAAAAAACATAGTAAAAAATAAAACATTTAACGCAACCTGTGCCTAAAATATATATATATGCCGAAGCATGGGGGCATCCTCCCACAAAAGGTAGGAACGAATCGCTCCTCCGCCCACTGCTGCCCCCACGCTTCGGCATATATGCTGAAGTATGTAACTGTGATGGTGAAATCATCTCCGGCAGCGCTGGAGTCATGGCTTCATGTATTGTGGGAGCAAACTGTTGCTGTCAAGGTTAATAAATCCGCGCTGCAACTGAATGGCGTACCTGCTAAGCAAATAATGGTTAACAATAAAACACAGTAAACTATAAAAAAATTACATACCTGAAAAGTAAACATGATAAAACATAAAAACAAAACATTGCAGAATAGAATACAGTAAAAAAGAGCAGAACAATAGAGCGAGAATAGAGAGAGAACAATAAAACAACAACTATTTTTGTTTTTTTTATTTTATATTTTTTTTGTGTATTTTTTTTTTTTACTTTTCCAGGTTTGGGTCTCTCAAAATGCGATGGCATCTTGGGAGACCCTGTGAAAGTGTGTCCTAGTCTGTTTAATGCTGTACACTACGCTAAAACTCAACTAGTGTATGTTAGCGCTCAAAACATTCACCAGTGCATAGACCAGGATTGTCAGGACAGGAGGGACAATAATACCGGGTGTCACGCATATATCCGTGCTTTCTGCAGACACGACATTTTCTTTGGGGGGCTCGTTGGGTAGGGGTACTCGGGAGGACATAAGGAAAATACCTCTCATGCAGCCGGCTTACTGCATTTGGTTGGGGAAGGTGAGGTGGAGCACCGTCTGGATACAGAAGGGCTCTGACGATCTCTTCCTGGAATTTAAGGAAGGATCCAGTCTGTCCTGAAGCTCTGTATAGAACATGAGAGTTCAGCAAAGCCAATTGAAATAAGTATACAGACACTTTTTTGTTACAGTGTCTGGCCTTACGGGCAACTAGGTACAGTTGCCCGTAACTGGTCGTTGAGGTCCACCCCTCCCATATTTTGGTTATATTCGTGGACACAGAGGGGTTTCTCCACAACACCAGTCGCCGTAGTAATTTGGACAGTCGTGTCTGCATGAAGGGAGGTAAGAACGAAAACATTCTTATTGTCCCTCCACTTCATAGCGAGCAAATTATTGCACCGCAAGCAGGCTCTCTCCCCCAGCCTAAGACGGGAATCTACAAGCCGCTGGGGAAAGCCCTGGTGATTAGATCGCACAGTGCCACAGTGCCACATGCTCCAATTTGATGATCAAAAAGGTGACTAAAAAGTGGCATGCTCGTGTAATAATTGTCCACATATAAATGGTACCCCTTTCCGAATAAGGGTGACACCAAGTCCCACACAATCTTGCCAGTGCTTCCTATGTAGTCAGGGCAGTTTGTCAGCTCTATGTGACTATCTTTGCCCTCAAAAACCATAAAACTACATGTATAGCTTGTGGCCCTGTCACAGAGCTTATACATCTTGACCCCGTATCTGGCACACTTGCTGGGAAGGTACTGTTTGAATGACAAGCGGCCAGAAAATTTAATCAGGGACTCATCAACGCAGACAACTTGATGGGGAGTAAACAAGTCTGCAAAACGTTGGTTGAAGTGGTTTACGAGGGGCTGAATTTTGTAGAGCCGATCGTATTCAGGGTCTCCACGAGGACGACAGAGTTCATTGTTGTTGAAGTGCATGAACCGCAAGATCTGCTCGTATCGTGCCCTGGTCATGGAGGCAGAGAACAAGGGCATATGGTGAATTGGGTCAGTGGACCAATATGACCGCAACTCACTCTTTTTAGTTATGCCCATGTTGAGGGAAAGGCCCAGAAAAAGCTTAAATTCGGAGACCATAATTGGTCTCCAATCTCTGGCAAGGGAGGACTGGGGAATAGTGGTGATGTGTTGACCAGCGTATAAATTGCTTTGGTCCACAATAGATCTATAGAGATCTTCGGTGAAAAACAGCGAATAAAAATCAAGTGGTGTAAAATCAACTGTTTACACTTGAATTCCGGGTTGGCCAGTGAATGGGGGAAGTACGGGTGCTGCAGAAGTGGTGGGCTCCCAATTCGGATTGGCGAATGCAGCAGGAAGGGCACTATGGGCATGACAGGCCTGTGTTCGTCTTCTTGGTGGCAGTGGGACACTACTTGTGCTTGCCACCTCGCCAGCTTGAACTGCACTTATGGGACTCGCCATGTCACCACGTGATACTGCAGTGCTGGATGTACGACCAGGGTGTACTAGGCCGCTGGTGTTTGCCAGTTCACCAGAAGGAATAGCGGCGCTAGTACTGCTCTACTCCATACGAGAGCCCTGAGGTTCTTGCACATCAAGGACAGAAGAAGAAGTTTGGGGTCTGGTACGCCTGACCTTGGCAGGGACCACAACTCCGTTGTCAGAGCTATCTGTCATGGAGCCGCTGTCATCTACAGGATTGTATTCTGAGCCTGAATCTGACAGATGAGTGACTTCCTCTTCACTGTCTGTCATGCTCAGAAACGTGTAGGCCTCTTCACTAGTGTACCTTCGATTTGCCATTTTGGGCTCTAAATTTAGTGGTACACTAGTGAGACTCACAGGCAAAAAAGCTCCTGACTGTCAGTGACTGTATCAAAACGCTACCAAAAAACTGTTAGAGATCACAGAGATCAGGCCTGACTCTGCGAACGCTGCAGTTATGTGTGCTTAGTGTTTTGTAAGTGTCAGTGATCGATCGATACTGCACTTGGGTGGGCTGGGCTGAGGGGCAAAACGCAGGTGCTAGCAGGTATCTGTGCTGTTCCCACTAACACTGCATTTTTGGGGACCCTAAACTTCTGGGGACGCTAGTATAGATCTGATCAGGTATTGATCCGTGCAGATACTATACCACTAAGGGAGGTGTATGCTGAGTGCGTGGCTGTTAGCGGTACTGGCGCTAACCTGACGCTGCCTGGGGCAAAGCAGACCTTATCTGACCCTAAAAGCTTAACTTATATCACCGCCGGGCGATTAGGGGGTTAAACCTTTATAAGGTAATAAACGGCGGGTGCCCTAAAACTATAATAAACAAACTAACTAACCAGCGTCACCCGTAACAGTTATATGGTGATCACTGGTGAAAGGGTTAACTAGGGGGCAATCAGGTGGTTAAAACCTTTATTAGGTAGTATATGGGGTTCCCTGTCGCTATAAAACACTGACGGCGAACCTATATACTTACCTCCCTAACTAGCGTCACCTGTGTCACTAATACAGCGATCAGAAAAACGGGTACCCTAGACCTAAAGGGTGCTAACCCTAACTGCCCTACCACTTATAACTGTCACAAATTACACCAATGCAATAATCAGAAAAAAAAACTGCTTTTGGTGTCACTGTGACAGGGGGTACAGAGGGGTGATCGGGGGGTGACTGGGGGGTGATGGGAGGGTGAAAAGTGTGCCTGCATTTTCTACTGGAAGTGTAGTGTTGTGCAAACTTACTTGGATGTCTTCTCTCCTTGGCGCCGGAACAAAAAGACCGGCTCAAGGAGAGATGACATCACTTCCTCCGCTTCTGTTTACATTACAGAAGCCGAGGAAGCATTTCATTCGCCAGGAGCGATCGCGAGGGGGTAGCCACGAATGAGTGGCCTCCCCCTCACCTTTGATCGCCCCCGATGAGAATCCGACCACCGCAGGCACCGGGGGGGTCCGATCGGACCCCCGCCCGCGGGCAGGCAAGGACGTACAGGTAAGTCCTTATGCCTGCCCGTGCCATTCTGCCGACGTACATTGTCATGTGGCGGTCGGCAACTGGTTAAAAGAGCGAAAAAAAGTCATGGATGGCTTAACCCCAATGTAAAAATGCATATAAAAGCAAAAGGAGAAGGCCTTCAAAAAATACAAGGTTGAGGGATCATCATCAGCATTCAGACTTTATAAAGAGTGCAACAAGAAATGTAAGGGTGCAATTAGGGCGACTAAGATAGAACCCGAAAGACACATAGCGGAGGAGACCAAAAAAAATCCCAAGAAATTCTTTAAGTATGTAAACAGTAAAAAAGGGAGGACAGACCATACTGGCCTCATAAAGAATGAGGAAGGATATCTAGTTACAAAGGATGGGGAGATGACGAATGTATTGAATTTATTCTTCTCCTCAGTCTTCACGAGGGAATCGGGGTGCTTCAGTAACCAAAATGGCAGTGTTTATCCTCATGACTAGGGATGAGCCGAACACCCCCCAGTTCAGTTCGCATCCAGAACATGTGAACAGGCAAAAAATTTGTGTTCATTGTGTTCATTCAAGTGCTCATTTTAAAGGCTTATATGCAAGTTATTGTCACCTGGTTACGTAAACAGGTGACCCCGCCTCCTCTGACAACACGGGGAAAGCCATAGGGAAGTCCCCATGCATCAGAGGAGGGCGGGGTCACCGAGTGGCCCCGCCCTCTGTTATATACGAAATGTCTGGAGAATCTAAGCGTCACACAGCAGAAGACTCTCACTGAGGCAGATCGTGTGGACGGAGCAGAGAAGAAGCCAGAGGAAGATGCGGGACGAGAAGAGCGGAGGAAGAAGAAGATGGAGAAGAAGAAAATGGAGAAGAAGAAGATGGAGGAAGAAGAAGAACACCGAAGGAAGACCAGAAGAAAGAAGAAGAAATTAATAAAGGACTTGTCAAAAACCATCTCTTGTGTTTTTTAACCTCTTTGACACATTTTTGTGAAATGGTAGGGATACATTTGTACCCCATTACCAATTCACACAGGGGGGCCGGGATCTGGGGGTCCCCTTGTTAAAGGGGGCTACCAGATTCTGATGAGCCCCCCGCCCGCAGACCCCCACAACCACCGGGCAAGGGTTGTGAAGATGAGGCCCTTCTCCCCATCAACATGGGGACAAGGTGCTTTGGGGGGCTACCCCACAGCACCCTCCCAATGTTGAGGGCATGTGGCCTGGTACGGTTCAGGAGGGGGGGCACTCTCATCAGGTTGCGTGCCAGGTTGCGTGCTCAGATAAGGGTCTGGTATGGATTTTTGGGGGACCCCACACCATTTAAAAAAAAAATTTTGGCGCGGGGTTCCCCTTGAAATTCAGGTCTGGTATGGAGTTTGAGGGGGGCCCCCACGCCATTTTTAAAAAAAATTTTGGCACGGGGTTCCCCTTAATATCCATACCAGACCTGAAGGGCCTGGTATGGAATTTAGGGGGACCCCCACGCATTTTTTTTTTAAATTTTGGTTCGGGGTTTCCCTGTGGGGAAATTCCATGCCATTTTTATTAATGAACATTTATGTGTATTGCTGGACCGACAATTCAGTATAGCCGGCGCTAGCGATAAGTTTTACATGACTTTTTTTCCTCTAGAAATGTAACGGGAAACATGCGCCCCTTTACAGGCATACTATAGACACCCCCCCAGGTACGAAATTTAAAGGAATATTACAAGTTTATTGTTTCACTTTAAGCATTATTAAAATCACTGCTCCTGAAAAAACGGCCATTTTTAAAACTTTTTTTGCATTGATCCATGTCCCCTGGGGCAGGACCCAGGTCCCCAAACACTTTTTATGACAATACCATGCATATAAGCCTTCAAAATTAGCACTTTTGATTTCTCCCATAGACTTTTAAAGGGTGTTCCGCGGCTTTCGAATTTGCCGCGAACACCCCAAATTGTTCGCTGTTCAGCGAACGGGCGAACAGCTAATGTTCCAGTCGAACTCATGTTCGACCCGAACATAAAACCCATCTCTACTCATGACACATCACAGGAAGCACCTCCATGGTTAACAGGGGACAGAATTAAAATTAGTCTTTGGAAACTTAATATTAATCACCGGGCCTGGATGGCTTGCACTCGAGAGTACTTAGGGAAGTACCCTAAGTACGCAGTCAAGTAATTGCCAGACTATTGTTCCTAATTTTTACTTACAGTCTACTGAGTGGAATGGTACCAGCTGATTGCAGAAAAGTCAATGTAGCACTAATATTTAAAAAGGGCCCAAAATACATCCCTGGGAATTAGACCAGTTAGTCTAACATCAATAGTATGCAAGCTCTTGGAGGGGATGATAAAGGACTATTTTCAAGATTTTAGTAATGAGAACATTATCATTAGCAGTAATCAGCATGGATTCATGAAGAATCGTTCTTGCCAAACTAATCTTAACCTTCTATGAGGAGGTGAGTTGCCATCTAGATAAAGGAAGGCCCGTAGACGTGGTGTATCTGGATTTTGCAAAAGCATTTGACACAGTTCCCCATAAACGTTTACTGTACAAAATAGGATCCGTTGGCATGGACCATAGGGTGAGTACATGGATTGAAAACTGGCTACAAGGGCGAATTCAGAGGGTGGTGATAAATAGGGAGTACTCGGAATGGTCAGGGGTGCATAGTGGGGTTCCTCGGAGTTCTGTTCTGGGACCAGTTCTGGGACCAATCCTATTTAATTTGTTCATAAACAACCTGGAGGATGGGGTAAACAGTTCTGTATTTGCGGACGATTCTAAGCTAAGTAGGGCAATAACTTCTCCGCAGGATGTGGAAACCTTGCAAAAAGATCTGAACAAATCAATGGAATGGTCAAATGTGGTTTAATGTAAAAAAAAGTAAAATAATGCATTTGGGTGTCAAAAATATGAATGCAATATGTACACTGGGGGGAAAACTTCTGGGGGAATCTAGGATGGAAAAGGACCTGGGGTCCTAGTAGATGATAGGCTCAGCAATGGCATGCAATGCAAAGCTGCTGCTAACAAAGCAAACAGAATATTGGCACGCATTAAAAAGGAGATTAACTTCAGGGATAAAATGATAATTCTCCTGCTCTACAAGACTCTGGTCCACCCGCACCTAGAGTATGCTGTCCAGTTCTGGGCACCAATCCTCAGGAAGGATTACTGTAAGTGGAGTGAGTACAAAGAAGGACAACAAAGCTAATAAAGGGTCTGGAGGATATTAGTTATGAGTAGGGATGGGCTGACTGTTCGAGTCCAACATGAGTTCGACTCGAACATGAGTTTGACTTGAACATTGGCTGTTTGATCGTTCGAGGAAGATCGAACATTATGGGCCGTTCGTGCCAAATTCGAGTGACGCGTCACGGCCCATAATGCACTACGTCATCGCAGTGCTTTGCTGGCTGATGATTGGCCAAGCATGCACTATGACCCGCATGCAGGGTGCCTTTGGCCAATTATGGCTCAGGGGGTTAAGTACACACCCCACACTATATAAGGCCACCTGCACGTCGGCCCTGTGTAGTGTGTTGCTGGTATTATAGAGAGATTGATAGAGAGATAGAGAGAAAGAGTGTGTCATTTACTTTGAGCAGGCAGTTTATTCAGTTAGCTAGATCTCACTGCAGACCATTCCTGCTGTACTATTTCTAATCTACTTCAGGCAGGCAGTTGATAGCTGCAGTGTATTTCATATATATATATATATATATATATATATATATATATACACACACACACACAGTCAGACTGATATATATATATATATTCATATATATATCCACTGTATCCAGGTGAGCTAGATCTCACTGCAGACCGTTCCTGATGTACTGTTTCTAATATACTTCAGGCAATCGGTTGATTAAGTTAGCTGCAGTGTATTTCATATATATATATATATATATATATATATATATATATATATATATATATATATATATATATATATATATATATATATATATTGTCTAGCCAAGCCTATACCTGACAGTAGGCCATTCCTGGGTGCGTATTCAAAGACACTTTCAGGCAGGTGACTCAGATACACGGTGCATCCTCAGCATGTGGCCGTGGGGCACGATTGTCCTTTTTTTCGTCAGCTGGCCGTGTTGAGCCACAACAAGCAGAAGAGTTGGTAGAGTGGATGACCAAGCCGTCCTCATCCTCCTCATTCTCTGTCACCCAGGCTCAGGGTACATTGTCTGCCAATGCAGCTGCCAAAGTGGCCTCTTCTATCGGCTCAATGTCATCAGTCACTCCTTCCCTAGCCTCACCATCATGCCCTGAGGAGTCCCCCGAACTGTTCAACCACAGTGTAGGGTACATGCTACAGGAGGATGCACAGCATTTTGAAGGCTCTGATGATGGTACCCAGGCTGAGGAATAAGGCAATAACGTGAGCCCAGAGAGAGGGGGTGCCCAAGAAGGACAAGAAACTGGCAGTCATGTTCCCCCAGCTGCAGCATACTGCCAGGTTTGCTCCAGTGGCGAGGAGGAAGGGGATGATGAGGTCACTGACTCTACGTGGGTGCCAGATAGAAGAGAGGAGGAGGCACATCTCCAATGAGGCAGGATGCCCTCCAGGGGCCAGCTTAAGGGCAGGCAACCGACTGCATCACACCGCAGAGTTCCACATGTGCAGGGTGCTGCTGACTCTGTGCGTTTTTCCAAAAGTTCTTTGGTGTGGGCCTTTTTTGAGATGTATGCAGCAGATCGCACCGTTGCTGTTTGCAACATATGTCTGAAGCGTATCAAGAGTGGCCAAAACAGCAGCCGCTTTGGCACCGCATGCTTGACCAGACATATGTCCAGCTCCCATGCCATCCGTTGGCAACAGTACTTAAAAGACCCACACCAAACAACAAGGCTGACCTCTCCTTGCTCCTCATCAGCTGGGATCTCCAACCCCACTATAACTTCAGTCCTCTCAGAGACATGCACTGAGAGGAATGAAGGTGTAGAATTAGGTGTCGCAAGCACTTGCGGGCAATCTGCTAGTGGCACACCAACATCCGATTGTAGCAGGCAAATTTCCCTACCCAAGTTGCTAAACTGGCGAAAGAAATTTGGTCCCAGCCATCCACATGCTCAGTAGCTGAATGCTAGTTTGGCTAAATTGCTAGCACTCCAACTGCTCCACCTACCTCAGTGGCAGGTTCCCAAATGCCAATTTCTTTCTTGGAAGGCCATTCCGGCTCTCTACTGACATGTGGAAGGCAATGTCTTGGCCTTAGGGCGGTCAGCGGTAAGGTGCATATTACCGTTGACTCATGGTCCAGCAGGCATGGACAGGGATGTTACCTTTCTTTCACAGCACACTGGGTAACCCTGCTGGCAGCTGGGAAGGATGCAGGACAGGGTCAAGTATTGTTGAAGCTTGTTCCGCCATCACACCTCCAAAATGCTGGTAGTGGTGATTCTGCCACACCTTTCTCCTCCACCCCGTCCTCTTCTTCTTCCTCTATGGCCTCTTCCTGTGCAGATTTGTTCTCGGAACCAGCGGTGCTCCGTAGGCATTCTAGGAGCTACGCAAGCACTCAGGCAAGAAGATGCCATGCGGTGCTTGAGTTAATCTGCTTAGGGGACAGGAACCACACTGGGGCAGAGATTTTGGCAGCTCTGCAGGGGCTAGATCAGGTGGTTAACACCACACCAGCTTCAGCCAGGAATGGTGGTTTTGCGACAATGGCACCAACCTCCTCTCCACCCTCCGACAGGGACACTTCACCCATGTTCCCTGTTTGGCTCACGTCCTTAAATTGGTGGAGCAGCAGTTCTTGTGCAGGCTTACAGGATCTCCTGAGGCAGGCCAGGAAAGTCTGTGAGCATTTCCGCCGGTCATATAATTCCAGTGCTCGGCTGGCTGACCTCCAAAGGGAATGCAACCTGCCCAAGAACCGCCTCATCTATGACATGCCCACCAGGTGGAACTCAACGTTGGCAATGCTGCAGTGGCTGCACATGCAGCAGAGGGCCATCAATGAGTACCTCTGCGAGTATGGCACCAGGACAGGGGAGCTTGGCTTTTTTCGCAATGCTAGTGGCTTATGATAAGGGATGAGCTTCGTGTTCGAGTCGAACCCATTTTCGTCTCGAACTTCGCATGTTCAACCGTTCATGGGCCGTTCGCGCCAAATTCGAGTGGCGCGTCACAGCCCATAATTCTCTGAGGCATCGCAGTGCATTGCTGGCTGATGATTGGCCAAGCATGCACTATGACCCACATGCTTGGCCAATCACAGCGCCGTCTGTACAGAGAGCCATAATTGGCCATAGCCAGGGTGGCTTTGGCCAATTATGGCTCAGGGGGTTTAGTACAAGCCCCACACTATATAAGGCCACCTGCATAGCGGTCTTGTGTAGTGTGTTGCGGCGGCGGAGAGATAGACAGAGAGACAGTGTCATTTGATTTAAGTTAGATAGAGTAGGCAGGCGAGTCAGTTACCTGCACTTAAAGTGTATTGTGTATATATATATATATGCATCCTAGGTGTTGTGTATATATATATATATATATATATATATATATATATATATATATATATATATATATACACACATACACTGTGTTCAGTTTAGCTAGATCCGTTCCTGTTATTCTCTTCCTACTGACAGGCCGGCAGGTGTTTTTACAGTATTTACAGCTACCTGAAGAAAATTGCTGGTGTTCTTCTGATACTGTTAGTACCACAGGCAGCTACAGTATTTACAGTTAGTTTAGTTTGTCCTCTGCACAGTGTGCACCTAAAGCTACCTGAATAAAATTGGTGGTGTTCTTCTGATCCTATTAGTACCGCAACCAGCTGCAGTATTTACAGTTAGTGTACTGTGTCCTCTGCACAGTGTGCACCTAAAGCTACCTGAAGGCAATTGCTGTTGTTCTGATCCTATTAATACCACAGGCAGGCAGCTGCAGTATTTACAGTTAGTGTACTGTGTCCTCTGCACAGTGTGCACCTAAAGCTACCTGAAGACAATTGCTGGTGTTCTCATACTAATAATACTACAGGCAGGCAGTTGATTCTGCTAGCTGCAGTATCAGTATATATATACATCCCAGCTTTGTGCAGCTACATCTCACTGCAGGCCATTAGTATGTCTGGAAGGTCAACAAGGAGAGGCAGACAGTCACAAGCCAATAAAAGAGGGCAAGCAGGCTTTGTGTCTAGAGGCGCATAAAAAAAAAAAAAGAAAGGACACATAACTCATCCAAATTTAGCGCAGATCCGCTAGGGTTAAAAAATAGGCCAAACTTAGCCTCACCCAATACAAGGATCCATTTACACTGTCAACCTGAGGTATCAATAATTTGATTGGAAACCTCTAGGGGTGGTTGTCCTCTGAATATAAATGACAGCATATAGAAAAACATGGGGAGAGCCCAAAGAGATTCTTCAAGGAGGACAGACCGGTGAAATGCTAAATATCATTTATTGATTATCCAAAAAACATATAGTAGACACATAAATAATGAAATACTACACCCATATCCAACACATAATTAAAATGAGACTATACGTCTAGATGAGACACAGGTGGCCACCATAACTAAATCACACCTTTCACATCCCTCTCACACACACAGGCAGATATTTAGCCGATCCTAGGTTCGGGTCTGGGGATAGAGTCCTTCGAACCTTCTCATTCAATGGATAAAACTTGAAAAGTTACTTTTCATGAAAAAAATATACTGAAATGTTCAATAAGGACTTTCAAAAAATATATCTTAACCGAATGCCAGTGAGGTGTGAAGTTTTCCTCGAGTATCTTCAGCTATAGATACTGTGATTCAAAGTCCGTTTGGTAACAGTCCTAGAGGCACTGTGAGTGGGGATCGGAGACTAGGGGCAGGTATATTTTGGAGAGACTTAGCACAGATATGAGATAGGATGTGCTGATAATACTTCCTTGTAATAAATAGGAATAAGATACAGCTCACCATTTATCTTCTTATGTGCAAGTAGTCATAGCTTCGGGCATCTAGTCTCGGTGTTAGTGGACCATCACCACAGTCGCTGCACAGGAAGCCCAACACAGGACAGAAGGTAAGGATAGTTCCATCCAGGAATGGTTAGGCTGATTGTAGTCCAGGGCTGAGAGGCTTCAGGAGTCGCAGAGGCATACCAAGAGTGAGGGACCGAAGCAGCACTGCAAGTAATTGTGACGCCAACTTCCAACTTCAGATGCAGAGTAGTGACTCAAGTAAGATTAAGGGGGGATCAAGGTAGATGATGGGGATCACTGTGTCTTCACCACGGACACCGTGATAGCATTGTGCTTACATGTTTCGCTTGACCTCAAGCTTCTTCAGAGCATGCGCAGTAGTTTCAAGTCCTTGTTTAAATAATCAAGTAATTAGAAAGTAATCGATTCCAATAAGGGACATCACCTACGCATTGCAATCCAATCAAGGTATCATTCACCAACTGTGCAGACACACAGTAACATACAGGGGCGATCCACATTTGATATATACAAATCACTGTAGAGTTATGAAAATAAAAAGAGAAATTCAGTTTAATTAAAAAGATACAGTGGTAGTGGACCCAAAGTGTTAGCAAATTTAAAAAAGAGATGTCAAACTTATAACCATATTCAATCATTTACCCCTGTCGCTATAATTCAGGGGTCTGAAGTAGTTCTGACACCCACTTCCATATAGGGGCTACAGTGGCCCCACCGTTGTTTTTGCTGCCCACATCACTTCCATTCCTGCCCACATCGCTTCCATTCCTGAATCTGGAATGGTCATAGGGACCGCTTTTGTATAGGGGCAAGGACAACATTATAGACATATAGCAGTTTTATACAGGATCAAATTAATTCCCCCCAGGAAAAAGGGGGAGGAAGGGAAACAGAACCAGCCAAATAATTATGTCCTGATTATTACTCCAGAAAAACAGATAGATTGCACTCGTTGTTCAAGCCGAGGGGTTGCAGACTATTTAAAGTAAAGATCCACATTGTCTCTTTTTGGTATAATATCCTATCAAAGTCCCCTCTACGGGGTGGTAGGTTGAGTCTATATATACCTTTACATTTAAGGCCCCTCGGTTCACCTCCATGTATTTTCAGAAAGTGCAAATACAGGGACGATCATCATCTTTGTTGATGATGCTTTGTACATGTTCGTCAATCCTGATTTTTAGCTGCCTTTTAGTCTTCCCTACATAAATCAGTCCACGTGGACAGGTGAGCATATAAATGACGCGTGTTGTCAGGCAATTTATGAAGTTGTTAATTTTAAAATGTTTGCTACCATCAGAATTGGCGAACGTGTCAGTTTTTTCCACATATTTACAGATGTGACATTTACCGCATGGGTATATGTCCCTGAGTGGGGGGAGGCTAGTAAGCCAATCCCGTCTCTCAGGTCTGTGGTATTCAGAGTGGACCAGACTGTCCCTAAGGTTGGTGGCTCTCCTTGCTGTAAGTAAGGGCCGGTCACCCATTATACTCCCAAGGATGGGAGCCTCCGCTAGAATGTGCCAGTGGCGGCTAAGTACACTTCTAGTCTGTTCCCACTGCGCCCCAAACTTAGTGATAATCCTAATGGGGCACAGCTGGAACTATCTGATTGTTTTTCCCTTTTGGTATCAGCAAGGAGAGATGACCTATCAGTTTGCAAAGCCCTTTTCTTAGCCTTTCTGATACAGGTATGGGAATAGCCACGGTCCCGGAATCTCCCATAAAGTTCCTGTCTCAATTTTAAACTCTGATTCTTCCGAGCAGTTTCTCCTAGAACGGAGAAACTGTCCAACAGGGATTCTCTGTATCAATGGTCTAGGATGGTGACTAGAGGCCAGTAATAGAGTATTGGCTGCCGTCTCTTTTCTAAATGTTTTTGTGGAGAGTCTACCCTCCTTAATCTGTATGGTAAGGTCCAAAAATGGCAAGGTAGCCGAATCGAAGGAAAAAGTGAGTTTGATGTTTCTGTCATTGTTGTTAAGCTCCTCAGTGAAAGAAGTCAGTTCTAGAGGTGTCCCCCCCCATATCATAATCACATCATTAATGTACCTCAGCCACAGGAGGCAGTGGCTGAGGTACATTGACAAGGGATATACACATTCCATTTCCCACAGCCCCAGGTGCAAACATGCATATGCTGGGGCCCAGGGGGCACCCATCGAGGTGCCTCTAATTTGCCGATAGTTTTTGCCAAGGAATTGAAAGCAGTTATGTTCCAACATAAATTGCAGTAAATCCACAATAAATTCATTTTGTGTAGTTAACAAAGGGAATCTATGATCCAAGAAGTGGTGTACTGCCTTCAGACCGCAGCTGTGTGGAATCGATGTATATAGTGATTCAACATCGATTCCAACCAGAACCAGTACCCTGATGGTACTCGTACCCTATCTAATTTCCTGAGTACATCACGTGTATCTTGAACAAATGAGGGGAGTTCACAAACCAAGTCTTTAATCAGGGCATCGACAAATTTTCCTACCCTCTCTAGTGGGCCCTTTATTGCCGATACAATAGGCCTTCCCGGGGGTTTAGTGAGTGACTTGTGGAGCTTTGGTATGGTATAGAAGGTCGGGATGTTAAATTCATTGACACTAAGGTATTTACATCCCTTACGTGTAATGAGATGTTCCTCTAGGGCCATGTTAAGTTTAAAGTTAAGGGTGGCCACAATTTTAGGAAAGGAATTCGAAGAGAGCTTCTGATATGTGGTTTCATCTTGGAGGAGATGCATAGTTTCTCCTTCATACAGGCTCTGCGAAAGAAGGACCATATTGCCCCCTTTATCGCTGCCTTTTATTATAATATCATTGGCTTCTCGAAGTTCCTTAAGTGCCTTCCTTTCTGCTTTTGTAAGGTTATCTAGTCCTTTGTATTTCCAATCTATCTTGGACAGGTCCTTTTTGACCTGTTCCAAGAATAAATGAATCAGTTTATGCTTAGAGAGTGGGGGCATTTTGAGGGACTTGATAGTAAGTTTCGATGTACGGGGAGAATTAGACGGGGTGCTATTGGTTTCAGTCTCGAAATCAAAGTCTTGATTCTCTTCAAGCAAGGCCACTAATGCTTCAAGAGATTCACGTTCCTCTTTACTTTGTTCATCTGTTTCTATAGTGTGTTTTTTCCCCCGTTCTGAGTGCCAATATCTAAAGATTACTTTTCGCAAAAAACTGCTTGCGGCTTTTTTCGCCAAAAAAGACTAATGTCTTTGTATACCTCAAATTCACTCATAGTGGCAGTGGGTGAAAAAGACAACCCCTTTTGTAACAGGGGTATATGGTGTTGATTCAGGGGAATATGTGACCTTTCAATAGTGAGGGTATTGCACTTATCTGTTATATCTACTAAATTCTCTGTGACCCTGATCTGAGTTCCCTTTGGTTTCCTTTTGCCTCTCTCTCTCTTCCTTAGCCTCTGAAATTGGTCTGAGGGGGAAGCCTGCCTTTGGATGGCGTTTTTGATTGGCCCTTTCTAGAGCCCTGGTTGTCTGAAGTATCCCCCTCTGGTTCTAAAAAAGCAACTGCTTTTTCCTGATGTCCCGATTCACTGTCAGTAGATGATTGTCTGGATTGGGCTGTTGTTGATCTATTTCTCCTGTTTCCTCTATGGGACCTACTTCTACTTCTGGGTATGGTCAGGTCAAAGATATCCCCGTTTTCCCAGTCCAATAAATTTTGTTTGAATTTTTCTTGTTTAGTTAATTTTAAAGTTTTCTGTGTTTTTTCGACTTCTTTTTTGAGGAGGTCATTGCAAATCCTGAGAGACGGGATTGGCTTACTAGCCTCCCCCCACTCAAGGGCATGTACCCATGCGGTAGATGTCACATCTGTAAATATGTGGACAAAACTGACACGTTTGCCAATTCTGATGGTAGCAAACATTTTAAAATTAACAACTTCATAAATTGCCTGACAACACGCGTCATTTATATGCTTACCTGTCCATGTGGACTGATTTATGTAGGGAAGACTAAAAGGCAGCTAAAAATCAGACTTGGCGAACATGTACAAAGCATCATCAACAAAGATGATGATCGTCCCCTGTATTTGCACTTTCTGAAAATACATGGAGGTGAACCGAGGGGCCTTAAATGTAAAGGTATATATAGACTCAACCTACCACCCCGTAGAGGGGACTTTGATAGGATATTATACCAAAAAGAGAAAATGTTGATCTTTACTTTAAATAGTCTGCAACCCCTCGGCTTGAACTACAAGTGCAATCTATCTGTTTTTCTGGAGTAATAATCAGGACATAATTATTTGGCTGGTTCTGTTTCCCTTCCTCCCCCCTTTTTCCTGGGGGGAATTAAATTGATCCTGTATAAAACTGCTATATGTCTATAATGTTGTCCTTGCCCCTATACAAAAGCGGTCGCTATGACCATTCCAGATTCAGGAATGGAAGCGATGTGGGCAGGAATGGAAGTGACGTGGGCAGCAAAAACAACGGTGGGGCCACTGTAGCCCCTATATGGAAGTGGGTGTCACAACTACTTCAGACCCCTGAATTATAGTGACAGGGGCAAATGATTGAATATGATTATAAGTTTGTCATCTCTTTTTTAAATTTGCTAACACTATGGGTCCACTACCACTGTATCTTTTTAATTAAACTGAATTTCTCTTTTGATTTTCATAACTCCACAGTGATTTGTATATATCAAATGTGGATCGCCCCTGTATGTTACTGTGTGTCTGCATGGTTGGTGAATGATACCTTGATTGGATTGCAATGCGTAGGGGATGTCCCTTATTGGAATTGATTACTTTCTAATTACTTGATTATTTAAACAAAGACTTGAAACTACTGCGCATGCTCTGAAGAAGCTTGAGGTCAAGCGAAACATGTAAGCACAATGCTATCACGGTGTCCGTGGTGAAGACACAGTGACCTCCATCATCTACCTTGATCCCCCCTTAATCTTCCTTGAGTCGCTACTCTGCTTCTGAAGTTGGAAGTTGGCGTCACAACTACTTGCGGTGCTGCTTCGGTCCATCACTCTTGGTATGCCTCTGCAACTCCTGACGCCTCTCAGCCCTGGACTACGATCAGCCTAACCATCCCTGGATGGAACTATCCTTACCTTCTGTCCCGTGTTGGGCTTCCTGTGCAGCGACTGTGGTGATGGTCCACTAACACCGAGACTAGATGCCCGAAGCTATGACTACTTGCACATAAGAAGATAAATGATGAGCTGTATCTTATTCCTCTTTATTACAAGGAAGTATTATCAGCATATCCTGTCTCATATCTGTGCTAAGTCTCTCCGAAATATACCTGCCCTTAGTCTCCGATCCCCACTCACAGTGCCTCTAGGACTGTTACCAAACGGACTTTGAATCACAGTATCTATAGCTGAAGATACTCGAGGAAAACTTCACACCTCACTGGCATTCGGTTAAGATATATTTTTTGAAAGTCCTTATTGAACATTTCAGTATATTTTTTTCATGAAAAGTAACTTTTCAAGTTTTATCCATTGAATGAGAAGGTTCAAAGGACTCTATCCCTAGACCCGATCCTAGGATCGGCTAAATATTTGCCTATGTGTGTGAGAGGGATGTGAAAGGTGTGATTTAGTTATGGTGGCCACCTGTGTCTCATCTAGACGTATAGTCTCATTTTAATTATGTGTTGGAGATGGGTGTAGTATTTCATTATTTATGTGTCTACTATATGTATTTTGGATAATCAATAAATGATATTTAGCATTTCACCGGTCTGTCCTCCTTGAAGAATCTCTTTGGGCTCTCCTCATGTTTTTCTATTTGTGTCTAGAGGCAACAGTGCTGGTCGTGGAGACGGTGCATTCTCATCAGCACGTGACCGTGGGACACGCTTGTCCTTTTTTTCGGCAGCTGGCCGTGTGGAGCCGCAACATGCGGAAGACTTGGTAGAGTGGATGACCAAGTTGTCCTCATCTTCCTCATCCTCCCTCATCCAAGTTTAGGGTACTTTGTCTGGCAAAGCAGCTGCCAATGCAGCCTCTCCCTCAGCTCAATGGCATCAGTCACTCCTTCCCTAGCCCCACCAGCTCCCCCTGAGGAGTTCCCCGAACTGTTTGACCAAAGTGGGTGCATGCTTCAGGAGGATGCCCAGGGTTTTGAAGGCTCTGATCATGGTACCCAGCTAGAGGAAGGCAGTAACGTGAGCCCAGAGTGGGGGGTGCCCAAGAAGGACAGCAATCTGGCAGTCATCTTCCCCCAGCTGCAGCATACTGCCAGCTTTGCTCCAGTGATGAGGAGGGAGGGGATGATGAGGTCACTGACTCCACGTGGGTGCCTGATATGAGAGGAGGAGGAGGAGGAGGCACATCACCAACGAGGCAGGATGCTCTCCAGGGGTCAGCTTAAGGGCAGCACACTGACTGCATCACACCGCAGAGCTCCGCATGTGCAGGGTGCTGCTGTCTCTGCGCGTTATTACACAATTCTTTTGGTGTGGGCCTTTTTTGAGACGAGTGCATCAGATCCCACCGCTGCTATTTGCAACATATATCTCAAGCGTATCTCGCGTGGCCAAAACATTACCCGCTTGGGCACCACATGCTTGACCAGACATATGTCGACTTGCCATGCAGTTCGTTGGCAAGCGTACCTAAAAGACCCACACCAAAGAACAAAGCGGACCTCTCCTTGCTCCTCATCAGCTGGGATCTCCAACCCCACTATACCTTCAGTCCTCTCTGAAGCCTGCACTGAGAGGAATGAAGATGTAGAATTAGGTGTGTCACAGCCAAGTACTTGCGGGCAATCTGCTATCGGTACACCGACATCAGATTGTACCAGGCAAATTTCCCTGCCCCAGCTTCTGCACCGCCGAAGAAGTTCGCTCCCAACCATCAACATGCCTCATTCCTGCGCTCCAACTAGAGTATCTGTGAGGGGTTGCAGTTTTGTGGCACCAGCACCAGTGCCCAAGGCTCAAATTTTCAGCCCCTGTTTAACAGGGGAGTATAATTACAATTTTTGATGCAATACTTTGCAGCAGGGCTCATTCCTGTGCTCCAACTGTAGCATCTGTGAGGGGTTGCAGTGTTGTGGCACCAGTGCCTAAGGCCCAATTTTTCCATCCCTGTTCAACAGGGATATGTAATTACAATTCTTGATCTAATATTTCACAGCAGGGCCCATTCCTGCGCCCACCAAGAGTAACTGTGAGGGCTTACAGTGTTGTGGCAACACCCCCACCACCAAAGGCCCAATTTTTCTGCCCCTGTTCAACAGGTGCATGTAATTACAATTCTTGATCTAATATTTCACAGCAGGGCCCATTCCAGCACCCACCAAGAGTAACTGTGAGGGCTTACAGTGTTGTGGCAACACCAACACCTCAGGCCCCAATTTCTGCAGAGTATGTAGGGCAGACCCCTACTTTCAAACATCCAATTTACAAATGACTCCTACTTGCAAATGGAAGGAGACAACAGGAAGTGAGATTAAATCTACCTCTAGGAAGGGAAATTCTCTCCTGTAAGAGTTAATATGGGAAAAACGTGTCTCCTCTCCACTGATGCTTTATCACCAATCCTTGTTTCACTAAAAACCCCAAATTGTCAAAAAACATTTGTCATTGGGACAGAAAGTGAGGTGAAATCTTCTGAAGAGGTGCACAGACAGCAAAACAAACATTACAGCGGTGATAACCCTTCCCTATGTTTTCCAAAATGCTTAAAAATAGATTTTTTGGCAGGAGCTACACTTTAAAAATGTACCAGTTCAAAATTACAAACAGATTTTACTGAACAACAAACCTACAGTCCCTGTCTTGTTTGCACTGCCTGTATACTGCTGTTCAGAGTATATAGGGCCTGGGGGCCCCACACCATTCCTTTTTTTAATTTTGGTGAGGGGTTCCCCTAATATCCATACAAGACCCAAAGGGCCTGGTAATGGGCTGGGGGGGTACCCATGCCGTTTGTCTCACTGATTTTCATCCATATTGCCGGTACCCGACATTACATTACAGCCGCAAGCAGTTTTAAATGACTTTTATGCCTTTAGAAATGTCATTTTGTGCAGGGACTGTTCTAAGCATGAAAAACATGCGCCACTTTACAGGCATACTATAGACATCCCCCAGGTATGATATTTAAAGGAATATTTCACTTTTATTTTTTCACTTTAAGCATCATTAAAATCACTGCTCCTGAAAAAAATGTCCGTTTTTAAACCTTTTTCCATTGATACATGTCCCCTGGGGCAGGACACAGGTCCCCAAACCCTTTTTAGGACTATAACTTGCATATTAGCCTTTAAAATTCGCAGTTTTAATTTCTCACGTTCGAGTCCCATAGACTTTAACGGTGTTCGAATGTTCACGTAAACTTTCAGTCTGTTCACATGTTCTGGATGCGAACTGAACCAGGGGGTGTTCAGCCCATTCATAGTTGTGAGGAAAGGTTGCGAGCACTGAACTTATTCTCTCTGGAGAAGAGACGCTTGAGAGGGGATATGATTTAAATTTTCAAATACCGTACTGGTGACCCCACAATAGGGATAAAACTTTTTCGCGGAAGGGAGTTTAACAAGACATGTGGCCACTAATTAAAATTAGAGGAAAAGAGGTTCAACCTTAAACTACGTAGAGGGTTCTTTATGGTAAGAGCGGTAAGGAAGTGGAAGTTTCACAGGCGGTGGTCTCAGTGGGGAGCATCAATAGTTTAAAAAAACTATTAGATAAGCACCCGAACGACCACAACATACAGGGATATACAAGGTAATACTGACATATAATCACACACATAGGTTAGACTTGATGGACTTGTGTCTTTTTTAACCTCACCTACTATGTAACTATGTAACAAAAAGGTTGAATCAAAGTGTTCATTGGTGTCTGCAACATTTCCAGGTTTGACAGTTTTCTTGCATAAGTCCTCCAAACTCAAGTCCATTCTTACCTACAGTTTCAGCCCTGAGGAAGGGGGAGGCATTTCCCTCTAAACACATTGGCTTTATTTGATAACTTTGTTTAATAAACACTTTGGTTTGACATTTTTGTTTCATGAATGTTTGTACTGGGTGCTCCTCAATGTTTTGCCACCCATTGAGTATTCTGTGTGGAACCATCAGAGAAGTAGCAGCCAAGACCAGAACAAAGTCTATCTGTACAGCACATTCACTTCACATAGGCACCAGAGAAGGAGGATTTAATTCTGTGACAGATCCAGGAATATCAATACCTCACTCATACTAGGCCACCACCTACACATTAGTTTTTTCAACCGGCAGGAAGAACCTGATCAATGGATTTGGGCTTTACAGACATTCTTATTCAAGCCCCCTGTATGAATGGGGAATGAGGACCATTGTTTGTGTTAGAGTATTGATGAAAGTTGGTTATTACAAAAGGTCCCCAGCACTCTATAGCAGAGAATGATTAATTTTGTGTGTTTGCTTTGATTTTTTGTCTTTTATCATAATAGCTAATGAAAACTAAAATAGTGAATAGCTGTACTGAATGTAATTACTTTATTTTATATAGGATATCAGAGAGAGCTGATATTCAAACACAATGACGGGTCATATAGTGCATTTGGATCGAGTGATCCAGAGGGTAACACATGGTGAGTTATTATCTTTATTATGCATTATTTATAATATGTGGTATTATGGATCAAATAATGAAGGATTTCTGAATGCAAACTCAAAACAAGCAATGTCAAAAATTTGACAACGTTGAAAAAAGCTTTACTCGAACAAATGTGCAGCGTAAGTGGTGGAAGAAAACTGTCTGCAATAGCTAGAAGTATGGAAGTACATGAACTTCAAAGCCATGAAGGCCTTTTTTTGGCATTAAAGCAGGGTATACATGGACTGAAAATGAATTTCGGTCCTTGTGTACTGCTGTTGTTCAACAGAAGTCAGTCTTACGATCAGCTTCTGTCAAATGGTCATGCTGGAAAACAGCATTTGATCAGCTCTTGCAGCCAATGGCTGCGAGCGATGATCTGTGTATTCAGGTGGGAGGATCTCCCTTGTCAGAATACAAACAGAGCAGCAAAGGAGATCCCTACATCACACATCGTTTGTGTTGATGTGGGGATCTGAACATTTTTTTGAATGAAAAAAAAACTGAACATGTATACCCTACTTAAAGAGGAACTGCAGTCTGCTCACATAATTTGTAATAAAAACATCTTTGCCATTCTGAAGCTTCCCTCCAACCACTTTGCATTTTATTTTATATATACTGTGATTCTGTACTTGCCAAATATGCTGCCAAAATCTCCCTCCACTGATTCTGGCTGCATACATTTTAAATGTGGGCAGCTGAAGCCCCTGCCTGTTCACTTCCTAGATTTACACAGAGGCACACCTCCAGCTCTGCACCTCTCATTGGCCCTCTTATGACTCATCCCCCTCCCTTCCTGGCGAACTCTCATGAGAGTGAGAGAGAGAGCTGTGCATGATGTCATAACCCTAGACTAATGACCAGACAATAAACAGGAAGTGGGCTGTATAAGGTATTTACTGGCAGAAAAAAAACATGTTTTAGTATCCAAAATTAAAACAACAATGGAAGAAGATTTAATAGATGGAAAGTTGAAAAAAATGACTGAAGGTCCGCTTTAAGTCTTACCTGGAAGGGGATTCTAAAGGTTTCCAATTTAAATTTTCTAAATCTTTGATACTTAAGAGAAGGTGAAGCTTGTTATTGAGCTAGATGTACACATAAACAATTAAATCCTTTATGATTTATCATGTTAATGTAATTTCAAAAGTCATTTTCAATATTTTTTTAAATCAGTAGCTTTCATTAAAATAATACCTGATGATCCTGCCCTGAGAAATGCCAGGCAGCCATCCTTTGCTGGAGTGCATGCATGTAGACAAGAAGTGGCTGCTAAAGGGTTGCAGTATAAAGTATAAAAGCCCTCAAACCTTGAACAATCCTCTATTGATGCAATGGGGTTGATTTACTAAAATTGGAGGGTGAAAAATCTGGTGCAGCTCTGCATAGAAACCAATCACCTTCCAGGTTTTTTTTTTTTGTCAAAGCCTAATTGAACAAGCTGAAGTTAGAAGCTGATTGGCAACCATGCACAGCTCAACTAGAATTTGTACTCTCCCACTTCAAGAAATCAACCCCAATGTAAAGCTGTGCTGGATTGTAATTATTCATCTGTTTCATCAGCAGAACTGATTACCAAATACTGTATGCATTAAAGTTATATTGTATCATTAAACATGCTTTATCCCAAATGCCTATATAGCCACAGTTTATAACAACAGCCAAAATTCAGAACATTATCTCTATTTCATTATTTATTATTCAACTTTATTGCAGGCTGACAGCTTTTGTAGTGAAATCTTTCAGCAATGCTCGCCCATACATCTTCATAGATGAAAGACACTTGAATGAATCGTTCAACTGGCTACGAGAGCATCGTAAGGAAAGTGGGTGCTTCAGAAGTGTGGGAAAACTCTTTCATAGTGGCTTAAAGGTACAGTAAAGTTTTTTTTAGAAACACATGGAAGTAAATAACTACATGTCGTATGTGATAGAATCCCATTAGTTGTTTACTTTCCTCACTGATTGCCCACTCAGACCCCATGGGCTATATTGAGAGGAGACAGGTGGCATCTCACTTGCTTTCTCATACCTGGAAGTACCAGGATTTTTACAGACTGTCGAAGCAGATCCGCCTGCTAGCCAGTAGCGGCCCGTCCATAGGGGGCGCACGGGCGCCACCCCCCCATCCATGGGTCCGGCCCCCTAAACAACATGTGGGGCGCCGGGCGCATTGGATTCCAATGTTTTTTTTTTTTTTTGAAGCACGTGATGAGGCTCTAATTGGCTTCAAAAAAAGGTGGGCTCAGGGGGCAGAGCACTGCGCCCCCAGCCCACCCACTTGTGTGACAATAGCGAATTAATATTTGCTATTGTCTTTGTAACAAAACTTCCCACAATCCGCTTGAGTGCATTCGTCATACGCTGCTTCCTTCCAGATTGAATATAGGTATCGGATATTCCAACCGCTGACAACCACAAACAAGACAATACTTGTTTGGTTGCTCACCATTAACTGTTTATTGAAAACACAGGTACACAGGTAATACTCTGGACAATCCTCTCCCTTTGCATTCCGGGCAGGGTAGACTGTCCAATCAGCAGGGAGAGCTGTTGAAGGAATCCCCCTCCCTCCCTCCTCACAGCAAAAATACTTACACATCCCATAATATCCACGGCAGTCAGACACACAATAGAACAGTGGAATACAACCACACCCCAAACAACAGCAAAGAGTACACAACAAAATGAGACTATATATATATATATATATATATATATATATATATATATATATATATTGTAGTAGTGTGGTTGTACAGTGAGTCTGATTAGTACAGATCAGACTGGGGTTCTCACCCTGTGCTCCTATAAGAGACTAGGGATGAGCTTCAAGTTTGAGTCGAACTCATGTTCGACTCGAACATTGGCTGTTTGCCAGTTCACCGAACAGCAAACAATTTGGGGTGCTTGCGGCAAATTTTAAAGCCGCGGAACACCCTTTAAAAGTCTATGGGAGAAATCAAAAGTGCTAATTTTAAAGGCTTATATGCATGGTATTGTCATAAAAAGTGTTTGGGGACCTGGGTCCTGCCCCAGGGGACATGGATCAATGCAAAAAAAAGTTTTTTTCGGGAGCAGTGATTTTATTAATGCTTAAAGTGAAACAATAAGAGTGTAATATTCCTTTAAATTTTGTACCCGGGGGTGTCTATAGTATGCCTGTAAAGGGGCGTATGTTTCCCGTGTTTAGAACAGTCTGACAGCAAAATGACATTTCAAAGGAAAAAAAGTCATTTAAAACTACTCGCGGCTATTAATGAATTGCTGGTCCGACAATATACATAAAAGGTCATTGATAAAAACGGCATGGGAATTCCCCACAGGGGAACCCCGAACAAAAATTTAAAAAAAAATGGCGTTGGGTCCCCCTCAAAATCTATACCAGACCCTTCAGATCTGGTATGGATTTTAAGGGGAACACCGCACCAAAATTTTTTTAAAAAATGGCGTGGGGTCCCCCCAAAAATCCATACCAGACCCTTATCCGAGCCCGCAACCTGGCAGGCCGCAGGAAAAGAGGGGGGATGAGAGAGCACCCCCCCTCCTGAACCGTACCAAGCCACATGCCCTCAACATTGGGAGGGTGCTTTGGGGTCCCCCCAAAGCACCTTGTCCCCATGTTGATGGGGACAAGGGCCTCATCCTCACAACCCTTGCCCGGTGGTTGTGCTGTCAGACTGTTCTAAACATGGGAAACATGCGCCCCTTTACAGGCATACTATAGACACCCCCCAGGTATGAAATTTAAAGGAATATTACACTTTTATTGTTTTACTTTAAGCATTATTAAAATCACTGCTCCCGAAAAAATGGTCGTTTTTAAAACTTTTTTTGCATTGATTCATGTCCCCTGGGGCAGGATCCAGGTCCCCAAACACTTTTTATGACAATAACTTGCATATAAGCCTTTAAAATTAGCACTTTTGATTATTCATGTTCGTGTCCCATAGACTTTAACGGTGTTTGTGTGTTCGAACAAATTTTTACCTGTTCGCATGTTCTGGTGCAAACCGAACAGGGGGTGTTCTGCTCATTCCTATAAGAGACACAGGGTGACTTAGACATAGGAGGTGCATAGGGAGCTGAAACAAGGGTTTCACAACCTCCCCAAGGGATTCTGGGTTCCACGGGCCCTCCCATCACACAGACTAACAGAGGAGGAGACCCCAGATGGGTTGACTCTGAAGTTAGTCAGTAGTTCCAGTCCCCCAATGCCAATATCCACACAGTACCCCAAATAAATTGTCCCAAAAAGAGCATTACTCACCCAGCCAACATCTGCCTCTCTCAGAGAACATACCCCACCCACTGGGGAGAAGTGCAGCCTGGCCCTTCTCCCTTGAGTCCTTTCAGCCACTGGAGAGAAGACAGGGTTACTAGGCTCACTCCTCCATGCTGTTGGGGATCTGGGCCCACTGCCCAGCATCCCTGGGGTATACAAATGGAGACTGAAGTCCCATCCACTTTTGGTAGATAAAAATCCCCCAATGCTTGCAAAGCATGGCTGACATCCTCCTGTCTCAGTGTCGCACCATTTTCTGGGGTTGTGTTAGTGGAGACCGAAGTCCCTTCCACTTTCACAGGAGCTCCCTCTTCTGTTAGTTGAGGGCAGAGGCCAGCAGCACTCTGCTCTGTTGTCAGCTCTTCTGCTGGGTTGCTGTGAGTGGAGACTGCAGTTCCATCCACCAATATCAGCTCAAGTTGCAGTTGTGTGCAGAGGCCAGTAGCATTCTGCCCTGTTAGCACTTCAGCTGAGGACCCCACATCATCCTCTCTGACTAACTTTTGGGGAGTGACTGTCATCTTCTCACCATAGGCCCCTGGAACTGCCGCAGGTGTAGGGCAGAGGTCTTGGACCCTCTGTCCAGTGGCCAGCGCTTCAGCTGGAGGAGTCTCTTGTAACTCCACAGATGCTGCTGTTGGTGCTGGGCAGAGCTCAGTGAAGTTTGGCCCTGATACCAGCTCTTCTGCTGGAGGCGCACAAGGTTGTTCTTCCTCAGCAAAAAAGTCTATCAAATCCCCTGTCTCTGCAACTGGTGTCTGGGGATAGAGGTTCACCATCTCCTGTCCGTGAAACAGAGAAGATGCTATCAGTGCTGGGCAGAGATTAGCAGAGCTCTGCCCTGTTGTCAGCACTTCAGCTTTGGGGATGGCAATCCCAGGATTTTCCACTGCTGATTCTTTGGCATGCTGCTGGACAGGCACATTCCTCCATCCAACCTCGTCTTGTGCAGAAACAGGTTTGTCAAGGTCAGTCAGCACTTGCTGCATCTGCCATAAGACCGTCGCATCCATAGCTGCAGGGGCAGGTGGGCAAAGCACACTGTTACTATGCCACATTGCTGCCACTTCATCCAGGATTTCAGAGCTGTCTGCTGGTACTTCCTGAGTCCCACACAAAGGGAGTCCAGCCCTGGCACTGAGCAGAGTCTAGCAGCCACCTGTTGGCGATCTCCAACTCCCATTCCTGAATGGCCAAAAACTCTATATCTTCCAGTGCCCAGTGCACTTCCGAGATGTTCAGTATCTCTTCTCTGATTCCATGATTTCATCCAAACGCCACTCCAAATCACTCCCAAAGTTAGGGTCCCCTGTCAGCTTCACATACAACAGTCCCAGGCCACCATAGCCAAAGCCTTCCATTGGGCTGTCATCTGCTATCCAAGGGCATGCTTGGGATACATGCCACCAGGAGGCTCTGTAGCTCTCATCCAGCCGCATCTCTGCCTAGACCAGCCTGATTAACTCAATCCATACTGCGACCAGTACTTTTTCTGGATGGAGGGGAGAATTGTTCCCTGGTGGTGTTGCTCACAGGCTATCGTTTCCTTCCACAGTTTGCAGCAAATAGAATCATACTATCCCAGCAGGACCTGCTCTAATACCGGTCCCCTGTGCTGTATAGGTATCAGATATTCCAACCGCTGACAACCACAAACAAGACAATACTTGTTTGGTTGCTCACCATGAACTGTTTATTGAAAACACAGGTAATACTCGGGACAATCCCCCCCTTTGCATTTTGGGAAGGGTAGACTGTCCAATCAGCAGGGAGAACTGTTAGATGAATCCCCCTCCCTTCCTCCTCAAGGCAAACACACTTACACATCCCATAATATCCAAGGCAGACAGACACAATAGAGCAGTGGAATACAGCCACACCCCAAATGACCCAGCAAAGAGTACACAACAAAATAGGACAATATACAAGATATATAAATATACAACATTCCAGTGTGGTTGTACAGTGAGTCCGATTAGTACAGATCAGAGTGGGGTTCTCGGTCACCCTGTGCCCCTATTAGAGACACAGGGTGACGTTGACATAGGAGGTGCATGGGGAGCTGAAACAAGTGTTTCCCAACCTCCCCAAGGGATTGTGGGATCCACAGGAACTCCCGTCACAGTCTTCCTGATTCTCCTCCTGGCCAATCAGGAAGCAGTTCCTGAGACCTGATTGGCCGGGAGTCCTAGGACTCCCGGCCAATCGGGGTCTCTGTCAGGAGTCAGGTCCCACTTCCTGTTCGGTCTGGAGGATTAGCAATGGCCCCGGAGCGAGGAGCGGCAGCCTGGATCCATGTCTGCCTGATTTGCCTCCTTCCTAAGGTAGAGTGGCCTCTGATTGCTGCCACATTCCTTTCCATCTCCCACGTGGGGGGGCCCACATTCCCATCCATCTCACGCGTTGGGGGGGTTCAACACATTCCCGTCCGTCTACTATGCGCGCGAGGGGGGGAAATCACCGCATTCCCATCCATCTCCCACCAATCCGCCATCAAAATATTGAGCACCAGCCTCCACTGCAGCTAGGGAAGCTGTAGTTACCTGGAAAAGGTTGAGGGAAGATTTGTTTTGCTTTTATTTTTGGTTGGGTGCTGTATATTTAAAGGGTCTATTTTAGGATCAGGAATATTTTACTTATTTAAGCAGTCTGGTAGGCTTCTTTCGGCTGCTTCCACACTGAAAGTTTCACACACACGTTTTAGCAGTGCTTTAGAGCTGTTTTAGAGCCGTTTTAGCCGCTAGCGGGGTGCTTTTAACCCCAAAAAAGGGTTAAAAACTCCCATTTTGCGGCGCTTTCAAAGCACTGCCCATTCATTCTAATGCGCAGGGCGTTTTGGGAGAGCCAAATACAGCGCTCCCAACCCGCCCCAAAGATGCTGTTTGCATGACTTTTCAGAAAAGTCCGCAAGCGCACCGCCCCGGTGTGAAAAGACACACTGGAATGAAGGGGAGGCAGTTTTCAGGCGCTTTGCAGAGGCTTTTTCTAGAGCTAAAATGCCTGAAAACTGCCCCACTGTGAAAGGGGTCTTACTGTCTTGGGTATCTTAAAGTTTAGAATACTCCCACAACTCTTGTTGTAGCTTTCTTCAAAATAATACAACAGAGAGTATTAGACTCCCATGTAATGATAGCAAAGATATATAAGTGTAGCGCTAAACTGATTAAATTGTCAAATATCAACTAACAACCTTGTAAGGTGAATCATGAAATATCAATAAATCAATCCAAATGTACAGACCATAAAAACTATTAACCTAAACAAAAGAACACATAAATATCACATATGACATGTGCCTGATAAACTGAATAAAAAATAAACAATCAGGTGTACAAAAAGACCATGTAATTTCTATAAAGTCCACAGCATATGGTGAGGAAAGAGAAAATCCAATTCACCACAATGGTGTATCACATATGACATGTGCCTAATAAACGAAAAATAAAAAACCATGTAGATGAAAAAGTCTGTGAAAATCCTGTATAGTCCACATTATGTAGTGAAAAAAGAAAGGATCAAATTCACCACAAAGGTATCAAAGTGCAATGGATAATACTGGAAGCATCAGTGCAGTAAAGCCCCCACCAAAGCAGATATGAGCTTACCAGATGGTTTGAACTCAAAATAACGTATGTTCTATGAGTCAAACAGGCTGTATATTAAACTGGCAATCAGGATGGATTCTTGAGGATCCTCTGCGGTTAAAACCCAGGGCATCCCGACCCTTTATAGGAACTTGGTCTCCATACAGGGGTAATTGCACATCAAATGTGGAACATGGAAAAAAGGGAACCACATATCTTAATTCTGTATAAACTCCCAGAGCGTTTGTATTTTTATTCATCCAGTATTGTAATGGCCATAACTGGTGTACAGGTATTAGAACTAAAGCCTGCATTCACATCAACCAGTTTCCCCAGAGATATAAGAAACTGTAATGTGGTTTAGCTTCCCAGCATGAACTAAAAACTGAAATATGCAATTTTTGTAAAATGCTGGAGGGTTTAAAAACTTACTGATTAATGACTCCACTGACCAGTGATTTACATCTCCAGCCTGCTTTCCTTAGGGCTCATGTACACATAGACTAGGTTGACTGCCAGCCGCGAGGAAACGCGAAGCCCAGGAAAATTGCGCCACAATTTTACCGCAATGCGTTTTGCGGCCAGCGGTCAAAACTTTCCTATCCTGAACACAAATCTTCCACATTCAGGAGAGGGAGGTTGAACCTCCACTAACCGCAGCAGCTTCTAAACTCTTGTAAAGGCCTACAGTATGTGTTCATGGATACATAGGCTTTTATGGAGTTGAGTTTAAGAGCTTTGGCAAAAAAAACGCCAAACGCTCCTAAACTTAAGATTAGAAGCTGTAGTGTACATGAGCCCTTAATGAATTTTCAGATTTGTTTATACTGTGAATATTAATGTTGTAATCTCTATGTTCCAGGGAGGAGTGGAAGATGACATTTCTCTATCAGCCTATGTAACAATCACATTGATAGAGTCTGGTGTATCTGTAGAGGTAAGAGATTGCATCATGGGAATATAATGGTTGATATCATATTAAAACATAGAGAGGACAAAGGGGCTCAACTTATAGTCATATCTACCATGACATGCTTGAGGCCCTAAGGTGCATCCACACTGCTCCACTGCGGTTTGGCTACAGCACAGGTGCGGCGCAGTGTACCGTGCTTTCCCATAGACTTCTATCACATCCTGCCTTTTTGGTGCATTTTCTGAAAGCATACCAAAGATGCATCATGCAGGTCTTTTGGTTCGCTTTGAGAAAATACTCCAAAATGCAGGACATAATAGAAGTCTATGGGAAGCTGGAGGTAAACTGCTTAAAAACCATGGTTACACTGTACTGCGCCCCACGCTGCAGCCAAACCACATTGGGGCAGTGTGAAAGCACCCTTATGCCCCGTACACACGGTCGGACTTTGTTCGGACATTCTGACAACAAAATCCTAGGATTTTTTCCGACGGATGTTGGCTCAAACTTGTCTTGCATACACACGGTCACACAAAGTTGTCGGAAAATCTGATCGTTTTAAACGCGGTGACGTAAAACATGTACGTCGGGACTATAAACGGGGCAGTGGCCAATAGCTTTCATCTCTTTATTTATTCTGAGCATGCGTGGCACTTTGTCCGTCGGATTTGTGTACACACGATCGGAATTTCCGACAACGGATTTTGTTGTCGGAAAATTTTATCTCCTGCTCTCCAACTTTGTGTGTCGGAAAATCCGATGGAAAATGTCCGATGGAGCCCACACACGGTCGGAATTTCCGACAACATGCTCCGATCGGACATTTTCCATCGGAAAATCCGACCGTGTGTATGGGGCATTATAGTTATGGAAGCAAAATAAGAGAACACACTACCAACGAACAATATTTACAAATTTGGAAGAGAGGGAGAATGCAAGACTCACATGACCATGTATTAGAGATGCACTGAAATTTCAGCAGCCAAAACATGTTTTTGGCATTTTGCCGAAAAAGAGAAAGGTGCAAATATTGGCATAGAAAACACAAACAATTTTGCAGTGATTTTACCATGATTTTTCTGCGATTTTACCACAATTTTACTGTGGTGTATTTTTTATAGATCACATGTCTCAAAAACCACATTAAAAAACGTGACACGGGAGCATTATTGATGCGTTCTTGCTGCGCTTTCAATGCATTTTAACGGGGAGGTTCATTTTTGGTGCGGTTTTTTAACCACTTGCCGACCGCCTAACGTAGATATACGTCGGCAGAGTGGCACGGGCAGGCAGAATCACGTATATATACGTGATCTGCCTCCCGCGGGCGGGGGGTCCGATCGGACCCCCCCCCCGGTGCCAGCGGCGGTCGGCATCTGACTGGGAGAGTCGGGAGGCGAGGGGGAGACCATCCGATCGTGGCCCCCCCCTCGCGATCGCTCCCAGCCAATGGGAATCCTCCTCTGCCTGTGTGTAGTTTCACACAGGCAGAGGATGTGATGTCATCTCTCCTCGGTCTGGCAGTTTCCGTCCAGCGCCGAGGAGAGAAGACATGTAAGTGCACAAAACACACACACACACAGTAGAACATGCCAGGCATACCTTACACCCCCGATCCCCCCCCGATCGCCCCCCAATCACCCCCCCCCATTCACAAACTGACATTAGCAGTATTTTTTTTTTTTTTTTTTTCTGATTACTGCATAGTGTCAGTTTGTGACAGTTACAGTGTTAGGGCAGTGAGTGTTAGGCCCCCTTTAGGTCTAGGATACCCCCCTAACCCCCCCTAATAAAGTTTTAACCCCTTGATCACCCCCTGTCACCAGTGTCACTAAGCGATCATTTTTCTGATCGCTGTATTAGTGTCGCTGGTGACGCTAGTTAGTGAGGTAAATATTTAGGTTCGTCGTCAGCGTTTTATAGCGACAGGGACCCCCATATACTACCGAATAAATGTTTTAACCCCTTGATTGCCCCCTAGTTAACCCTTTCACCACTGATCACCGTATAACTGTTACGGGTGACGCTGGTTAGTTCGTTTATTTTTTATAGTGTCAGGGCACCCGCCGTTTATTACCGAATAAAAGTTTAGCCCCCTGATCGCCCGGCGGTGATATGCGTCGCCCCAGGCAGCGTCAGATTAGCGCCAGTACCGCTAACACCCACGCACGCAGCATGCGCCTCCCTTAGTGGTATAGTATCTGTACGGATCAATATCTGATCCGATCAGATCTATACTAGCGTCCCCAGCAGTTTAGGGTTCCCAAAAACGCAGTGTTAGCGGGATCAGCCCAGATACCTGCTAGCACCTGCGTTTTGCCCCTCCGCCCGGCCCAGCCCAGCCCACCCAAGTGCAGTATCGATCGATCACTGTCACTTACAAAACACTAAACGCATAACTGCAGCGTTCGCAGAGTCAGGCCTGATCCCTGCGATCGCTAACAGTTTTTTTGGTAGCGTTTTGGTGAACTGGCAAGCACCAGCCCCAAGCAGTGTCAGGTTAGCGCCAGTACCGCTAACACCCACGCACGCAGCATACGCCTCCCTTAGTGGTATAGTATCTGATCGGATCAATATCTGATCCGATCAGATCTATACTAGCGTCCCCAGCAGTTTAGGGTTCCCACAAACGCAGTGTTAGCGGGATCAGCCCAGATACCTGCTAGCACCTGCGTTTTGCCCCTCCGCCCGGCCCAGCCCAGCCCACCCAAGTGCAGTATCGATCGATCACTGTCACTTACAAAACACTAAACGCATAACTGCAGCGTTCGCAGAGTCAGGCCTGATCCCTGAGATCGCTAACAGTTTTTTTGGTAGCGTTTTGGTGAACTGGCAAGCACCAGCGGCCTAGTACACCCCGGTCGTAGTCAAACCAGCACTGCAGTAACACTTGGTGACGTGGCGAGTCCCATAAGTGCAGTTCAAGCTGGTGAGGTGGCAAGCACAAATAGTGTCCCGCTGCCACCAAGAAGACAAACACAGACCCGTCATGCCCATAGTGCCCTTCCTGCTGCATTCGCCAATCCTAATTGGGAACCCACCACTTCTGCAGCGCCCGTACTTCCCCCATTCACATCCCCAACCAAATGCAGTCGGCTGCATGAGAGGCATTTTCTTTATGTCCTCCCGAGTACCCCTACCCAACGAACCCCCCCAAAAAAGATGTTGTGTCTGCAGCAAGCGCGGATATAGGCGTGACACCCTCTATTATTGTCCCTCCTGTCCTGACAATCCTGGTCTTTGCATTGGTGAATGTTTTGAACGCTACCATTCACTAGTTGAGTATTAGCGTAGGGTACAGCATTGCACAGACTAGGCACACTTTCACAGGGTCTCCCAAGATGCCATCGCATTTTGAGAGACCCGAACCTGGAACCGGTTACAGTTATAAAAGTTAGTTACAAAAAAAAGTGTAAAAAAAAAAAAAAAAAAAAAACACATACAAAAATATAAAATAAAAAAAAATAGTTGTCGTTTTATTGTTCTCTCTCTCTCTATTCTCTCTCTATTGTTCTGTTTTTTTTTACTGTATTCTATTCTGCAATGTTTTATTGTTATTATGTTTTATCATGTTTGCTTTTCAGGTATGCAATTTTTTATACCTTACCGTTTACTGTGCTTTATTGTTAACCATTTTTTTGTCTTCAGGTACGCCATTCACGACTTTGAGTGGTTATACCAGAATGATGCCTGCAGGTTTAGGTATCATCTTGGTATCATTCTTTTCAGCCAGCGGTCGGCTTTCATGTAAAAGCAATCCTAGCGGCTAATTAGCCTCTAGACTGCTTTTACAAGCAGTGGGAGGGAATGCCCCTCCCCCCCAACGTCTTCCGTGTTTTTCTCTGGCTCTCCTGTCTCAACAGGGAACCTGAAAATGCAGCCGGTGATTCAGCCAGCTGACCATAGAGCTGATCAGAGACCAGAGTGGCTCCAAACATCTCTATGGCCTAAGAAACCGGAAGCTACGAGCATTTTATGACTTAGATTTCGCCGGATGTAAACAGCGCCATTGGGAAATTGGGAAAACATTTTATCACACCGATCTTGGTGTGGTCAGATGCTTTGAGGGCAGAGGAGAAATCTAGGGTCTAATAGACCCCAATTTTTGCAAAAAAGAGTACCTGTCACTACCTATTGCTATGATAGGGGATATTTACATTCCCTGAGATAACAATAAAAATGATTAAAAAAAAAAAAAATGAAAGGAACAGTTTAAAAATAAGATAAAAAAATAATAATAATAAAGAAAAAAAAAAAAAAAAAAAAAAAAGCACCCCTGTCCCCCCTGCTCTCGCGCTAAGGCGAACGCAAGCGTCGGTCTGGCGTCAAATGTAAACAGCAATTGCACCATGCATGTGAGGTATCGCCGCGAAGGTCAGATCGAGGGCAGTAAGTTTAGCAGTAGACCTCCTCTGTAAATCTAAAGTGGTAACCTGTAAAGGCTTTTAAAGGCTTTTAAAAATGTATTTAGTTTGTCGCCACTGCACGTTTGTGCGCAATTTTAAAGCATGTCATGTTTGGTATCCATGTACTCGGCCTAAGATCATCTTTTTTATTTCATCAAACATTTGGGCAATATAGTGTGTTTTAGTGCATTAAAATGTAAAAAAGTGTGTTTTTTCCCCAAAAAATGCGTTTGAAAAATCGCTGCGCAAATACTGTGTGAAAAAAAAAAATGAAACACCCACCATTTTAATCTGTAGGGCATTTGCTTTAAAAAAAATATATAATGTTTGGGGGTTCAAAGTAATTTTCTTGCAAAAAAAAATTATTTTTTTATGTAAACAATAAGTGTCAGAAAGGGCTTTGTCTTCAAGTGGTTAGAAGTGTGGGTGATGTGTGACATAAGCTTCTAGATGTTGTGCATAAAATGCCAGGACAGTTCAAAACCCCCCCAAATGACCCCATTTTGGAAAGTAGACACCCCAAGCTATTTGCTGAGAGTCATGTTGAGTCCATGGAATAATTTATATTGTGACACAAGTTGCGGGAAAGAGACAATTTTTTATTTTTTTTATTTTTTTTTGCGCAAAGTTGTCACTAAATGATATATTGCTCAAACATGCCATGGGAATATGTGAAATTACACCCCAAAATACATTCTGCTGCTTCTCCTGAGTATGGGGATACCACATGTGTGAGACTTTTTGGGAGCCTAGCCGCGTACGGGACCCCGAAAACCAAGCACCGCCTTCAGGCTTTCTAAGGCCGTAAATTTTTGATTTCACTCTTCACTGCCTATCACAGTTTCGGAGGCCATGGAATGCCCAGGTGGCAAAAAAACCCCCCAAATGACCCCATTTTGGAAAGTAGACACCCCAAGCTATTTGATGAGAGGTATAGTGAGTATTTTGCAGACCTCACTTTTTGTCACAAAGTTTTGAAAATTGAAAAAAGAAAAAAAAAAAATTTTTTTTCTCGTCTTTCTTTATTTTCAAAAACAAATGAGAGCTGCAAAATACTCACCATGCCTCTCAGCAAATAGCTTGGGGTGTCTACTTTCCAAAATGGGGTCATTTGGGGGGGGTTTGTGCCACCTGGGCATTCCATGGCCTCCGAAACTGTGATAGGCAGTGAGGAGTAAAATCAAAAATGTACGCCCTTAGAAATCCTGAAGGCAGTGCTTGGTTTTCGGGGCCCCGTACGCGGCTAGGCTCCCAAAAAGTCCCACACATGTGGTATCCCCATACTCAGGAGAAGCAGCTAAATGTATTTTGGGGTGCAATTCCACATATGCCCATGGCCTGTGTGAGCAATATATCATTTAGTGACAACTTTGTGCAAAAAAAAAAAAAAAAAAAAAATTTGTCACTTTCCCGCAACTTGTGTCAAAATATAAAACATTCCATGGACTCAACATGCCTCAAAGCAAATAGCTTGGGGTGTCTACTTTCCAAAATGGGGTCATTTGGGGGGGTTTTATGTCATCTGGGCATTTTATGGCCTTCAAAACTGTGATAGGTAGTGAGGAGTAAAATCAAAAATGTACGCCCTTAGAAATCCTGAAGGCAGTGATTGGTTTTCGGGGCCCCGTACGCGGCTAGGCTCCCAAAAAGTCCCACACATGTGGTATCCCCATACTCAGGAGAAGCAGCTAAATGTATTTTGGGGTGCAATTCCACATATGCCCATGGCCTGTGTGAGCAATATATCATTTAGTGACAACTTTTTGTAATTTTTTTTTTTTTTTTTTTTTTGTCATTGTTCAATCACTTGGGACAAAAAAAATGAATATTCAATGGGCTCAACATGCCTCTCAGCAAATTCCTTGGGGTGTCTACTTTCCAAAATGGGGTCATTTGTGGGGGTTTTGTACTGCCCTGCCATTTTAGCACCTCAAGAAACGACATAGGCAGTCATAAATTAAAGGCTGTGTAAATTCCAGAAAATGTACCCTAGTTTGTAGACGCTATAACTTTTGCGCAAACCAATAAATATACACTTATTGACATTTTTTTTACCAAAGACATGTGGCCGAATACATTTTGGCCTAAATGTATGACTAAAATTGAGTTTATTGGATTTTTTTTAGAACAAAAAGTAGAAAATATCATTTTTTTTCAAAATTTTCGGTCTTTTTCCGTGTATAGCGCAAAAAATAAAAACGGCAGAGGTGATCAAATACTATCAAAAGAAAGCTCTATTTGTGGGAAGAAAAGGACGCAAATTTCGTTTGGGTACAGCATTGCATGACCGCGCAATTAGCAGTTAAAGCGACGCAGTGCCGAATTGTAAAAAGTGCTCTGGTCAGGAAGGGGGTAAAACCTTCCGGGGCTGAAGTGGTTAACTGACCAAAAATGCAGCAAACAAAATTTTTAACACCACAACTGAAGCGCAACGGACCAATGTGAAGACATACATAGAATTTAAAAGGATGCATTTTTCTTGAGCTTTTTTTGGACAATAATGGCCAACAATAACATCATTTTCATTTGAATTCATGATATTAATTAAAAAGTCAAATACAATGCAATTATATATAAAAATTTATATATTTGTAAAAACTATCATTTTCGTCTTCGGTTTCACTTTTTGTGCATCCTGCATTTTAGGTTTCCGCACTAAAATTTCTATTCAGTGAACCTCTACAATGTATCTTACATAACATGAACCATCTCCTTTTTTCCAGTGTTAGCTGTTCAGATATGACAGTCCACAGTCACAGCCAAGTCCAGTAGCACTTTCAGTTTGTTTTTCATATTAAAAAATAAATGACAGGATTTGGGGACATTTGACTGATACCTAAACTATTATAAACACAACAATCCTGGGCTTTGTTAATGTATTAAAACTGGAAAGTGTGTGTAGCACCCTGATGTTTAGGCAGGGTTGCTCATAAATTTACCTGCCAGGTATAGTTGTTTTGGCCAATTGTTAGGGATCAATTGATTTCACCCTAAGTCTGGAAATGCTGCACTTCTCTCTTTTGCCGCTAGGTGGCCGGGTATCTGGTGACATTAGATAAGACAAGGACGATGCAAGGACAGATTAGAGGTATATGGGGTGTCTCAGCCAATGGGCAGGGGTTTTCTTGGGCCCCTTAGTCTGCTGGGAGAACCTATATATTTGGGTGGAGTCAGGTGATCAGGGTTCTGTGCCACCTGGACGACTGTCTGGGTGGACATGTGTTGAGCTGCCCGGGCTGCTAGGATGGAGTTTGGGCCTATCCTGGGTACATCTGGCTGCTAAGCTGTCTGAGGGCCTATCCAGAAGCAAGAAAGCAGTGTAGGGTTGGGATTGGGGCTTGCAGTCCAACCAGAAGTAACGGTTCTGCCGGCCGGAGAGCCTGTTGTGTTCGGAGATAGAGGGGAAGCTGTTACCACTAAGGGACCAACCACCTTATTACCAGGGACCACGGTGAGTAGCTGAAGCAAGTACCGGAGCAGTATTCTCACCAACCGGGGACGGTGAAGAATCAGGACGCTTCAGCAGGTGGCAAGCCAGGGACCCAGCCAGTGGGGTGATGCTTGAGGAGTATCTGGAGTGCCAAGCCAGGAACCCAGCAGGGAAGAGGGGGTGACGCTTGAGGAAGATACTGAGTAAGAAGATTGGAAAATCTCACAGGATTCAGTGACAAGTCTAGGGATAGAGACTGGGAACTCAGTGGGCTGAGAATCTACAAGAAGTGATTGTAGAGGAAGTAAAGGAGTTCAGTACAACTTGTGTTAGGAACTGTTATAAGAATGTTGCCATAGGAGACAGCGCTCCTACACATGCAGATGTGGTGTCTTGCTGGATGCCTTTCCTTGCATGGCTGTCTACCTGTAGAAGTCTCGGAGTCTGCCAATTAACATTGCAACTACTAAAGGATGTCCTGGCCCTAACCCTCTCTCCCACAGTTCTGTTCAAGAGAAAATAAATCTCTTTGCATTCAAGAAGTGTCTGGCGCCCATGAATCTATCTTATCTTGTACTACACCCACCATGCCTAGTAACCCACTCTATATAGAAGGATGTCAGCTGTCCCAGGCTCTGGAGGTTCTCATTAGACTAAAGGAGGCCTGGGACCTCGCTACAAGTGATCATTATATCTAATAATTTTCTCAGTTTCCAGGTATAAATCTAAATGATAGCCTTTGACAATACTGGAAGTTGAACTACTTTTAAGACTTCAATTTTTAGGACTATGGAGATGGTTGTTTAACTTTTGAATAAGTCAGGAAATTTCAAATATTTTTGTACACACGCACATGAGTTTAGCTTGGATCAGCTATCTGTACAGCCATGCAGCATCTTCATAGCTTGGTATACATTTGGATGATTATATATTATTCTAAAAAATTAAAATAAAATAACAAAATAACATACTAAAATTGTATTCTGATCCAGGACCCTCTGATCAGGGACGCAGTGTCCTGTCTGCAGAAGGAAGTTGTGAATGTGACCAGTGTATACACCCTGGCTCTTCTTGCCTACACCTTTACTTTGTGCAGAGAAATGGAGTTCAGGAAAATAGTATTTGACAAACTGGATGAAAAGGCTGTGAAAGGAGGTAAGTACTGATTGAGTATTTCTACCATGGGACTTCCGTCTGCTGCTTTCTCCTGTATTTGATGTAAATAAATAAATACATTTGGAGAAGCGCATAAGAAAAGAAATGTTCATAGTAACCAGTAATTGATAAATGTGAACTCCTGGAACATATTAAAAACAGCAATAAATGAAGGTTTACATTAATGTCAATAAATGCATTTTTAAGTTCAACTAGTGTTAGTATTTGCATTTGACTCAGTATCAGCCTGCAATGATTCCCTGTACAGCAGAGCTTTCACTAGGAGAGGGAAGGGCAGCACTAAGAACCATTCAGGTGTGCTGTAGTGCTATAAAGCCTGAATTTTGAGGCAAGCCAGGTGTTTTGCTGGTTTTACTGGGTTTTGCTTAAGTGTTTGGTATTAATAAAGCATACATTTTCATTAATGAAGTTTTTTTTGCTAAGAAACTTGTGCTAATTACCGTATTTATCGGCGTATAACAAGCACAGGCGTATATCGCGCACCCCAATTTTAGGAGGGAAGTTTAAGGAAAAAAACTTACATTTTAAATAAAGAACTTTGAAGCAAAATTAGGGTCACAGCTCATCAATGCACCCTGCTCAGTGCCCATCTGCAGCCATTAAAATGCCCAACAAGGCAGCCTGTTCAGTGCCCATCTGCAGCCTATAAATTGACCAACAATACAGCCTGTTCAGTGCCCATCTGCAGCCTCGCCTTTCCCATCGTTGCAGCCTGGCTAGTGTTGGATTATCCCTGCTGTCTCTGAGGGAAGAGGAGGAGCGAGCACCGTTGAATTACAGAGTCGCCATCTCCTGTGTACCCGGCGCTCCGTCACTCACAGCCACGCTTCCAGGCCCTGCTGATATTATATAGACAGAACAGTGGCCCAATGCGGGGCCAGGAGGCGTGGCTGTGCGTGACGGAGCGCCGGGTACACAAAAGATCGCGGTTCTATGTAATTCAGCGGCGCTCGCTCCTCTTCCCTCAGAGACAGCAGGGATCGGCGTATAACCCCCGATTTTCCCCTGATTTTAAGGGGAATAAAGGTGCGTGTTATACGCCAATAAATACGATATATATAAATGTGGATTACAGGTCTAGATGTGAATCTTCTTTGGGGGTATCATCATCATTTACAGTTATTTAAAGGGAAACAACAGCAGTCAGAGAAAGTTTTGTAACCTACCTGATCGCTTTCTCTCTCCAGAACAGTAGTGTCAGAGAGTCCAAGAATGCTACATAGAAATTATATGGTTGTCCAATTTGGCCAAATACAATTTGATTTAGGAGACTGTTCATGTGCATATATTTATTTTATATTAGTGTAAGCTTTTGTTTTTTTTTTACTCTTTTATAGAAGGACAGCTACACTGGGAACGTGAGTCTACTCCATCCTCTGATACCCCATACTGGCACAGAGCTGCAACTGCAGAGGTGGAGATGACCGCCTATGTCTTACAGGCTATAATGTCTCAACCTGATCCTAATCTGGACACAGCTAAAGAGATTGCCAACTGGCTGAGCAAACAACAGAACCCCTATGGAGGCTACTCATCTACACAGGTAACAGATAAAAAGTGTGTCTACCAATGGCCATCTGAGGGTAGAGCTACCTCATGTAGAAGAGACAAGTGGCTCCAAAATCCCCAGACAGTCTCAGGGCTAATCAAAACCTCCTGCCTAAAACACACAATTGTTTTGGCTTGTAGACAGGGTAGGGTGAACGTCACATTCTCCATGTTTCCCTCCTCATTGGGCGCCAAGCAAGAGTCACATGAGAGGCCTACCCCGAGATGGGTTCTTCTGGGCAACAATAGGCACCTGTGATGGGTTCACTTTGCTCTACACATAAGGTACCTTTGCTCTTGTGACATTTTCATCAATGTCCTGGGACAATGCTGAGGCTGCCATGGGGGGGATACTCGACCTTAAGTTGGGCCTCTACATTTAGAGATGAACGTACACCGTCTACACTTGCACCATAGCTGTTCTCCAGTTAAATCTGGGGTTCCTGTGACAGGTACACCTTCTCCTTAACTTGCATTTAGGAGGGACACGTTGAGCCTTGTCCATTTTCACCTGTCCAGCATTTCCACTACAGTTCCCCAGTAGCAGAGTGAGCCCCGCAGTGCACCTCCGCTCCTGTTGCTATGGGAGACAGACTGCTGGAGCAACATCTGCCTTGCTGCTAGAGGCCATTTCACCTGCAACAGGCATAAGCTTCCAACCGGCTGCTTGTTAGACATATGTTACCCCAGGTACCCACTGGTGTCTTCACACTACATTACTTCCATGCTGATGTCTTCATATCTCAAGTACCTTAGTAACCTGAACCATGGAATGGTGCCGGTTATTTACATCACATCCCTTTAGTAACTTCTGACCAGATGGGAACAAGGTTAAAAAACTTTACTTGAATAAGTGCAAAAGGCATTACAAAGTCCAACATTGAGAGACAGAATATTTTCCTACATCCCAAACCCAAACTCAGACTTGTGTAGTGTCCTGGCATACCTGCAAAATTAGTGTCCATGTAATTACAGAGTCCAAAAAGGCATTCTCCAGCAGCTGGTGTGTTCAGGACGAACCACAAGTTCTGATGACTTTACATCTAAGTAGTAACAAGCAACATCCTTCTGCTCCTCGCAGGCGTTGTTCTCTATCTCACTCCTTTACAGGCACCAGATGTCTCACTTCTGCAAGGGGAACTTTCTCTCTTGGTCCCAGGCTCCCTGGACTTCAGCCTAGACCTCAACCTCTCTGCATTGGACCTCTGTCCCTATTTTATAACACAAGATCAGTGGGTTGAACCCAGAGAAATACCCACCAAAAAGACCAATGAACTTGGAAAGCATTAACTTCTACCCTCCCGTCTGGCTACAGATAAAAATGGCTATATTCCCACTACTAGCTGCCACCACCCACAATGGAAGGAAAATATTCCAAAAGGACAAATGCTAAGAATACGTAGAAACTGCGACACCTTGGAGGACTATTTAACACAAGCTGATAGGTTGATTGAACAATTCCAAGAAAAAGGCTATAATAAAGAAAGGCTGATACAGACAAAAATGAAAATAGCAGGTATGGACAGGAATAACCTGTTTAGAAAAAATCAGAATAAGGGTAAACCTATGGACACAGCATTTATAACTGGATACAACAGTCAATACAAAAATCTAGAGTATATCTTTAGAAAATACTGGCCTATCCTTAGGGAAGATAGAGTGCTATCTAAAATACTTCCCAACAAACCAAACTTTATCTATAGGAAGGCCCCTAGTCTTCGTGATCACCTGGTCCACAATGTCATCAACCCTCCAAAACAAATACAGATCTTTCCAAATCTTACAGGGTTTTATAAATGCCAGAAATGTCTACCCTGTAGGGCTAGCAAAAAGCAGCCCCGGAAAAAAGAAACATTTAGATCTAGGGTGGACCAGAGAGAATACAAAATAAAAAATTTGATCACTTGCCACAGCACCCATGTGACATACGTTATAGAATATCCTTGCCACCTCCAGTATGTGGGTAGGACCACACGGCCCCTATATGTTAGGATAAGGGAGCACATAAAAAATATCAAGAAGGGTTTCCCTAAGCATAATTTATCGCGCCATTTTGATCAGGCGCATAATAGGGACCCATCGGGGTTAATCTTTTATGGTATTGATTCCATCAAACCACACTGGAGGGGAGGCAACAAAACCACCCTTATTTCGCAAAACGAAACAGCCTGGATATATAGGTTGGGGTCCCTGGCTCCCAGGGGCCTCAACCTAGATATAGATCTCAATTGTTTTATTGCCAATCCATAATATTACTGATGTATTTCCCTTATATACATGGGATATTTATGCCTTGTATCTTTTCAGACATTAATTTGGTAATAACCACTCATGTCTAGGACATAAGGGGTCACCCTACTTCTAATACTTTTGCTTACACATTATAATCTTTTTATTTTTTCAGTGTGGAGTCTTATCTACTCATATATGGATTATTGGAGGGTTATGTAATCCTCCCTATTATGTTACTCCTTATTTCATCACACACCTCAGTATACAACGGCTGACATACACACTCCTTGGTAACATGGGTGGTTATGGTACAATACAGGGCTCTCACATATATACTTGTACTAATGAGTAGCTCCTGGGCATCACCAAAAGTAAGATTCACTATTATTTAAGGCCTAACTTCCATGTATATATATATATATTTAGTTATATGTATGGTACAATATAGGGCTCTCACACATATTATACACCTGTACTAATGAGTAGCGCCTAGGTATCATTCACACTAGGAGTCCACTAAGATTTATGTTTTACTTTCATGTAATTTTTCAGCTATATTTAAGCACGAACGCACATATATGTACATTTATTATTTTTTCTTTTTTCTTTTTTTTTTCTTTTCTTTCGTTACCCTTATACATAATGACCATTTTTTCTTTATATATGTACTGTTTACACACGGACATATATATCCTTGTCCTTGTGTACATATACTTTTTCTACATGGTATATTTAATTATACAACGTTTTGATGATTACACTATACCATTTACTCATAAGTGATTCTTATAGATATGTATGAACAAGGTTATGTCCAATAATCATAACTTTTAGCTGCATGTGGGTACATCCGCCTATGACAGTGGGCTGATGCCAGCCCACTAGGATGCTACCTGTTTGTAATCTTTCACCTTCTATGTAATCTTCATTTATGTTTTCTAGTTTTTTTTTTATTCTTGGCTTGTAAATGGATATGAATGTTTTTATGAGGGAGTAAGCAATTATGAATCACTGTAAATCTATTTGAGATCGGGATTGATTATGTGCTATTTTACTTAAGACATACCACCCTTGACCACCAGGGGTAGTCATTGCTTTCTCACTATGTGTCTACATCACTACCCTGGGGTGGATAGACAATTATGAGTTCCTTCCCTTGGAATAGCTGGAATAGGTAGTCTGCACTTTATCTTAAATCCCCACTCAGGCGGCTGAACACCACTCTTACACAGACACACACACCTTAGGGTGTCTATTGGGGATTCCGATCCGGCCCCCTCCCTCCGCCTTCTCTAGGATGAATAGCGGGGATTGGCTGTGAGCATAGAGAGGGGCGGGACATAGTGAACGCTCCCCACACAATAAAAACCTAGCATCTGCAGTAGCGTAGCACCGTCGCTGAAGACGTCAGATGAAGAAGCGCGCACGAAGGACCTACGCTTCTCACATCACTTCCTGGCAGACTTGTGGGTGGAATACAGACTTGTCCATCTGACCGTCACTTCCCCCAACTTGTACCTGCATTGTATACAGTGATTGTGGATATCATTCCAGACAGTATCTGAGTATCATCCTTCCCCCATTGGTCACGGGGGGGGATGAACGAAGTACAGCGCTTGGATGTTTTTTAATTCTTTTTAATTCTTTTTTATATTTTACTTTGTAACATTTGGATTTTTAAACATATATTTTTTAAAAAATAAATTTTTTTTGGGACTTTATCACACTATGGAAGTCTTCTTTTCTTTGATGCCTGAGGATTAATCGCAGTATGACCCACCGGGATACCACTAGAGACACAACAGCAGTGAGCAGAAAAGCCCTTGTATAGGACTATAGGCCTGATACCCCTGCAGGGGTTCCTACCTTTGGTGAGTGAGCAATCCGAGGGGGGTTCACAGAAGTCACCATCCAACCCTGTACACACAAAAGTCACCCTGGGGAACATCCTGACTGCTGTATGCACTGCATGGGATTGTTATAATCTGCTTTAATTTCCACAGCATACGAACTGTGTCACCATTGTGTCACCATTGAAATACAGATATATATGCTATTGCTGTATGAAAAAAACCATCTTTTTTCCTTCACAGGAATTATTATAATTGTGCTTATATATGTTTCTCTATGCATAGAGTATGCTTCCATTTGCATTAAGGGATATATGCAGTTCCTGATTTGGAGAGAGTACACTGACCTGTCAGGAATACATGGGTTGGAGATAGTTGTTTGGTGACATGCTTTATATTTTACTTTCTATGTAGGATGTATGCAAGTTTATGCTGACCCACATATATATGTTTTCTAGTCACTTTCTACCTTCACCAAGCTGTGACAACATCGCACTTTTTATTCCCTGTATAAGAAAAAAACGTTTTTATATAATGTTTCCTATATATGCCTAGCCATACAGGTTTTGTAGATAGCGCCGTTCTATCCCTATAATATTCCTTAAATAAATTTCTACTAGGCAGGATACTCTCAGGAGTGTCTTTGTTCAAGGGAGGCAGCAACCTATGTGAATTTGCCATATAGACTGGTCCTAAGCGCGGTTTCTCAGGCTTAGTAGCACCAAACTGGCTATTTTCACCCAGCTTACAGGCTCAATGACTCAATTTAGTTTGTACAAAAAAGGGGATACCCCTTTAACAAATAAAAACTGATGAAAACATAAAATATGAAGCGCTCTCCGACCGGACACCCGTACGTGTGTGCTCCCGTGTCTTGCTGCTGTGTCTGTTGACACAAACAGCAGGACTCGGCTCCGCACTCCCCCCGGCACCCGCATTATTGGATTTGATTGACAGCAGCAAGAGCCAATGGCTGCACTGCAATCAATCTATCAAATCAGGACACGAGACACCGGCCGGAGCTGGTGCACTTGTTCCCGTCGCTTGAATTACAGGGCTCAGGTAAGTATAAGGGGGGCTCGGGGGGTGCTGCTGCAGTAAAGAAGGTTTTTCACCTTAATGCATAGAATGACGAGGGTTTACAACCCCTTTAAGTTATATTGGTGAACTGTTCAGTCTCCTTAATTCTATTGTAATATCCTTTGTATATAACCTCTAGGAATTTTCTCTTATAGGACACAGTCGTGGCTCTCCAGGCTATGGCCAAGTATGCAGAGGCTACATACAGTGACAAGGGAGCTATAACAGTGACCGTTACTTCCAAGACAGGATTTCAGGAGAAGTTCCATGTAGACAACAATAACCGACTTCTCCTCCAGAAGAGGACACTACCAACCATCCCCGGAGAGTACACAGTGACTGCTACAGGAGGTGGTTGTGTCTTTGTACAAGTACGTGGTAAATCCCATATATTTCTTCTGTTCCATCCATTCTGCAATCATCTGATTTTGCTATCCTTTCCTTGTAGACGGTTCTTAGATTCAACATCCCAGTAGTAAGAAATGAGGCCGCCTTTGCTGTCAGTGTTGAGGCAACACCAAAAAAAGGTGTGCAAGATTCAGTGAAAAACCTTGGACTTCATATAACTGCTCAGTAAGTCAAACTATGTTTATATTCAGCATCATATAAGATTTCATAATTAACTTAATTAACTACATTTTTACAAAAAGTATCCTCTTAGTGCAGGTTCTTTTGGGCCGGGTTCACATATATGTGGCTACAGTTCCCAGCATGTTGTCCGGTGCGTCCCTGTTCACCGGTTCAGGTGCGAACCAGGTCCCAATTTTTGCCTGAATTCGCACCTGAACCAGACCCAAAGACGCACAGGACCCTTTTGGAATGGGGACTGCAGCCTCCCCGGACCTGTGTGAACTGGCTTTATTGCGAGCCAAGCACACTTGCATGTCATATGAATTGGATGCAGAGAAATCTGCATCCCAATCGCACATATGTGAACCCAGCCTAAGAGTATACAATACATACAATACATGGTAGATTACTGGCAAAAGCAACACCTAGAGACATTTTGTTGTCTCTTACAATTTAGTAAATTATTGTTTTATGAACAATATTTTTTTTTATATTCAATTTAAAGCTGTCTCAGGTATTTGCTACTTTAATCATTTATTTCTAATAATTCAGTAGTCTTACAACAGTCCTGTATGGGTTATTATAACTATAATCTTCATCATCCAACATACAGAGCACAGAATACTTTATTAATCCCAAAGGGAAATTGTTACGACACAGACACACTTAACAAAGACAACACAAGATCACATCAATAGACTGAACAAGATGCAAAAATGCAACAAAATGACCAATAACAGCCATTAACACCAAATAACAAAATTAAAACTACACTACAAATAAAACATCCATGCAAATAAAATACAACATAGAATAAATAACACAGATTAAAATAACAGGCAAACTACCAAATACAAATAAGACACCACTTTCTCTATCACCACTGTAGATAATAACCAACACAATACCAACATACTATAAAAACAACACAAAATCCTGGTCAAAAACAACCAGAATTAAAACTTCACCTCCAGCCCTCACAGAAAAGAATTATATATCTTGATCACCACAGGCAAAAATGATTTCTTGTGGTGCCTTGTGGATGTAAAAATCTGTCACTGATGGGACTGACCAGCGTATTGTGGAGTGGGTGGGAGGAGTTGTCCAAGATAAGACGTAACTTGAACAACGTTCTCCTCTCCAACACTTTTGTAAAAGACTCCAATTCCAATCCAACAATATCACTGGCCTTGCAAATCAGTTTGTTGACACCCTAAACCTGCTTCCCCAGCATGCCATTGCATACAGGAGAGCACTGGCCACCACAGACTCATAAAAGATCTTCAGCATCGTCCGGCAGATGCTAAAGGACCTCAGTCTCAAAAGGTAGAGGCAGCCCTGGCCCTTCCTATAGAGCACCTCAGTGTTCTTGCTCCAGTCCAGCTTATTATCTATATGTTCCCCCAGATACTTGTAACTCTCTACTACCTCCACATCCACTCCTTGGATAGAGATTGGGGTCACTGGTGGCTTCCTCTTTCTGAAATCCACAACCAGCTCCTTTGTTTTTATCACATTTAGATACAGATGATTAACCTCACACCATGTGACAAAGTTCTCCACCATAGTCCTATACCCAGTCTATCCCCCGTCCCTGATACATTCCACTACTGCAAAGTCATCAGAAAACTTCTGAAGATGGCGAGACTCTGTCTGGTAGCTGAAATCAGAAGGTGGAATAATACTGTGCAAAAATATGAACCAAATGTGACAGCAGCTACACTAAATGTGACAAAATTCAAGAAGATGTGTGGAAAAATGTAGTGCTAACAAAATATATACACCAGTGATAACTGCAATAAAATAAAATAGACATATAGAGTCCAACATATGAATGAAAAACTATGAGCACAAATAATAAGTGCAAAAAATGTAAAATGTGTGTAAAATCCAACATAAACAATGGTGTGACTGTAAGTTTCTGGCCCCAAATCCTGGCTGGAAAATGGGAAAACAAACAAGTGGAAATCCTCAAACAATGAAATCCTCTGTGAAACATCCACAATGGTGACTCCGGAGAATGAAACAAATGGGTACTCTTACCAGAGCAGGTGGACCCGAATGTCAGCGACATCGAATTGTAAAGGCTTAAGGATCGAATCCGTGGCTCTCTCAGATGAAGGTGGAGGTCCAGGGTCTTCTACGGGTGGCTCCGAAGGATCTCAATGACCTCGACCCAACTAGGAAGTCGCCATCTCTAAAGGAACCTCCACAGCAACTCTCATAAAAAAAACAGTGTGTAAAAAAGAAGAGGGGGGCTTCAATAGGTAGGTTTATTAAAATCTTAGCCCCTGTAGAAGTCCTATTTGGACAAAATGCATCGGGCTACGCTTACTGCTCCCTACATTGCCTTTTATTCATTGTGATCACTTTTAGTTGTCTTTGTGGTTTTAATAAACCTACCTTTTTGATCCGCACTATTGGAGCCCCCCTCTCTTCTTTTTTATACACTGGTTTTTTGATGAGAGTTGGTGTGGAGGTTCCTTTAGAGATGGTCAGGTTGAGGTAATTGAGATCCTTCAGAGCCACCCATAGAAGACCCTGGACCTCCACCTCCATCCGAGAGAGCCACGGATTCGATCCTTAAGCCTTTACGATTTGGGGTCGCTGACATCCGGGTCTACCTGCTCTGGTAAGAGTACCCATTTGTTTCATTCTCCGGAGTCACCATTGTGGATGTTTCACATCATTCCTTGCACTCCAAGAGGATTTACATTTCATTGTTTGAGGATTTCCACTTGTTTGTTTTGCCATTCCCCAGCCAGAATTTGGGCCAGAGACTCACAGTCACACCATTGTTTATGTTGGATTTTACACACATTTTACATTTTTTGCACTTATTATTTGTGCTCATAGTTTTTCATTCTTATGTTGGACTCTATATATATTTCTTTATTTTATTTTATTGCACTTATCATTGGTTAGCGCTACATTTTTCCACACCTCTGGTAGGTGAAATCAGTGGTGTAGACAGTAAAAAGAAAGGGAGAGAGAACTGTCACTCCACTATTATCATTGATAATTAGTGTTGAGATTTGAATTCTGATTGAACTTGAATTTGCAGAGTTCAAATCTGATTGTGCTTAATAAAATGTTTAATTTTAAACTGCACTGAAGTAATTTGGAGGTATTTCTAACTGACATGTTTGGACCTTTGGATGACCGCTAGACAAGCTGTTGTCACCAGAATGCATTGGACCCCCAGAGACCCCCCCCCCCCCACACACACACACACATACAGACGCACAAAGTGTTCTTTTTGTTTTGTGTGTAGTTTGTTGTTCAGTGAGGTTTATCAGACAACAGGCAAGAAAAAAGTTTGAAAGTAGCACCTTAAAAATGTAAAAAGACAGTTTTTTTATGGTTATCATTTTGCTGTGTTTTTTTTTTTTCTTGTTTCTTAACATGTAACAGTAAACTTCACAATTTTTGACACTTGTGCTATCCTCCAGAACAACTGAAGGGCCAAAGTTTGGAGACCCCGGCTCCAGAGTGACATGCTAGTTTTCACTTTTGCCTTTACTGGTGTTCTGGGTTAAAGATAAAGGAGCTTGTTGTGGATTTCAGAAAGAGGAAGCCACCAGTATCCCTAATTTCCATCCGAGGAATGGATGTGGATGTAGTAGAGAGTTACAAGTATCTGGGGGTACACATAGATAAGAAGCTGGACTGGAGCAAGAATACTGAGGTGCTCTATAGGAAGGGCCAGAGCTGCCTCTACTTTTTGAGGAGACTGAGGTCCTTTAACATCTGCCGGACGATGCTGAAGATGTTTTATGAGTCTGTTGTGGCCAGCGCTCTCCTGTATGCAGTGGCATGCTGGGGAAGCAGGCTTAGGGTGTCCGACACCAACAGACTCAACAAACTGATTCGCAAGGCCAGTGATGTTGCTGGATTGGAATTGGAGTCTTTTACAACAGTGTTGGAGAGGAGTAGGGATGAGCCGAACACCCCCCTGTTCGGTTCGCACCAGAACATGCGAACAGGAAAAAAGTTCGTTCGAACATGCGAACACCGTTAAAGTCTATGGGACACGAACATGAATAATCAAAAGTGCTAATTTTAAAGGCTTATATGAAAGTTATTGTCATAAAAAGTGTTTGGGGACCTGGGTCCTGCCCCAGGGGACATGGATCAATGCAAAAAAAAGTTTTAAAAACGGGCGTTTTTTCAGGAGCAGTGATTTTAATAATGCTTAAAGTCAAACAATAAAAGTGTAATATCCCTTTAAATTTCGTACCTGGGGGGTGTCTATAGTATGCCTGTAAAGGGGCGCATGTTTCCTGTGTTTAGAACAGTCTGACAGCAAAATGACATTTTGAAGGAAAAAACTCATTTAAAACTACTCGCGGCTATTGCATTGCCGACAATACACATAGAAGTTCATTGATAAAAACGGCATGGGAATTCCCCAAAGGGGAACTCCGAACCAAAATTAAAAAAAAAAATGACGTGGGAGTCCTCCTAAATTCCATACCAGGCCCTTCAGGTCTGGTATGGATATTAAGGGGAACCCCGGCCAAAATTTAAAAAAAAATGACGTGGGGTTCCCCCTAAATTCCATACCAGACCCTTCAGGTCTGGTATGGATTTTAAGGGGAACCCCGCGCCAAAAAAAAAAAAAAAACGGCGTGGGGTCCCCCCAAAAATCCATACCAGACCCTTATCCGAGCACGCAACCTGGCAGGCCGCAGGAAAAGAGGGGGGGACGAGAGTGCGGCCCCCCCTCCCTCCTGAACTGTACCAGGCCACATGCCCTCAACATTGGGAGGGTGCTTTGGGGTAGCCCCCCAAAACACCTTGTCCCCATGTTGATGAGGACAAGGGCCTCATCCCCACAACCCTGGCCGGTGGTTGTGGGGGTCTGCGGGCGGGGGGCTTATCGGAATCTGGAAGCCCCCTTTAACAAGGTGACCCCCAGATCCCGGCCCCCCCCCTGTGTGAAATGGTAAGGGGGTACATAAGTACCCCTACCATTTCACGAAGAAAGTGTCAAAAATGTTAAAAATGACAAGAGACAGTTTTTGACAATTCCTTTATTTAAATGCTTCTTCTTTCTTCTATCTTCCTTCATCTTCTGGTTCTTCTGGTTCTTCTGGCTCTTCTGGTTCTTCCTCCGGCATTCTCGTCCAGCATCTCCTCCGCGGCGTCTTCTGTCTTCTTCTCCTCGGGCCGCTCCGCACCCATGGCATGGGGGGGAGGCTCCCGCTCTTCTTCTTTTCTTCTCTTCTTCTCTTCTTCTTTTCTTCTCCGGGCCGCTCCGCAATCCATGCTGGCATGGAGGGAGGCTCCCGCTGTGTGACGGCGCTCCTCGTCTGACAGTTCTTAAATAACGGGGGGGCGGGGCCACCCGGTGACCCCGCCCCCCTCTGACGCACGGTGACTTGACGGGACTTCCCTGTGGCATTCCCCGTGACGTCACAGGGAAGTCCCGTCAAGTCACTGTGCGTCAGAGGGGGGCGGGGTCACCGGGTGGCCCCGCCCCCCCCGTTATTTAAGAACTGTCAGACGAGGAGCGCCGTCACACAGCGGGAGCCTCCCTCCATGCCAGCATGGATTGCGGAGCGGCCCGGAGAAGAAAAGAAGAAAAGAAGAAGAGAAGAAGAGAAGAAAAGAAGAAGAGAAGAGCGGGAGCCTCCCCCCCATGCCATGGGTGCGGAGCGGCCCGAGGAGAAGAAGATAGAAGACGCCGCGGAGGAGATGCTGGACGAGAACGCCGGAGGAAGAACCAGAAGAGCCAGAAGAACCAGAAGAACCAGAAGATGAAGGAAGATAGAAGAAAGAAGAAGCATTTAAATAAAGGAATTGTCACACGGGGGGGGCCGGGATCTGGGGGTCACCTTGTTAAAGGGGGCTTCTAGATTCCGATAAGCCCTCCGCCCGCAGACCCCCACAACCACCGGCCAGGGTTGTGGGGATGAGGCCCTTGTCCTCATCAACATGGGGACAAGGTGTTTTGGGGGGCTACCCCAAAGCACCCTCCCAATGTTGAGGGCATGTGGCCTGGTACGGTTCAGGAGGGAGGGGGGGCCGCACTCTCGTCCCCCCCTCTTTTCCTGCGGCCTGCCAGGTTGCGTGCTCGGATAAGGGTCTGGTATGGATTTTTGGGGGGACCCCACGCCGTTTTTTTTTTTTTTTTTTTGGCGCGGGGTTCCCCTTAAAATCCATACCAGACCTGAAGGGTCTGGTATGGAATTTAGGGGGAACCCCACGTAATTTTTTTTTTTAAATTTTGGCCGGGGTTCCCCTTAATATCCATACCAGACCTGAAGGGCCTGGTATGGAATTTAGGGGGACTCCCACGTCATTTTTTTTTTTTTAATTTTGGTTCGGGGTTCCCCTTTGGGGAATTCCCATGCCGTTTTTATCAATGAACTTCTATGTGTATTGTCGGCAATGCAATAGCCGCGAGTAGTTTTAAATGAGTTTTTTCCTTCAAAATGTCATTTTGCTGTCAGACTGTTCTAAACACAGGAAACATGCGCCCCTTTACAGGCACACTATAGACACCCCCCAGGTACGAAATTTTAAGGGATATTACACTTTTATTGATTGACTTTAAGCATTATTAAAATCACTGCTCCTGAAAAAACGGCCGTTTTTAAAACTTTTTTTTGCATTGATCCATGTCCCCTGGGGCAGGACCCAGGTCCCCAAACACTTTTTATGACAATAACTTGCATATTAGCCTTTAAAATTAGCACTTTTGATTTCTCCCATAGACTTTTAAAGGGTGTTCCGCGGCATTCGAATTTGCCGCGAACACCCCAAATTGTTCGCTGTTCGGTGAACTTGCGAACAGCCAATGTTCGAGTCGAACATGAGTTCGACTCGAACTCGAAGCTCATCCCTAGAGAGGAGAATGTTGTTCAAGTTACGTTCAATGTTGGACAACCCTTCCCACCCACTCCACAATACGCTGGTTAGATTGTTACACCCACAATGAACCATAGAGCAACACAGGAAATCATTTTTTCCTGTGGCCATCAGGATATATAATTCTTCTCTGGGAGGGCTGGAGGTAAAGATCTAATTCTGGTTTAAGATCAGGATTTTTGTTTTTATAGTATGTTGGTATTGTGTTGGCTATTATTTGGGGGGTGTTAGAGAGAGTAGTGTATTATTTGTATTTGGTAGTTTGCCTGGTATTTTAATCTGTGTTATTTATTCTATGTTGTATTTTAATTGTATGGATGTTTTATTTGTAGTGTAGTTTTAATTTTGTTAATTTTATTTGGTGTTAATGGCTGTTATTGTTAATTTTGTTGTGTTTTTGCATCTTGTTTAGTTTATTGTTGTGATCTTGTGTTGTCTTTGTTAAGTGTGTCTGTGTGGTAACAATTTCCCAATTTCCTTTAGGATTATTTAATAAGGGGGCTGGATCTGCTGCCCCACCCCATGTGAATGGGTAGTGGGTACATCGTACCCCTACCCATTCACCAGAAAAAGTGTCAAAAAGTAAGAAAAACAGGAAACAGTTTTTTCCAAATCCTTTATTTTTTATTTTTTTTAAGTGTCCCTTGATGTACATCCACTGTCAATCACGACGCCCATGGGACCCGAAAAATAGAAAAAATTACTTCACATGACTTCAGAAGGGGCGGGGCCACCCAGTTAAGTCACTGGATGGCCTTACCCCTTGCCTATATAAGAGCTGTCAAAGTACAGAGAGAGCATACTGTGAGTAGCCTCCCATGAAGGCGGAAGCGTTTTCCAGTTTTTCTATTTTTTGGAGTTGTGATTGACGGTGGATTTACATTGAGGGACACTATTTTTTTTTTTAATAAAGGATTTGCAAAAACGGTTTCCTGTGTTTCTTACTTTTTTTTGGTGAATGGGTAAGGGTATGATATACCCCTACCCATTCACATAGGGCGGGGGGGGTCACAGCCCAGGCTTGTCAGGAAGAGGCCCTTGTTGCCATCAACATCAGTACAAGTTGCTTTAAGGTGGGGGGGAAGATCTCCCCCTGCCCCAAAGCACCCACCCCCTATGTTGGGGGCATGTGGTCTGGTATGGTTCTCTCTCTCGTCCCCTCCCCTTTTCCTGACCTGCCTGCTGCATGCTCGGATAAGGGTCTGGTATTCTGGTATGGATTTTGGGGGGCCCACGCAGTTCCCCTTAAAATCCATACCAGAACCGAAGGGCCTGGTATGGACTTGGGGGGGGCATGTTTTTTTCTTTCTTTTTTTTTACCAGCACTAAAATTAATCTGTCAGCGGGGAAACACCTTGACAGATGATGACTCATCGGTTGTTAAGGACACGGCGGCCGGCTTCCCAGCCCCGTTCCTTATGAACCAGCTTACACTGCATCCTAATTCGGCAAAGCTTTGCCTAATCAGGGCAATGAATGCACTGTGCAGTGCCCCGATGAACACCCTGCAAATTGGAGTGTCCTGTGAATGGCCGAACGGGCAAACCCATGCTTGGGCCGAACCGTTCGCCCATCCCTATGTCCAAATACCATGTGAGGTTCCCAGGCAACTTGAGATGGTAACCTCAACAGTAATAATTTAAATAAATAAATTTAGTGAAAAGCTGCTGAATATGTAATATATATATATATATATATATATATATATATATATATATATATATATATACACACACACACACACACACACACACACACACACACATATATATATATATATATATATATATATATATATATATATATATATATATATATATATATATATATATACACATATATATATTTATATGTATTGCCATTTATGTTGTTTGGTAACACTTGGTTGTACTGTATGTTTACTGTTTTTTTGTTTTTTTTTCCCCATTAGCTTCATGCTCATCAAACACTTTTTTTATCAAAATAAAACAAATTTTTTTTTAAATAGTAGAAAATATTAAAACAGCCTGTAGCTTGGGTGACACCGCACGGTCCTGCTTTATATCACCTGCTTTCTGGAATGTTTCTCTGGACGCTGGACTTTGTGCGATGGCAGCATGCTGGGGTCTGGCAGTGTGCCACACTGGGATCACAGAAACCTTGGTCTCTGTATGTTCTGAGTGCAGAGCCCTGACAATGGCTCTCACATCCTGGGTCTGTTTGTGGGGAGTGCCGGGCCTTCCTCTTTGAGGTGCCCCCAGTTGGGAGGCTCCGTGTAACTACCTGGTACCCTGCCAAGACACAATGCACTATGGACCATTGCTGTTAAGGTCACCACTGTGGCCATGTCATTTGCAGTACAACACCAGCTCTCTCCAGACCTGGTGAAGGAGGAAGATAGTACTCACCAGGGCTCCCCCATGGACTATGCAGTTGAGCGCTTCCCCAGTGCCAGTGGGGTCAAGCTCTGTCAAGAGCCTGCATCAGAGGTACCATCCATGGAGGCGATTGAGGCACCACCACCTACAGCAGCACACCCAGCAGGATCATCGGTGGTATACCCGCTGATTAACCGATACAGTCGGTGGTAGTGTGTGGGCATTCAGCCCCTTGTGAGGAGCTCAAGGAGTGGCCTGGAGCTTTGTGGGACTCCCCTAAAAGGTACTGTAGTGGTGGCGGAGTTAGAAGAATCTGTGTCTCAGGATGCTCCACCTGCAACATCTTCACCAGTCCCCACCGCTGTTTTGCCTGAGAGGAAGTGCCAACACAACATCCCCCTACCATGGAAGACCTGGCACCCTCCTTACCATGGAGTTAATGGAGGAGGAAGGGGGAAGACCAGCAGTGCCACAGAGACCCCCCCAATGCCCACCATCCTACCTGCTCCCAGGACAGGGATGCCACCTCATGCAGTTGTCGTGGCTCCAGTGGTGAATGATCAGGGACGTTAGGGAACTTTATAGACTTGAGTTCCCCTATGTCCTGGAAGCTTTGTTTCATATCTTAGAGGCACAGTGGCACGAGACTGCTGTCTGTGGCCTTTTACAGGTGCCTAAACACCATCAGGTGCTTGCGGAAGGGACAGCCACCCGTAAAGAGTATATCAGGAGTGGAACTATGGACATTATATTTACATGCACAAGGTGGTGTTGGGCAGTCCCAATTCTGAGGACATCCATTATTATGTAGTTAGGCAGATCTGCGGTAGAGAGGAGTGGAGAGAGTATCTGGACCCCAAATACTGCATCTAGTTTGCCCTTCAAAATTATTTGATTTTGTTGTTTGTTTTATCCACATGCACTTTCATTACTGCGTATTGTGTATGTGATTTGCTCCTATTGAGGTATGGCCTCAATAGGAACAAATCACATACACAATATGCAAGTACAAGTCGCAGAGGTGTGCACAACAGCAGTGAGCAGCAGGATGCAGCCTTACGGCGGACTGTGTGGGGAAGCCAGCGGAGTGTTAGACAGGCCGCAGAGAGTAGGGAAACCAGTGGCCGTGGCTTCGCCCTAGGTGGCAATGCGCCCTAGGCAGCTGCCTAGTTCGCCTCGTGGTAGGAGGCACTCATGACAAGAATAAGAGTAACCAAATCCTGGAGCTGCACTAAAATTACAAAAAAAAAGAAAGATGACAGAACATACAGCTATAAAGCTCTGCAGGATAATCAACAAAAGAAAAATAGAAATGATGATGACTTCATAACTGGGATGTTTTGGGGGTCTCATACTGAACAATAAAATCATGCTACAACTTTTTAAAAATATTTGCAGATACACAGGTGCTCGAAAGACATCCAACATGGCTATTATAGAGGTGAAGATGTTGTCTGGCTATGTTCCTGTGAAGAGCTCACTAAGAGAGGTATGTCATTGCCATTTCCCTTTGTGTTTGGATTTTATGGGGTTTTATTATATTTAGGGGCAAGAGAATTCAATACAATAAATACTGAAAAGATTGTTATATACCATTAGGCAATTTCAGTCTGATTTCAACATCTGGGTGTTGATAGTTTTACAGGATATAGACAGTGAAAACAGATAGCTTTGCTGAATGAGGTCTTGCAGTATTCTGAAATCGTTTTTGCTAATTCCCCATAATTCAGCCTATTCCAAGTTCTAACAGACCTTGGCACCAACTTAAAAAAAAAATAAGCAAAACCACAGAAAACTAAAAAAAAGTATTTGAAATGCTTTTTGCAGCATTTTCCTATCATGAGTGATTTTTCCGTTATTCAGTTGCTACATGCCTTAAGCTTGTGCGAAAATATTACTTCCTCTGGAGAAGTCAGTTCCCTCTTCTAGGAGTATATCATTATTTGCTATGCTCTCCTAAATACTCCATTCACCTCCTTACATTGACCTTTTATGTGTCTGCTGGGGAAGAAGTAAAGGGGAACCCTATAGTGAAGTCTTTTTTTAAGCTTTTTTTCCTCAGAAGAACTCTTGAAATTATTTTCAGGTCTTGGGGAAAACCTGCTAAAATCAATGAATTGACAGTCATTGGCCAATGGCAAGAATGCCCCCTTACAGGGGTAATCAGAATACCACACTTACAGGCAACCAAAATATCATTGGGGCCATGCAGCTGTCTCTACCAAGTGATTTTCTTTCTCAACAACTATGCAGGCACTATTAAATGAGAGTTTTCTCCGCTAGGCCAGATATAGATCTGGGGGGGGGGGGGGGCAGGGCACTTGAGGTTTGGGGAGCCCCTTATACATAGAGTTGGTTTACATTTGCAATGACAGTCACACATTTTTAAAATGCACAACACAATGCCAATCTGAGGTCTTGAGTGAAAGCACATGCAGCCATAGTACTCTATGTGTGGTTTGCTTGAGCTGCCAAATTATACATGTTATATTATTTTATTAATATTTATTTTGTATTATTTTATATAATTTTTATATTGTTTTATATAATTTTTGTATAAAGGGAGGCTTCTTCTGTCAGTGGATGCCAGGGCAGTGACCCCTTTTGTCCCCTTATAAATACGACACTACTCTCAGTAACAGCTCAAGGAATTATTGGTTGAACTAGATGGACTTGTGTCTTTTTTCAACCAGACGAACTATGACGCCCATAGTAACCTCTGGAGGTACCATAGGGTTCCATAGAACCTTAGTTGAGTGACAGTTCTAAGTCTGCTGGGCCTGCTGACATCACATTCAATATGATGGTACCCAGAAGCAGGCCCAGGGCTTTTGGATGGCTACAAAAAAGAGGATTTTCGGGTAAGAAACAGGTATAAAAACATTAAATGCCCATATAAATTTACTGGAAGATTGTTGGTGAAATGAATGGTCTGGTGACAGAATCTCTATAACTGGCTTCTACCCAGGCTGGTTCTTCTGTGTGTGGGGTAATATAATAATATAATTTACTGAATATACACAATATAAAATGAAATATACAAAATAACCCTAGGGCAATCCTAAAAGACATTTAGGAAACACAATTCTGGCTTTTAAAGTCAGAATTCTGAGAAGTCACAAAAAGTCAAATTATGTATAATAATATATGTAATAATTAATATTAAAATTCTGAGTTTCAACATCAGAATTCTGACACTAAAAGTCACATTTCTCAGTTTTAAAGTTAGAATTTTGAGATTAAGGCCCCTTTTACACTGGGGCGGTGGGGGCGTCGGCGGTACAACAGCGATATTTTTAGCGCTGCTGTACCGTCGTTCTTGCAGCTGTATTCGGCCACTAGCAGTGCGGTTTTAACCCCCGCTGGCGGCCGAAAAAGGGTTAAAATCCCTCGTACAGCGGTATTGCCACGGTATAGCCGCGCTGTCCCATTGATTTCAATGGGCAGGAGCGGTTTAGGAGTGGTGAATACACCGCTCCTTCACCGCTCCAAAGAAGCGGTTTGCAGGACTTTTTTCACCGTCCTGCCAGCGCACCGCTTCAGTGTGAAAGCCCTCGGGCTTTCACACTGAACAAACAGCGGAGGCTGTTTAGGGGCGGTTTGCAGGCGGTATTTTTAGCGCAATACCGCCTGCAAACCGCCCCAGTGTGAAAGGGGTCTAAAAGTCAGATCTTTGTTCCATAAAAGCTGAGTTAGACTTACCGGTAACTCCTTTTCTGAGAGTCTTCCAGGACAGCCCATGAGACCTTGGGCTTCTCCTACCAGGACAGGAAACACGTCACCCCCACCAGATAAAAGGGCGGTCCTCCAGGCCTGTGTCAGTATTCTCAAGAACCGTAGGACCCTGCAAAACATATGCATAATGTACAACTTCAGACAATACCGGGTGGGAATCCGGCTGTCCTGGAAGACTCTCAGAAAAGGAGTTACCGGTAAGTCTAACTCAGCTTTTCTCCAAGCGTTTTCCAGGACAGCCCATGAGACGATGAGCCAGAACTTACCAGTCTAGGGAGGGACAACTGCCTGAAGGACCTTACGACCAAACGCCTGCTCCTGAGCTGATAGAAGATCCAGGCGATAATGTTTAATGAAGGTCGAGTAACTGGACCAAGTGGCAGCCCTGCAAATTTGTTCCGGTGAGGCACCAGCCCTCTCAGCCCAAGACGTAGACAAGGCTCTAGTTGAGTGCGCAGTAACAAAAGGTGTAGGGACCTCCCTAATTTTGTAAGCTTCCAAGATGGCTTGCTTTATCCATCTAGCCAATGTGGCTTTAGATGCACTATTCCCCTTGTGAACTCCAGAAAAGAGGACAAACAAGGCATCAGTTTTCCTAAAGGTCTTCGTGACCAAGAGAATCCTTCTTACATCTAGAAAACTAAATTTTCTTTCTAAGTCGCCCTGTGGCGAACTGCAAAAGGTTGGCAATACAATGTTCTGAGATTGGCGGAATGTACTTGCCACCTTGGGCAAAAAACCTGGATCGGTTCGTAACACAACTCGATCCTCAAAAATCGTGAGGAAGGGCACTGATAGGGCCTGCAACTCACTTACCCTACGAGCTGAGGTAACAGCTATAAGGAACACAGTTTTTAATGTAAGTAACTTAACTGACATACTTTCCAGAGGTTCAAACGGAAATTCTACCAGAGTTTGAAGTACTAGGGACAGATCCCACGTTGTACAACTTCTCACTACTACTGGTCTGGCCCTAGAGATAGATTTGAAAAATCTGGCTATAGTGGGATTTTCCAGGAGAGAAAACTGGAGGAACACACTAATAGCTGCCGCCTGTACCTTTAAGGTACTAACAGAAAGACCTTTGTCGACACCCTCTTGGAAAAATTCCAAAATAGACGGAATATCATGAGTTAATCTATCATTTTCAGATAACCATGAGTTAAACCTTTTCCAAACTTTGGAATATATGGCTCTAGTAACTGGCTTCCTGCAATTAACGAGAGTCCTGACTACTTTGTCAGAGAACCCTTGGGCGCTCATTATCTTTTCTTCAGATACCAGGCCATCAAGTTTAAGGAAACCACCTGAGGGTGTGATACTGGACCCTGCAATAATAGGTCTTCCCTTTTCGTTAGACTCCACGGAGGCTCTGAAACCAGAGACTGTAGCAGGGAAAACCATGGCCTCTTGGGCCAAAACGGGGCAATTAGAATCAGATCTGTCTCTTCCAGCCAAAACTTCCGGAGGACTTCTGGAATCAGTCTTATTGGCGGAAAGGCATAACATAGGCCTGGAAGCCACGGGTTTGCCAGAGCATCGATCCCCAAGGCTTGGTCTGCCGGGTTCATGGAAAAGAATATCTCCGTCTTGCGGTTGTTTCGCTTTGCGAACAAATCCGCTACGGGATAACCCCATCTCTTGGTGAGGTCTGCTAAGACTTCGGGATGAAGGGACCAGTTGTCTCGGTCTATCCTGTGACGCCTGAGATAATCTGCCAGGCAATTGTTTGTCCCCTTCAGGTGTACAGCAGAAATAGAGGCTAGATTCCCCTCTGCCCATGAAAGGATCTCCTGGGCAATGAACTGAAGCCTCCGGCTTCTCGTGCCTCCCTGCTTGTTGATATACGCGACTGTCGCTATATTGTCTGACAGAATTTGGAGGTTGTGACCCCTGATCTCCATCTGAAAGGACTGGAGGGCTCTCTGGACTGCAAGCAGCTCTCTTTGATTGGATGAGGCCCTTGCCTCCTCTGGGGACCACTCTCCTTGTGCTACTGCATTGCTGAGGTGGGCCCCCATCCCCAGGAACTCGCATCCGTGGTAATCCTTCAGGAAATGGGAAAGGACCATGGGAGACCTCCTGCTAGGTGCTGACCAGCTCTTCACCACCACAGGCTTCTTTTTATTCTGTCGGGAAGCCAGATCCTTGACTCCAGGGACCTTACGTCCCCGTCCCAGTTTCTTAAAAGAAACCTTTGTAACGGACGCTGACGGAGTCTCGCCCATGGTACTGCGGGAAAACATGAGGTCATAAGACCCACTGCCCTCGACACCTGTCTCAGAGAGACTGACTGGTTGGTCTGCAATGCTGACATAGTCTGGAACAATTTGGTAATCTTCTCCTGAGGAAGAAAAACTCTTTGGTTCACTGAGCAAAAATCGTAACCCAGATAAGTTACTTTCTGGGCCGGAATCAAGGACGATTTTTCTTTGTTTATTAGCCAGCCTAGGGACTGTAAGAAGTCCTGTACAGCCTGGAGATCCTCCAACAGCCTTTGGTATGATTTTGTCACTATCAGGAGGTCGTCTAAGTAAGGGATAACCATTATTGCCTTTAATCTTAGTGGAGCCAGTGCTTCCCCCAACACCTTCGTAAAGATGCGTGGGGCTGAGGAAAGACCGAAGGGGAGGGCCTGAAATTGAAAAGGTCGGGTCCCCATACCCGTCTTCACTGCCAATCTCAAAAACTTTTGGAAGGCTGGATGGATCGGGATGTGAAGATAAGCATCCCTTAAGTCCAACGTGGCCATAAAGCAGTTTGGGTATAGTAGGTTTTTGATTGTAAAAACCGTCTCCATACGGAAATGCTTGTATCTGATGGACTTGTTTAAGGTCCAGAGATTCAGGATAAGTCGAAACTTTCCTGATGGCTTTCTGACCACAAATACATGGGAATAGAATCCCTTGCCCTGCTCCGATCGAGGAACAGGAATCAGTACTTTTTGATCTAATAAGTCTCCGATCTGGAGACCCAGAGCCCTCGCTTTCTCCCGATCTTGTGGAGGAAATGTGACCAACAAACGTTCTGGTGGTTGGTGAACAAACTCCAGCCTGTACCCGTTGGTTACTAGGTCCAGGACGAAGGGGCTCAGAGTGACTGCTGCCCACTGTGGGATGAAGGCCCTCAATCTCCCTCCCACCGGGGAACACAAGTCACTGCGGCTTGGCGGGCTGTTGAGGAGGGTTAAACAGCACTCCCCCTTTGCCTCTGCCTTTGTGCCCAGTCCAATGCTTTTTCGGCCTGCTGTCCTTTTCTCTAGGACTCTGTTGTCTGCTTTGGCCGCGAAAAATTTTTCTGGCTGTCTGAACTCTTTTTCTCTGGAAACGCCTTTTTCTTATCAGCCGTGCGTTCCAGTGCCTCCTGTAGACCTGGGCCAAATAAATGATCGCCAGTTAAAGGAAGGCCACAAAGGCGCAACTTGGAGGCCGAGTCCCCTGATCAGGTCTTAAGCCAAAGGCTTCTCCTGGCCGAGTTCACTAGAGCCGAAGTCCTGGCTGACATTCTTACCGACTCAGCGGAAGAATCTGCCAAAAAACCCACTGCCTGAAATAGAAGAGGAAAAGACTTTAAATTTTGCTCTCTGGAGGTACCTGCTGACAGATGTGACTGAATCTGAGTCAACCAAACCTCCAGATTTCTGGCCACACAAGTGGAAGCCAGAGCTGGTTTCAGGTTTCCAACTGCTGAGTCCCAGGCTCTGTGGAGAAGGATATCCCCCCTCTTGTCCATCGGATCCTTAAGCGTACCCATATCATCAAACGCCAGGTCCGAGTTTTTTTAAACCTTTGAAAGAGGTGCGTCTAACTTGGGATTCTTATTCCATGGCTGCGCAGTGTCTTCATCAAAAGGAAACCTCCTTTTTAGGTTACTAGAGAAGAATGGTTTTCTCTCAGGATTATCCCATTCCAGTTTAATAGTATCAACCAAAGAACTATGAACTGGAAAAACTCTCGATTTTCTCTTATGCAATCCTTTATACATAAGATCATGTTTGGATAACTGAACCTCTTCCTCTTTTAATTCAAGGGTAGTATAGATAGCCTTTAATAAGTCATCTACATCCTCAACAGATAACTTAAATCTTGAGCCTCAAGTGGATTCTCTATCTCTTGGCTCTGTATCTGACCCTGATTCTTCCCGAGAAGAACGGGTAGATCTGACCTCAGCCTCAGAGTCCTCACTCTCTGCCTGCTGCGGAGTGATTACTGACGCCTTCAGTGAAGACGGACTCTCTGCTGGAGTCTGGAGCTTGTCAATAAGCGTTCTAAAGGAACTGAAGGTGGACGCAAGCTCATCCCTAACAAAAGTAAGCATCTTCTGGCAAGAGGCAACCGGGTCATACAGGTGCGACAAACTGCTTTGCTCCACGAGGAGCTCAATTTGTTTGCGCAAACCGCACATTTCCTTTTAAGTGGCTGCGCTTGGGCCTTGTCCTGAGTCTTGGTCTGCAAGACAAAATAAATGACCCACAATGTAATTAAAGCCACCCAATCACTCCGTAACACCACGTGCAGGAGGGAGGAAATGTGTCCCCTTACACCCACTACTACAGAGGGGGGAGGGGGAGGGAACACTCACAGGGATAGCAAGGTGGTGACAGAACACCCCAGGCTTACCTGTGAGGTGCTGGTGTTGGGAACTGCATCCGCTGCCTGTGCAGGTACTGCAGGAGGATCCATTCTGCCCCTCTTGGTCATCCACAGCCTGGCTGCTTAACACCAAGAAACACCAGCAGCCAGCGTTCTCTGTTCGCGCCGTTTATGAAGACTGGAACCTCGTCTCCGACGCCCGATGATGAGGTCATATGCCCCGGAAGTAACCCTCTCCAGGCACTTCCTGTGGGCCAGCTTGGAGCGCAAAAGCTCCGCCCCCTCAAGCGCTGCGGCTTCCTCCATTCCCTGCTCAGATCAGCCACGCTGTCGGCAGGGAAGGACAACCGAAGCTCAGCTGAGCTATAATGCAATGCACTGCGCTAGGGGCATGACCTCACACCGGTCCTGGCCCTCTCCAGGCACTGAGGACAGGGAACAGCAGCACAGCCAACCTCCCCAGCGGTGTGCTGCTTCTGGCAGAGGAAGAGGTAAGTGATATGCCCCAGAAAATAGCCATACAAAGCCCCTGCTTATATGGCCTATGGGAGCAGGTTCCATGAACATGTTACCCCCCCGTCCGGAGGAAACACAAATAACTGACATGGGCCTGGAGGACCGCCCTTTTATCTGGTGGGGGTGACGTGTTTCCTGTCCTGGTAGGAGGAGCCCAAGGTCTCATGGGCTGTCCTGGAAGACGCTTGGAGAAATTTATTTTAGAATGGCCCAGCCTAGTAGTGGCAATGGTTACCATAGACATTTCATAATCATCAGACTTTTCTGATTTTAGAAGGATCAGCTGAAAATTATGCGGTGTCTTTGGGTACCTTAAAAAGTAAACTTTCTCTACTGACTTTTACCTATAAGTAAGCCATCACCTATAGGTGACGTCATCCCGGCTCTGGCCAGTCACAGAGCTGGAGCCCACGAACCCGGAAGCAAGACTGGTGAAGATGGAAGCAGCTGCATCGTTTCAAGGTAAGTTTCAAATAAATGTGCTAGTATGCGATGCATACTAGCACATTATGACTTTACCTTGCAGGTAAAAAAAAAAAACAAAAAACAAAAAAAAAAAAACATCCAGCGGTATACAACCGCTTTAATACAACCGTTTTAATACAATCATGTGTGTGTGTGTATTGTACTGTGGAGTCCTAATACCTTCTAATACACACAGTATTTTCTCTTCACAGATGGAGAAAAAACATGGGATCCAAAGATGTGAGATCAACAATGACTTGGTGACATTTTATCTGAATGAGGTTTGGGTTTACTGTATTTAGATTTTTTGTGTCTATATGCATTAACACGTTTAAGTATAACTAAAGGCAAAACAGGTGTAGAAACAAACACTATAAGATACAGAAGGGATTTCAGAGGTACCACCCACAAATAGCAGCATTGAATAATATGCTAACAATATTCCAAATGTAATGCACAAAATCTATTAAAATGCATAAAATGCATACCATAAAATTGGATGCTACACAGTTTAATATGTAAAAATGTGCATACACCCCTCACATTTTTTTTTTTGAGGGGGGCAGAAAACAAATTACCCAGATGCCCCCCCCCTCCATCTGCAGACTGAGACAGACGAATAGGGTGGCATCCTTTAATTATAGGGGCCATATGGGGAGGAACACCTCCCTCAATTAATCCCATGTTGGGAGCAGCTGGTAGTGAAAGCAGGCTGCCCTGCCGTGGATGGCCAGAGCGGCACTACTAGGGGTTCCCCCGATGATGCGGCGTGCGGCACCGCCCTGAATGATGTCACGCATCACATCTCCACCGGTGTGTTAGGTAAACCAAGCGTGTGTTCATACAATGCATTAGGGTAAAAAAAACTTCTGACTTTAAAGCCACTTTAAGCACTCACTCTATATATATATATATCTTTAACTAATACACAGTATGTCACAAAAGTGAGTACACCCCTCACATTTTTGTAAATATTTTATTCTATCTCTTCATGTGACAACACTGAGAAAATGACACTTTGCTACAATGTAAAGTAGTGAGTGTACAGCTTGTATAACAGTGTAAATTTGCTGTCCCCTCAAAATAACTCAACACACAGCCATTAATGTCTAAACCGCTGGCAACAAAAGTGAGTACACCCCTAAGTGAAAATGTCCAAATTAGGCCCAAAGTGTCAATATTTTGTGTGGCCACCATTATTTTCCAGCACTGCCTTAACCCTCTTGGGCACGGAGTTCACCAGAGCTTCACAGGTTGCCACTGGAGTCCTCTTCCACTCCTCCATGATGACATCATGGAGCTGGTGGATGTTAGAGACCTTGCTGTCCTCCATCTTCTGCTTGAGGATGCCCCACAGATGCTCTATAGGGTTTAGGTCTGGAGACATGCTTGGCCAGTCCATCACCTTTACCCTCAGCTTCTTTAGCAAGGCAGTGGTCGTCTTTGAGGTGTGCTTTGGGTCGTTATAATGTTGGAATACTGCCCTGCGGCCCAGTCTCAGAAGGGGGGGGGATCATGCTCTGCTTCAGTATGTCACAGGACATGTTGGCATTCATGGTTCCCTCAATGAACTGTAGTTTCCCAATTGCAGCAGCACTCATGCAGCCCCAGACCATGACACTCCCACCACCATGCTTAAGTGTAGGCAAGACACACTTGTCTTTGTACTCCTCACCTGGTTGCCGCCACACACACTTGACACCATCTGAACCAAATAAGTTTATCTTGGTCTCATCAGACCACAGGACATGCTTCCAGTAATCCATGTCCTTAGTCTGCTTGCCTTCAGCAAACTGTTTGCAGGCTCTCTTGTGCATTATCTTTAGAATAGGCTTCCTTCTGGGACGACAGCAATGCAGACCAATTTGATGCAGTGTGCGGTGTATGGTCTAAGCACTGACAGGCTGACCCCCCACATCTTGTTTGTTTCATTTCAAATCCATTGTGGTGGTGTATAGAGACAAAAATATTAGAATTGTGTTGATGTCCCAATATTTATGGACCTGACTGTATTTGTTGTGGAAGGGAGAGAAACAGTGACTCAATTTTCAGCAAATGTTATTAGAAGTTATTTTGTCATCTATTGTTTGGATATATTTAGCCCTGATTTGTGTCTTTTTGTCTCCTTAGATAGGACATGATCCTGTACATATCAACATCCTGATAGAACAGTTCATCGAGGTTACAGACCCGAAGCCTGCTACTGTGAAAGTGTTTGATTATTATGAGACAGGTGAGATGTGATATTAGCATTAGACTGTCATTAACTGAAATATTTCCAGTTTAAGATTTTCATACAAACAGTTGTACAAAAAAGTCTTGTCAGCACACTCAATTATGCCTACAAAGACTTCAAAATTGTATGTGATTTCAACATTCAGCTTTGGAATGAACATAATTTCCCATTCAAATACCACATACTGTACATTGTTAGAAATGTGTTACTTTAATGCAAAATTTCCATCTTGATACTTCCAATTTTTCTTGTCACTAGGACTCAAAAAACCCATTGTTTTTACCACATTAATGATTAGAAAACTGAACCAACGTTCTAAAAACAAAGCTTTTGTAATGAAATGCCACTAGTGTAGGACCAGCTTAAGCCTGTCATATATCTGGACACTTCCAACTGAAAATACAGTAAATGGCTTGATGTTAGTGTGAGGTAAAAGTATAGGGATGAGACCCCAAAATTCAAAAACAGAGGTGCCCACAGCTTAGAAAGAAACTGCCAAGTGTGTTCCTCACACCGGGTAGGTATTTATTGGTCACAAAACAGGTAAAACACACCATCAAGGTGTTGTTTGGCTCTGTGTAGAATAAAATAATATAATTCAGTTCCGAAATCGAATAAATTAAAATAAGTAGGTTACAAAAAAATACAGTAAAACCTTGGATTGCAAGCATAATCCGTTCTGGAAACATGCTTGTAATCCAAAGCACTTGTATATCAAAGCAAATTTCCCCATAAGAAATAATGGAAACTCAGATGATTCGTTCCACAATCATTTATTCTTGGGTCTTTCAATTTATAGTCCATATAAAAATATTATAGCAATGTGATAGGTTGTGTAACCATAAAATGTCCATCCACAAATGGAAGCCTCCACAAGGGGGTTAGAAGAAAATCCAGAAGGAGCTACAGAGTATAAAAGAGAAGAGGCGCCTCTAAATGTAGCAGTATGGTTACATTTAATGTAACCGTACCGCCGGCTCTCACCACTGTCAGTCTGCAATCGTGACCGGGAAGACTACCCTGCAATAGAGCGATCTGAAAGTGAGGCTTGAAGAGCTCGTGGAGCACAGCATGGAAGGGATGACGTTGATGGCGGTGAAGTGGATGATCTATGTGGAGATCTTTACCCCAGATGTCTGCATACTTAGATGTGCCTGTTTTAATCATCAACCATGCAAGTTGCTAAATGTTGTACCTTCATTGAATGTAACTTATTACTACGGCGCCTCTCATCTCTTTTATACTCAGTTGTGACACAATGCTATTTGTATATCAAGACATCGCTTGTATATCAAGTAAAAATGTATCAAAAAACTTTGCTTGTCTTGCAAAACGCTCTCAAACCAAGGTACTCTCAAACCAAGGTTTTACTCTATAGTTAAAATAGTCAAAGTGGATGTTTTCTGTTTACAGATAGGTATAGGTTAGACCACTGCAATGATGATTAAAAATATTGTTTGAAACAAGATATGTGTAGATATGATCATATAGTAAATAGATGTGATCGTATCATAACACATAAAAAAATATACTGTAAATCATTAACATTATGTATCCAATAAAAAAGTATGAGAAAAAAAAATCTTATAAAGCTTCCTGGGATAAGCAGGCTTTCAGTCAAATGAAAAATGAAGAAATGGGAAAAAGGGAAGTGTAAAATTGCTAACATATACAAAGTTGTAAAATAGGTGGCACAATCAGTGTAGGTAAAATAATAAACCATGCAAAAAAATGTATAAGTAATATCAAAAAATTTCTAACAAAAAATTGAAGAAACAAATATAAATGAATTTTTTTTTTATATTACTTATACATTTTTTTGTATGGTTTATTTTACCTACACTGATTGTGCCACCTATTTTACAGCTTTATATATGTTAGCAATTTTTTGTTTCTTCAGTATATTCGTATTTAGTGCTTGTATGACTGCACTTATTTTAGTCTTTTTTCACCTCTCTATGCATCGGAGCTAGCCCCTTCCCCTTCCACTTCCCTTTTTCCCTTGTGCCACAGCGCAACCACCACTTACTTTTACTCAGGCTTTCAGTCACAGATACCAGAACAAGTGAAGTAGTGACAAACAGCGAAGTGTTTAATGGTGATATTTACAAGTCTATAGAGGTGCTGTACAGTGTTCAGAAAAAAAACACAGAACAAAATAGCCAAACAAAACCCTAACCATGTCTCGGCTCTAACTACACACTATGCAGGCCCTAACTACCAGGCTGAGCAAGCCAACCGCTTGTCAGTCTCCACATAAACTGCTTAACAGCTTTTTACCAACCTTTTTGCTCTCACAGACCAGCGTTGTCTGTGTTTCCCAGGCAGAGAGCCAAAGCTGTCTGCTCAGGTGAACCTAAATTAGCCTGGGGAAGAGGACCAAGACCCGAACTGGATCATGGATCAGAGATTCCTCAATGTGTATGAGAGGAGCCTGGGAGACGTATAAACCCCGAACAGGACTTTTCCTGTCTCTCTCTGGGACGCTATGCTACTATATATATATATATATATATATATATATATATATATATATAGTAGAAATATTACCAATGCAGTGGTAAAATAAAATAATGTAATTTAGTTGGTTGGATATAAAATCATTTGGGTCCAGGAGGAATCATGGTCATAATATTTAATTATAATAAATTGCCCCAGTATATGGGTGATTTAAATAGATAATTTAATATATGGAGTCCAGTACCAGTATGTCGCTCAGCCTGCAGCTGCCGCCTGCTTGCAGTAAATGGTCTGTGGGCTGGGGGTAAGTGGTTAATTAAATGTGACATCTTTGGAAAATATTAGGCTGTGGCCCTTTATTGGAGTAAAAGCATATAAGTAAAATTCATAAAATATTCTTTTAAGGAGTTGTAAAGGCAGAAGGTTTTTCTTATCTTAATGCATTCTATGCATTTTGATAAAAAACCTTCTGGGGGAGCAGCCTCCCCAGCACCCCGCTAAATATTTACCTGAGCCCCTTCTCTTTCCAGCGATGCCCACAAGTGTCTTTGCCATCCGGGAATCTCCTTCTGATTGGCTGAGACACAGCAGCGGCGCCATCGACTCCCACGACTGTCAGTCAAATTCAGTTAGCCAATCAGAAGAGCGAGGGAGTGGGACCGGGCGGAGCTCCGTGTTTGAATGGACACACTGAGCTGTGACTCGGCTCGGGTGCCCTCATAACAAGCTGCTTGCTGAGGGGGCACTCAATGGGAAGGAGGGGCCAGGAGCTCCAGCCAGGGACCCGAGAAGAGGAGGATCGGGGATGCTCTGAGCAAAACCAACTGCACAGAGGTAAGTATACCATGTTTGTTATTAAAAAAACAAACAAAAAAAACACAAGACTTTACAATCACTTTATAATCATAAACAAACCAAGATTTTTTATTTTTAATAAATATCAAACACCAAAGCTTAGTCACCAAGACTCGAGTTGAATATAATAGTCCCATAAAGTCTTTAATTTACATTGTCCACCCACAATAGTGGGTGACAATGCCCCCAAAAAGGAAAGCTGTGACAAACAGAAGGGGGGGCTGGACAGTTAGCCTTGATTAAAGATCTAAAAATTACAAACAAGCACACCATGCAAATGAATAAAATAAAAAATGAAATAAGTAAAAAAAAAAAAACCTTATTAGTGATTCAAACAAGAAAATAACTGCTACCACCTTAATTCATAACATATACTGAATACATTTCATAACCACAGTAATTCATAATCTAGATGCAAGGTAGTGTTGTGTAACTTAAAGTGTAAGTTCACCTTTACAGAAAAATCTGTAAGGTAAATTTACCCCCCCCCCCAGTCCCACTGACCAGAACCGTCGCAATCTTCCATTCTAAGCCCTGGTATATCCATGTCAGGAGCCCGGGGCTTAGAAATCCTCTCTCCATCCTCGCATCTGCTCCATAGCTGACAGGAAGGGCTTTGCGGCTGCTGATTGGTCGGCGCTGCCCATGTAACGGTGCTGAGCAATTAGAATGCCCCAAAACGTACCCCCGACGAGGGATGTTTTGGACATTCAGCTCAGAAGATTTCTAAGTCCCGGACTCCTGGAGCCGATATACCGGGGCTTAGAACCGGAGATTGCCGGGGTCCAGGTCAGCGGAATCTCAAGGGGGGGGGCGCGCTTGAGGAGGGGGATCTGTGTAAGTTCACCTTACAGAGTTTTCTGTAAAGGTGAACTTAACCTTTAAAGATGAACTGCAGTCTGCTCACATAATGTGTAATTAAAAACATCTCTGCCATTCTGAAACTTCCCTCCAACCACTTTGCATATTATTTTATATATACTGTGATTCTGTACTTTCCAAATATGCTGCAGAAATCTCCCTCCACTGAATCTGTAACAATTTTAATTGTGGGCAGCTGAACCTGCTGCCTGTTCACTTCCTGGATTTACACAGACACACAGAGGCACACCTCCAGCTCTGCAGCTCTCATTGGCCCGCTTATGACTCATCCCCCCTCCCTTCCTGGCAAACTCTCACGAGAGTGATAGAGAGAGAGCTGTGCATGATGTCATAAGCCTGGGCTAATGACCAGACAAGAAACAGGAAGTGGGCTGTATAAGGGATTTACTGGCAGAAAAAAACGTTTTACTATCCAAAGTTAAAACAACAAGGGCAGAAGATTTAATAGATGGAAAGTTGAAAAAATTACTGAAGGTCCGCTTTAAGTCATAAACATAAATTCGATGTTCAGCATGAAACAAATAGTGTCTATATTACTATAAAAATATATCACAACACGTCCCTTAAAGTGTCCATGTGATATAAAAGTAATGTAGGAGTGCTCCATAGCTCTCAATAGTTATATGATGATGCATATTGATGGAATTGACTATTGAGCACTCCTATGATTGAAAATCACCTCAGAAAGAATATATTTAAATGTGAGTGTGAATCCCGTTTGGATAACAGGATTTCTCTCCAAAGTCCATAGCCAATCCAAAGCTGATGAGCAAATAGCTGATCTGCCTAGGGACAGTTAATGGCTGATAAGGGAGTACCTGAAACAGACAAAAAGAAAAGCCAAGAAACTGCCCAGTACACCAGCAACACCTAAAATAAGCTTTAATTACCTTTAACAAAGGGTGCCAGGGGCTCGCAATACCTTGGGGCCACTTCATAATACTGGCACGGAGGCTCTGACATTCAAAAGGAGAACAACTGGGGGAGTCAATGGATGAGAAGGTTCATGAGCCTAATACTAGCAAGCAATGCCAAACTGCAGTTTCTACAGCTAGCAAAATACTTAAAATAGTATTAAAAGAGCTATAGATCCAAAAGAGAAAGACTTGATTTTCCCTCTACAAAAATCATTAGTAAATTCAGTTTTGGGTATCAGTTCACAAAAAACATATAGGAGAACTGGAGGGCAACCAAACTAAGAACAGGCATGGAAAAGCTCAGCCAAAATGAATGTATTCTCTCCTGAGCAGAGGTGATTAAGAGGTGATATGCTCACCATTAGGGATGGACCGAACACCCCCCCGGTTCGGTTCGCACCAGAGCATGCGAACAGACAAAGAATTTGTGCAAACATGCGAACACCATTAAAGTCTATGGGACACGAACATGAAAAATCAAAAGTGCTAATTTTAAAGGCTTATATGCAAGTTATTGGCATAAAAAGTGTTTGCCCCAGGGGACATGTATCAATGCAAAAAAAAGTTTTTAAAACAGCCATTTTTTCAGGAGCAGTGATTTTAATAATGCTTCAAGTGAAACAATAAAAATGAAATATTCCTTTAAATATCGTGCCTGGGGGGTCTCCTTAGTCTGCATGTAAATGTGTTTTACTGTGCCGCAGCAAAATGACATTTCTAAAGGAAAAATTTGAATCCAAAATTGCTTGTGGCTGTAATGTATTGCTGGCACCTGGTAATATAGATGAAAAACCATTTAAAAAAAAATGGCGTGGGGGTCCCCCCAAAATCCATCCCAGGCCCTTCAGGTCTGAGATGGATTTTAAGAGGAACCCCGCCCCATTTAAAAAAAAAAAATGCGTGGTGTTCCCGCCCTCCTTAACCATACCAGGCTGCTTGCCCTCAACATGGGGAGGGTGCTTTGGGGTCCCCCCCAAAACACCTTGTCCCCATGTTGATGGGGACAAGGGCCTCAACCCCACAATCCTTGCACGGTGGTTGTGGGGGACTGCGGGCAGGGGCCTTATAGGAATCTGGAAGCCCCCCTTTAACAAGGGGACCCCCAGATCCAAGCCTTCGCTATGTGAATGGGTATGGGGTATGGGGTAAAGGAATTGTCAAAAACTGTCTCCTGTTGTTTTTATTTTTTGATGCTTTTTTTGGTGAATGGGTAGGGGATGAGGCCCCTGTCCCCATCAACATGGGGACAAGGTGCTTTTGGGGGGATGCCAAAGCACCTTCCCCATGTTGAGGGCAAGCAGCCTGGTATGGTTCAGGAGGGGGGGGCGCTCGCTTGTCCCCCCCCTTTCCTGGCCTGCCATGGCTGCTTGTTCGGAAAAGGGTCTGATATGGATTTTGGTGGGGGGCCCCCACGCCTTTTTTAAAAAAAAATAGTGTGGGGTTTCCCTTAAAATCCATACCAGACCTGAAGGGCCTGGTATGGATTTTGGGGGGGACCCCCATGCCATTTTTTTTTTAACATTTTGGAGTGGGATTCCCCTTCATCACTTCAATACACTGTGTTATATATACTACACTGCCTGCACTGACTGTATATATAGTCTACACTGAATATCTAGTCTACACTAAATGCACAGTGTGTGTATGTATATATATATATATATATAAATATATATTTTGGGGGTTTTTAATGTTTTTTTTGTGCCGAAAATACACTAGGCCGAAAACCAAAACCGATACCGAAACTGACCAATACCGAAAATGGCTTATTTTATATATTAACCCTTTCTTGACTAAGCCTATTTCTGACATTTTGGTGTTTACATTTTAAAATCTGTATTTTTTGCTAGAAAATTACTTAGAACCCCCAAACATTATGTATATTTTTTTAGCAGAAAATCTAGAGAATAAAATGGTGATTGTTGCAATATTTTATGTCACACGATATTTGTGCAGCAGTCATTTAAACTCAACTTTTTGGGGAAAAAGACACTTTCATGAATTTTAGAAAAAACTAAACAGTAAAGTTAGCCCAGTTTTTTTGTATAATGTGAAAGATGATGTTACGTCGAGTAAATAGATACCAAACATGTCACGCTTTAAAATTGCGCACACTCGTGGAATGGCGACAAACTACGGTACCTAAAAATCTCTATAGGCAACATTTAAAAAAAACGGTTACCGGGTTAGAGTTACAGAGGAGGTCTAGTGCTAGAATTATTGCTGTCGCTCTGACAATTGCCGCGATACCTCACATGTGTGATTTGAACACCATTTACATATGCGGGCGTGACTTCTGTATGCGTTTTCTTTGCTGCGTGAGCTCGCGGGGACAGGGGCACTTTAATTTTTTTTTTTTTATTTAATTTATTTTAATTTTTATTTTTTTACATTGTGTTTTTTAAAAAAAAAAAAAATAGATCTCTTTTATTTCTGTCACAAGGAATGTAAACATCCCTTGTGACAGTAATAGGTGGTGACAGGTACACTTTATGGAGGGATCAGGAGTCTAAAAGACCTCCAATCCCTCCTTTGCACTTCAAAGTATTCAGGTCACCATTTTCGGTGATTCTGAATACTGTATATTTTTTAACAACTGGCGCCATTGGCAGCCGAGTAAACAGGAAGTGACATTGTGATGTCACTTCTGTGTTTACAGAGAGATGACTGGAACAAAGCCATTTCTGGCTTCGTGCCAGTCTCTCTCTAGCCGCTGGAGGAGGTGGATCGATTATCGGGACTCCCGGTGGATCGGGGAGCCCGATAAGAGCAGCGGAAGGCGGCCGGAGGGGGGGATGTCCCCTCCCGCTCCTCTGGGATAACAAGCAAGCGGCTTTTAGCCACATCGGTTGTTATCCCTGGATAGCTGATTGCCCACTCTAAAAAACAGTACCGGGATGATGCCTGCAGCTGCGGGCATCATCCCAGTATAACCCCTGAAAGCCGAGGCCACGTATCTGCGTATGCTCGGCGGCAAGGCGTTAAACGAAAAAAAAATATTTGATATATAAAATTGTGTTATATTCGTTATATTATTCATATTCAACTTAATCATTAATTTTATGAATAAAAGAATAGTACAATCCAGTAATGTAAATAAGTACTTTAATAAAAAGCAACCCACATAAATTGGACAGTGGACACAGAAGATGAAATCAAATGAAATACAAAATTATAATAAATTAAAGTAACTATAGCATATCCTGCAGTACAGACTGCAGTCAGTGCACATTGCACCATAACAACAAAATAAAATAAAAACCAAAATAAAATAAAAACCAAAAAAAAAAACAGACATAAAAAATAATAAATAAATAATATAAAAATGCCTTAGACTAATGCCCCGTACACACGGTCGGACTTTGTTCGGACATTCCGACAACAAAATCCTAGGATTTTTTCCGACGGATGTTGGCTCAAACTTGTCTTGCATACACACGGTCACACAAAGTTGTCGGAAAATCCGATCATTCTGAACGCGGTGACGTAAACACGTATGTCGGGACTATAAACGGGGCAGTGGCCAATAGCTTTCATCTCTTTATTTATTCTGAGCATGCGTGGCACTTTGTCCGTCGGATTTGTGTACACACGATTGGAATTTCCGACAACGGATTTTGTTGTCGGAAAATTTTATAGCCTGCTCTCAAACTTTGTGTGTCAGAAAATCCGATGGAAAATGTGTGATGGAGCCCACACATGGTCGGAATTTCTGACAACAAGGTCCTATCACACATTTTCCGTCGGAAAATCCGACCGTGTGTACGGGGCGTAAGTCTAAGAAGTACCGTAAGAAGATTTTTTATTTTATTAATTTTCAACTTAAATCAGAACTAGTAATTCAGTTTTCTCTCCCTAAGGTGTTGGCGGCTGCAGGTGCAACAAAAGTGTATATATGTAGCTGCGGGTTACATACATAGTCATACAGTAGACCGCACTGTGTTCCGGTCCCCAGGTATGAGCGGAGACTTCCCGAAACACAGACTAGTCTACAGTCTGGTCTACAGCAGCGGTGTTCAGCCAATCACAGCAAGCAATGACGACTAGTCTGTGTTTCTGGAAGTCTCCACCCATACCCAGAACACAGTGTGGTATAGTGTATATAGTACTGGAGTATGTAGACAGCCACAGATACAGAACATACAGTTTTTTGTACATGCAGCAGGCTGACAGCCTTGGGAGAGGCAATGACTGACATAGTTTAGTCCAACAACAAACTATGTATAACTAAGTATAAAGAACAAATAACCATAACATAAATATGGCAGAAGGCCGTTATAATGTTTCACAGTTTCTGTAAATATAAGTTTAACATATGCTAATGCTATAATACAATTTTTATTTATTTTCAACTTGAGAACTAGTAAGTTTTTCCCTAAGTTCTCTCCCTAAGGTGTCAGCGGCTGCATGTGCGATAAAAGTGTATGTATGTAGCTGCGAGTTACATACATAGTCATACAGTAGACCACCCCGGGTATGGGCGGAGACTTCCCGGAACACAGACTACAGCAGTGTCGCTCAGCCAATGACAGCAAGCAATGTAGACTAGTCTGTGTTTCTGGAAGTCTCCGCCCATACCTGGAACAGTGCTGTATAGTATTGGAGTATGTATAAAACAAAAAAACACCGCGCTAAAAAAACCAAAACAAAAGAAAGCTGCAATTCAAATGTGCAATATACACAACAATAGGAAGAAAACAAAGAAAAAACTGCGCTAAACCCTCATAATGTGTGATAAAGTATATGTGAAAAAAACACCAAATATATATAAGAATGTATATATAAAATCATAAACTTAAAATATGACACAAAAAATCCCAAATATTATTTGACAAACACCGAGTGCATATAGATCAAAAGGTGCCAAAAGCAAAAAATAGTGATATTAAATTAATAAGCATCAAAGTCCTTAGACCAGAACAGAAAATCTTCTAAGGAGATGGGAAGAGTCCCCTGATAGCTCTTCATAGGGATCAGTGTGTAAAAGTGGAAAGTGGGAAAACACCCCTTGCAGTGATTCTCCACCATTAAGAATACACGCTTACCAGATAGTAAGCTCAACAAGCTCGTCAGTAAACCAAGGACCAGATGAACAGCGGGTATTGGAGCATCCCTCTATGTAGCGTGGCAGATGGCAGGCAAACCAGGCACATGCAGGACCTTGAATCCAGGTATCCAACCAGCATGAGGACATCACTCTGTAGACGCACACAGCCTGTGGTGCCCAGGCACAGAATCAGACGGGAGATACCTTTTTGCAGCAAGCTGTTTGTCCCAATGTGTTCTTTCCAGAAGAATGGAGTATGTAGACAGCCACAGATACAGAACATACAGTTTTGCATATGCACATGCAGCGGGCTGACAGCTTACAGCAGACATAGTTTGGCCCAACAGCAACAAACTATATATGTACAGTAGTTCAAAAGCTGGAGTTCTCTCTTAAATTGAAGACGTGCAAAAAACTTTACTACAATGAACAACCAACAAATGGCACAACTAGACAATTGGAACATACTAGGTAGTCAGTCATACTATGTTGTACAGTCAGGTCCATAAACATTGGGACATTGACACAATTCTAATCTTTTTGGCTCTATACTCCACCACAATGGATTTGAAATGAAACAAACAAGATGTGCTTTAACTGCAGACTTTCAGCTTTAATTTGAGGTTATTTACATCCAAATCAGGTGAACGGTGTAGGAATTACAACAGTTTGTATATGTGCCTCCCACTTTTTAAGGGAGCAAAAGTAATTGGACAGATTAACAATCATCCATCAAGCTTTCACTTTTTAATACTTGGTTGCAAATCCTTTGCAGTCAATTACAGCCTGAAGTCTGGAATGCATAGACATGACCAGACGCTGGGTTTCATCCCTGGTGATGCTCTGCAAGGCCTCTACTGCAACTGTCTTCAGTTCCTGCTTGTTCTTGGGGCATTTTCCCTTCAGTTTTGTCTTCACCAAGTGAAATGCATGCTCAGTCAGATTCAGGTCAGGTGATTGACTTGGCCATTGCATAACATTCTACTTCTTTCCCTTAAAAAAACTCTTTGGTTGCTTTCGCAGTATGCTACGGGTCATTGTCCATCTGCACTGTGAAGTGCCGTCCAATGAGTTCTTAAGCATTTTGCTGAATATGAGCAGATAATATTGCCCAAAACACTTCAGAATTCATCCTGCTGCTTTTGTCAGCAGTCACATCATCAATAAATACAAGAGAACCAGTTCCGTTGGCAGCCATACATGCCCACACCATGACACTATTGATGAGGTGGTATGCTTTGTATCATAAGCAGTTCCTTTCCTTCTCCATACTCTTCTCTTCCCATCACTCTGGTACAAGTTGATCTTTCTCTCATTTGTCCATAGGATGTTGTTCCAGAACTGTGAAGGCTTTTTTGGATGATGTTTGGCAAACTCTAATCTGGCCTTCCTGTTTTTGAGGCTCACCAATGGTTTACATCTTGTGGTGAACCCTCTGTATTCACTCTGGTGAAGTTTTCTCTTGATTGTTGACTTTGATACACATACACCTACCTCCTGGAGAGTGTTCTTGATCTGGCCAACTGTTGTGAAGGGTGTTTTCTTCACCAGGGAAAGAATTCTTCGGTCATCCACCACAGTTGTTTTCCATGGTCTTCCGGGTCTTTTGGTGTTGCTGAGCTCACCGGTGCGTTCTTTCTTTTTAAGGATGTTCCAAACAGTTGATTTGGCCACACTTAATGTTTTGCTATCTCTCTGATGGGTTTTTTTTTGTTTTTTCAGCCTAATGATGGCTTGCTTCACTGATAGTGACAGTTCTTTGGATCTCTGCTCCTTGTAAATGGGATAATGAGGGAATAACACACACCTGGCCGTGGAACAGCTGAGCAGCCAATTGTCCCATTACTTTTGGTCCCTTAAAAAGTGGGAGGCACATATACAAATTGTTATAATTCCTACACCGCTCACCTAATTTGGATGTAAATATCCTCAAATTAAAGCTGAAACTCTGCAGTTAAAGCACATCTTGCTTGTTTCATTTCAAATCCATTGTGGTGGCATATAGAGCCAAAAAAGGTTAGAATTGTGTCGATGTCTCAATATTTATGGACCTGACTGTATGTTCCAATTGTCCAATAGCACAGTCCAATACCAATTCATTTACTATGTTCAACATGGTAAATGAATTGGTCTATGCTACGGATTTATAAATCTATTTCAGTAAAAGTGGCAGATTTTGCTTTAAGAACAAAAGTTGTTCAGCTTTCTCACAGGAGAGACGGTTTCTCTTCTCATCAAGAATATGAGATGCTAGACTGAATAGTCTCTCACTCTCTGTACTGGTGCTTGGGGCAGATAAATATCTGCGTGCAATCTGTGCAAGCAAAGGGAAACGTTGTTTGTTGATGCGCCAGTACTCAAGGGAATTGTCGCTTCTGGCGATAGGCTGTTCAGGCTAAATAAATGTCCAGCTGTTGGGTAGCTGCAGTTGTTGTGGCACTGCTATGGACCGGGGTGCATTCATGTAAAATTTCTTCAAACATATCAGGTATGGAGGGAGCATGTTCCTCTTCACTTGTATGCAACCATTTCTTCTCACTTTCTTCTGTGCTACACCTCAAAACTCCTTCACCAGATGCTTCCACCACGTCCATTTGTGCCTGTATCATTTCCCGTGCACACTGCTTTTTCTCCACATTAAAATAATGCTCTTTAAATCGAGAATCTAGAACTGTTGCAATGCAGTACAGAGGGTTGGACTCGGTGTCTTGAAACCGGTTGGTAACAGCCTCCAGTAGAGTGGTTTTAGCCATTTTTACGCCGTGGTCTCTTTTCCTAGCAGAATTTCAGTGCAGCAATCAAGGGAATAACTTCAGAAATGGAAGCATTAGTTGAGCTTATTTCTTTTGTTAACTGTTCAAATTGAGATAGAAGAGACAAACTTTTTTTTTTTCAACTAACATCCACTGATGTGCGCTCAGTGTTGCCGGCAGCTCGTAATCTGCAATGTATGCAGCTAAAACACGCTTTTGTTCAAAAAGACTTTGCAGCATATAGTAGGTGCTGTTCCAATGAGTGGCTACATCTTGCTGCAGTCGTTTCGGTGGCATTCCAAACTGCATCTGCAAAGCTTGTAATCTGGAATAAGCAAGCGGAGAATGCTTAAAGTGACCCACAATTTTTCTTCCTTTTGATACAATATCAGATATGGTGCGCTGACTCAGCAATCCTTCATTTACAGCCAACTGCAGCGTGTGTGCCATACACGGTATGCTTTTAACTTCACTGTCCTTCATTGCCTTTGCCATGTTCCGCGCATTATCTCGGCCAATCAAATGCACTTTAGACTTCTCAATGTGCCAAGTGTCAAGCATTGTTTTTAAAGCGTCAGATATTGCTGCTGCAGTATGTGATCCAACAAACTCACGTGCGTTAAGTAGGATGTTTTGCAATTGAAATTTGTCATCTATCCACTGTGCTGTCAGGCTAAGCATGCTTGTTGGACTGACGTCTGAACTCCAAATGTCAGTAGTAAAACTGATTGCTATGATGTCGGTAGTCATGAGCTCATGAACGTGTTTTCTAACACTGCAAACAATTCAGGTAGACAGGTATCTGCAAAGTAGCATCTGCTTGGTAGTGCTTATTGTGGCTCAATATGTTGCATGAGCCTACGGAATCCAAACGTCCTCCACAACAGAGAATGGCTGGTCATCTAATGCAATAAATTCCATAATTTTATCTGTAATGGCACGAGCTTTGAGACTGTCACTTGTAAATTTTTTAACCTTTTCAAAGACTGTGGCCACAGATGGTGTTAAGCCTGAGGCACTTTTTGGAAGTGGCACTGTTTTTTTGTAATCTGCATGCTGAACTGGATGACGTGTTTTCAGGTGGTGTATCAAACCTGTTGTTGAAAAATGCCTTGGCACTGTACCCCCTCTTGAAATTTCTGCTGATCAAAGACTACAGCTTGCAATTTTGGGGTCTTTATCAGAAAGTTTAAAATATTTCCACACTACAGACATGGTCCACTATTGCTGGTAGCACAGAATAATAGCATAGAATGATTTTTTATAGTGGGAGTGAAATTTGAGGGGGGAAAAAAAAGGACAAAATCAATTTAAAAGCTAAACCCCAGGAGGCAGCTTTAAAAAATAAAAAAAATAACCAATATTTATTTATTTATTTTTTTTACAGTGCAGCGCTTGCCATGCAAGGTAGTTATGCCTGCACTGCAGTACATCTGACTTGTACCAAAAATAAAAGATAATTGAACTGATTAAGTTTGATTTGAAATGGAATGGATTGCTTGCAAATTGCAATTGCATGCAATTTTATTTTTTTGAGCTATTCTGTAGTATATTATTATATAAACTTCATGCGATTGTTGTCATTGAATTTGTCACTTTGTCAGAATAGTATTATAAGTTATACAGTTATACTACACTGACATGACAGCAAGTGCATTAATTTTTGAAACATGACAATACGCAATAAATATAATATATATTTATTAAAAATATATTTTATTTTTTGCGTACTGTCATGTTTAAAAAATTCATGTGCTTGCTGTCATGTCAGTGTAGTATAACTATACTATGCTGACAAAGAGACAAATTCACTGACAACAAGCGCATACATTTTATAGTATACTACAGAATAGCTCAAAAAATAAATAGCATGCCATTCCATTTCAAATCATATTTACTCAGTTCAAGTATATAAAGTGAAGTCAGTACTGCAGTGCAGACAGACAGACATTTTAAATACTAGTATTGCATGGCAAGAGTGCTGACTTGTTGTTTAAGAAAGACCAAGTAGTAAGTAATACATGTTGTTTGACTACTATAGACAGAAAGATCATCATTTCAGTTTCAGTACTATAATAAAATAAATAATATTACTAGTTTGATTGTTTTGCTCAGTTTAAGTAAGGCAAAATCGGCAATGCTCACTGGCGAATAGTAGTAAAGGTAGCCATCCAGGAGGGACAGTGCCCACTCTTGTACTTGAGTATGCTATGTGTAGCCCTCTATGAAGCCGTCTCTTGGGTCCCAGCAGCGCCTCTCGGGTCCCAGCAGTGTCTCCCAAGCACAAGGAGAGCCCGCGGGGAAGGTGCCAGCGTCTCATCAGGGAAAGTGCTTACGAGTGCTGCGTCTTAACCGCGAGGAACATGCACGCCGCCCACACAATGAGTGATGTCACCCACTGGTTCTCCCACCGCTTCGGCGCATTCGCAATTTTCAGCGCTATTATCGGAAAGAATTCTCTTTCGGCAACTTGCCGAAAAGGCTATTTTCGGCTATTATGCTTCAGCGGCTAAAATTTTGGGATATATATATATATATATATATATATATATATATATATATATATATATAAAAAATACACTGTCACTAACTAACCTGCCTGCCTAATCTAGCTTAAACTATCTTCGGTCACATAGTCACACACTATACATGGCCGCTATGTAAGCAGCCTCATATAGTGTGGACTTAGTCCCCCTGAGCCATGATTGGCCAAAGGCACCCTTTGGCCACTTATGGCTCTCACGGCAGAGCGCGCTGTGATTGGCCACAGCATGCAGGTCAGGTGCATGCTTTGGCCAATCATCAGACATCAATGCACACGCTCGAATTTGCCGCAAACGTCCCATAATATTCCTTAATCAGCGATTAATCAACTTACGCTCGACTCGAACATCAAGCTCCTCCCTACTCACCATGTATAAATACATAAGTGGTCTATATTGTGAATGTGATGTTGAGTTATTCACTTTGAGGTTATTACACAGGACAAGGGGGCACTCTTTACATCTAGAGGAGAAAAGAGATTAAGCCTTTACATGTGAAAATGTGGAATAGGCTCCCTCAAAAACTAGCAGATAGTTTTAAAAATAGAGATGGATGCATTCCTAAATGCACAAAATATAACTGAATACTAACATTTTTAGGTAATAAAACCAGGGGTGGTTAATCCAGGGAATATCCGATTGCCTTCTGGGGAATCGGGAAGTCATTTTTATTTCCCCTGCTGAAGCGAATTGGATCATGGCTTTATTGGAATTTTTTTGTCTTCCTCTGGATCAATTGTGGGTATAGAGTTATGTATATGGGGGTTTGCTATTTGTTTCTTTCTTTCTGTAGTTTGAACTAGATGGACTTGTGTTTTTTCTTTCAACCTGACTTACTATGTAACTGTATGTAACTTTGCATTATAAAAGTACCTATCTATATTTCAGTTTACCAGTCCTTGGATGAGGTGGCTGCATTTGTTTTATTTTTTCAGCCTTCATTGTACTATATCTATGGAGAAGCAACTTTGTCGCCCTAAGACAGGAAGTGAGATAGGATTACAGAACATTCCTGCCCATCTTTGAAAAATAGGGGAAGGTGTTTTGTAGATTTTAGTGTAGAATTGTTAGCTCACTGCAGTTAGAAGCTTGCTGGATTTCTGGCAGGATCAATTGGTATTTTTGTTGTTAACGACACATAAAAAGGGTTTTAAATGGTATATTTCACAAACCAAGAGAAAACAATTGAGAGAAGTTCATTGTTAGAGTTTAGATAAACTTTACATTAGCTAATAAAAGACATGACGTAAAGACCAAACATTCTGTTTCATTTGATGGCTTACATAGTACAACACTCAGCTGATACATTTACAGTTTCAGTTATTATACATTTGAATGAAAACACTTACTCACAGTGTTCTACCTGTTGCTGTTTTTTAGGTGATGAAGCCTTTGCAGAATACAACTCTCCCTTTCAGTTCTGGTAAGTGCATTCATTCTGTTTCCAGTTTTTTATATTCCTATTAGCACAGAGCCTCATGTACTTGGATTACTGCAGAAGAGAGATCAGTCATTCAGCTTCCAAGAGTAAGGCCTCGTGCAAAAATGAGCTGCAAGGCCACTACCAACGCCAGGAAAATGCCGCGTTAGCTTTTACCAGCGTTTCTCTGCCTCTATTCAAAATCAATGAACCCTTATGAGAGCCGTCTTAACTGGTCCGACTTTCACCCATTGATTTAAATAGAAGTCGCATCCAAGTCGGATAATGATGATCTGACTCTAGGTAAACAGACGGATCCCTGTTCTGTCAGGGGAGGATAGACAGATCATCTGTTCCTAGTGATTAGGAACAGCGATCTCTCTCCTCCTCCAGTCACTACACTGCCCCCACAGTTAGAAACACCTCCCTAGGGAACACTTAACCCCTTGATCGCCCCCTAGTGTTAACCCCTTCCCTGCCAGTGACGTTTATACAGTAATCAGTGGCTATTTATAGCTCTGATCGCTGTCAATGGTGCCAAAAAAGTGTCAAAAGTGTCTGATCTGTCTGCCGCAATGTCGTAGTCCCGCTAAAAATCGTTGATCACCGTCATTACTAGTAATAAAAAAAAAAGTATAATAAAAATGCCATAAATCTATCAAAAATATGTAGAATAATACATATATCGGCCTAAACTGATGAAGACTTTTTTTGGGATATTTATTATAGCAAACAGTAAAAAATATAGTTTTTTTTTCAAAATCTTTTGTTTATAGAGCCAAAAAAACCTAGCAGAGGTGATCAAATAACACCAAAAGAAAGCTCTACTTGTGGGGATAAAAAAGACATAAATCTTGTTTAGGTATAGCGTCGCACGACGCGCAATTGTCAGTTAAAGCGACACAGTGCCGTATCGCAAAAAAATGGCCTGGGTCATTAAGGGGGCAAATTCTTCCGGTCCTTAAGTGGTTAATGTATAATTAGAAAAGTGCACAAATTAAAGCAGAACAAAAGCAACCGATGGACAATATTCTTGCACATTATGTCAGAATTGCCATATAGTTTAGCCTCCCGCAAGCAATTCAAGGTCCATGCTTCTCTTCATGACTTCATCCTCCATCTCTGCCCTCTCCTCTTTTAGGGCTCTTTCACACTGGAGCAGTTTGCAGGTGCTATTGCACTAATAATAGCACCTGCAAACCATCCCGAAAGTGCCGCTGCTGTCTCTCCAGTGTGAAAGCCCTCGGGGCTTTCACACTGGAGCGGTGCGCTAGCAGGACAGGGAAAAAAGTCCTGCTAGCAGCATCTTCGGAGCGGTGAAGGAGCGGAGTGTATACCGCTCCTTCAACGCTCCTGCCCATTGAAATCAATGGGACAGCACGGCTATACCGCCGGCAAAGAACCTCTGCAGAGGCGCTTTGCGGTGGTTTTTAACCCTTTCTCGGCCACTAGCAGGGGGGTAAAACCGGCCTGCTAGTGGCCGAATACTGACGGTAAAACGCCGCTTACAATAGCGGCACTTTACCGCCAACGCCGCCCCCGCCCCAGTGTGAAAGGGACCTTATTTCATCCGGCTCAGGGTCCTCTTTCCTCTGCCATTGGCTGGACACTGATGATGTAACTTCTGGGTTAGCATACTAGTGTTACCTCATCCCAGCCCCCAGATCCATTCTCACCATCTTACAGATAGTAGGAGTGGCCCAAGTCTGTACACTGCACTGCGCATGTGACACAAGCAACTGTGCACAAAAAAATAAATTAAAAAAATTCTAGCAGATGAATAAAGGATTTTTTTGGCAGAAGAGTTTTACAAAGTCAGGAAATCATCAGTCACTAATGCGCGTACACACGAGCGGACTTTCCGGCAGACTTGGTCCTGCAGACCAGACTCCGTCAGACAATTCGATGGTGTGTGGGCTCCAGCGGACTTTTTCTTCCCAAAAGTCCAACAGACCTAGAAATAAAACATATTTCAAATCTTTCCGACGCACTCAAGTCCAGTCGAAAAATCCGCTCGTCTGTATGCTAGTCCGACGGACTAAAACCAACGCTAGGGCAGCTATTGGCTACTGACTATCAACTTCCTTATTTTAGTCCGGTCGTGCGTCATCACGTACAAATCCGTTGGACTTTGGTGTGATCGTGTGTAGGAAAGTCCGTTTGTTAGGAAAGTCCGCCAAAAGTCTGAAGGATAGATCGTCGGACCAGTCAGGTCGAAAAGTCCGCTCTTGTGTACGTGGCATAATACACACTATGATTGATTAATACTTATTTGTGTTTTCATGGTTTTTGGCACAATTATATACAATGTTATAGACACCCCGTTTCCTTTTCTGGCCTCTATGTGCTGGTGATGCTGTGATGTGGTCGGGGACAGGGCCTTTTTGAGGAATTATAACCATATAGTGTATGGCTGACTTATAATAACTATTAATAAGTGCACGTTTGGCGATGTTTTAAGGCATAACCATGTTCTTCTCCTACATTATTTTTCTTTCCAGATACTAAAGGAAATGTAAGATAAAGCAGGAAAACCAAATTGAACTGAAATGCTCCAGAAGGCGACAAGCCTGAAGTAATGCAGTATACATTATGTTGAGGTTGTGTCCTGCAAAAATAAATTTATGCTACCAAGTGTCACATTATTTCTGTTGCATTATTTCATAATTATTACAGCCAAGTCAATAGTTAATTTTCTACCATACCTGTCCAGTGTTTTCTCAGACATGATCTACTGTCTGTTTATGCAGAACGTGTCATTGACATGGTGACTTCAGCACAGTTCTCCACATCAAAGTTCTTTGAGTGGTGGGCACCTTACTGATGCCCCCTAGAGAGCAGGTCCAAAAGACCCTGCACCCCCTGGGAAATGGACCGGCAATGGATCATATAGACCAGTGATGGCGAACCTTGGCACCCCAGATGTTTTGGAACTACATTTCCCATGATGCTCATGCACTCTACAGTGTAGTTGATCATCATGGGAAATGTAGTTCCAAAACATCTGGAGTGCCAAGATTCGCCATCACTGATATAGACCATGGGTAGGCAACCTCGGCCCTCCAGCTGTTTTGAAGCTACAAGTCCCATGAGACATTGCAAGACCCTGACAATCACAGGCATGACTCCTAGAGGCAGAGGCATGATGGGATTTGTAGTTTCACAACAGCTGGAGGGCTGAGGTTGCCTACCCCTGATGTAGGCACTGTTGTTTTAAAAAAAATAAAAAATGATAAGAATATTTATATCAAGTCGATTTCTTTTACATGTACAGTACATGCAAAAATCTTTGAAAAGATTATACATCCCCTTTAACCTCTTTTTTTTCATATTCTTCACATTTTTACATATTTTAGGCTGGAAGATTACTTAAAACCCCCAAAACATTATAAATTCTCTGAAAGCAGAGACCTTAAGAATGGTGACAGTTGTTTTATTAACCACCTTAGCCTCGAGCCTCGTTTTGAGGTTTGGTGTTTACAAGTTAAAAACATATTTTTTTGCTAGGAAATCACTTAGATTATTAACCCCAAACATTATATATATTTTTTTTCTAACACCCCTCACTCATCTCCATACCTAACAGGGAGAAGGACGCGATTGCCTCTGCCGGCGGCTCCGGTAAGTGGCGGTGGGCACCAGAGAGCAGCGGGAGGGGGGGCCACTCTCCCGCCACCGATAAAAGTGATCCCGCGGCGAATCTGACGCAGAGACCACTTTTATCTGAAAGCGGACCAACCGCTGAAGAAGAGGATACCGGGGTTATGGTAGCTAGCTGCTGCCATAACAACAATATCCCTCTTCAAAGTACCGATGTATAACGATGGCGGGCGGTCTGTAAGTGGTTAATGTCACAAGATAAATTTGCTACTGTTTATCAAATCTATATTTTGAGTGAAAAAATACACTCAAATGAAACATTTTTTGAGCATGCAGAAGTAACTGGGTGTCTTTACAGTCTCCTAAATCACTTTTAGGCTGCATTCACACCTAAGCGTATTGTTTTTAGGCGGAAAGTTGCACGTTTTTACCACGATTTTGCTGCGTTTTTGTGCAGTTCAAAAGGTCACCAATGTAAAAAGCAGAAAACCGCCTGTAATCTTCCCAAAAAGAAGCTCATTAACTTTTTTGAGCTTCAGGCCTTTTGCTTCAGGCGACAGAACACTCAGATGTGAACAGGGACCATTTAAATTAATGGTATTTTGCTTGTTGGGTGTTTTGGAAATTTTGAGATGAGCGTTTTATGAGCTGAAAATGCAGCCATACTAAAAAGCTGGCAGCTGGGAGCTATAGCAGCGGGGTGTGTGTCTACATGGTGCTTGTTCACATGTCAACACTGCTGGCAATGTAATAACCTTAGTGGCAGGGAAAGGATTAAGCTAAATGTGCAGTATTTTGGAAAACTACACATGATAAAGTATACCTGAAAGGGCCTACAACCCCCTTTTCATTTGTTTATTTAATACTCCGGCGTTCTCAGTGACTCAAAATTATTTAAAACAAAAACAAAATGTCCATTCACCACTGCTAAATGGACTACCATGGGGGATCCAATATTAACACCAGATTTTTTTAAATCTAAATATATAATTGATTTGCAGCCATTAAGTCAAAACAGCTCTTTATTACATACACAAGTAAAGATCAGCATACCAAGGTACTAATCAACCCCTCTAAAACATAATCCACCATGCCGTATCTGGGACCCTGCGATATCATTATACAATCTAAACATAGAAAACAATGTCATCATATAACAACAAGGAAGAAAAAATCTGATCTCGGCAGGACCAAAGTTCATTTTAAACATGTATAGGAATGAAAAAGGAGTAAAAAAAAAAATCACTGATACAGATATAAGACATATGCTGGTCAGCTCTCACTCCCAGTTGAAATAATCAATACACAGAATATCCTTCTATTGGTGAAAGATAGAGTTGTTCTTTAGCTCACCAGTAGAAATGTGGATGTAACTCTCCTCCTCCTGTATGGATAGACATTGGCTTTAATACTGTGGCTTAGCACACATATTAACCAGCACAGGTTCTCTAAGTGGGGCAGTAATTGTAGTATACCCACCTTCACTTATTAGATTCCACCTACCAATCTGAGAACTCTACTGAATTTGGCTTTTACCAGTTATGGTATCCCCATGCCTTTCTCTTATCCCTGTTACGGTAGTTAGAAGAACAAGAAGGGAAGGTATATCTCTGTAATGGAACCCTACCTGGCAGTAAAAACCCAATTGGAATTCTAATCCTTCCCTGCTTCATAGGATTCCCTCACAGGTTTGTAATTCAACACTTAACTGATCTGAGGCTTTCATGTTGAACACACCAAGCATTCAAATAGTGAATAGTGGTGAAACACTCATAATCTTGTGATCTTTTGGGGTTTGTTGGCTCAGTGGTAACAAAACTTTTAGCGAGTCCATGCTAGTCAGAACTGTGCTTTTAGGGCTTGTTGGCTTACTCTTATAAAATTAAATTAAAGTCCCACACAAGCCATTGCCCAAGCAGGGGTTTTCAACATCAAAAACAGAAAATGACAAAAAATACCAAGCCATTTGGTTTCTTCACTTTGCCACGCTGCTGCTTAGGCCCCAGAACTTGGCATTTGGCTTTTGACTGGTCCCTCAGACGATCTTACACAGTACCTCTGTGTTCCTGTGCTCCTTTCTCTGCTTACCCAACTCTTCTGGTTCTCTGGGTTCTGTGAACTTTCCTGGCTCTCTTAGTCCCCTAAGACCTCTAGATTCACATAATCCTCTGGACTTGCCTAGTCTTCTTGGCTCTCTCAGTCTTCCAGAGTCACTTAGCCATCTGGACTCTCTCAGCCATCTGGACAAAAAATCTCCTGTCTCCAGCATGGAGTACTGTCTCCTAAGCAGAGCACATTGACAGAAGCCTGTCAATATAACAGGTGTGCACACTTGCTCACTCAATTTGCTGGTCTTCTTCAAGACCTGGACACTGGGTTGGAGACTTCTTCCCTTCCAAATCTCATTGAAGTCTCTGAACTCTGTAACCCAATCTAAGAATATCAAAACCCGGAGAAAACCAAAAGAACAGTTTTCTGCACGCTAAATTAATATTCAGGCACCCTGCACTCTGCATACGTGCAAACCCGGTGTCACTTCTACTTCCATTTCACAGTGGCAATGGGCTTGCACTGTTACATGGTACATAATCCTTCTTCTAGTTGTAAAAGAACCTGTTTAACAGCTGAAGGGATGAAATTAGTCATGTTTTTCTAGCTGTCATTTTTACTATCAGTTCATGAAGGGGAATAGTGGGCTCTACAGCTGACTCTTCCTGTGTTTCAATTTATATTTATTGTATTGTGAGACAAAGGAAGAGTGGAATAGGCAAATTGCAACCACAACAAGGTACATGGGTCAGAAAATCATTTTTTAAGATAATAAGGGCATTTTTCTTCTGAAAGAAAAAGGACTCTAATGGAGTCTAATGGCTACAACAAAAACCTTTGTTACAATTCCATGAATGTCTATAAGAATCATGTCAACTGATATTTGTGCACAAGTGTGCAAAAGGTGTGCTGCATGTCCCAATGCCAATACATTCCTTAGAAGTAAATCTCAGTGTTTAGAGATACCATAATTGGTATCCTTTCTTTTCAATCCATCAAAATTTGTATTTTTGTTAGCAGCGAAAAGCCCAACTATTTTTGTATTGTCCATTTTAAAATCTCATACTAATTTTAGGGTTTGGAATGCTAAAATATCTAAGGTTTCACCCTCAATTTCCCCCCCAAAAAATCAACTAACTTGGTTTCTACTTTAACCTTGTTATCAGGCACAGTTAGTTAGTCTGCCTCTAAGTGCATCTGCCACACAATAGTATGGTAGAGGGAATTATGTAATTGGGTGTTAGGCCCCCTTTTATAGAAAGCCTTTCTGCAATGGATGGAGCTAGTGCTCATGTAAATGCCAGGATGGGAGGAGCCTTGTGAGTCATGGCATGGGAACCAACATCCCCAAAGCTATTCAAATGTAGTCAGCTACTGTCAACGGCCCTTCATAGGGCTTAGGTAGTTTAACACCCAGAAAAACCAGCTATAGTCACTCTGACTCTTGTTATAGTACGCTGTGGACTGTAAGGTGATGCAAAAGGCCTTTTAGGCCAGACTAAGTGTTCTTTGACATGAGTACTAGTAAACCTACAAGTGAAAGTAACACCAGGGATTATGCCCAGCTTGGCAGAGCTATAGAGCGGGACTTGAAGAGAGGAACTGGTTTACTAAAGAAAAGAACCTAGGATGGACTTGTGCCAGTGGCTAAATGCTGGGGATCTAGTATACTTGAAGAAATGGTCCCAACCCTGTGGTGCTTTCAAGGAGAGAGGAGATGTAAATAGGAAGATGGCTTATTCACTGTGTGCTGGCATTCTGCACCCAAAATACTGTTACAGAAGGTCTATTCTTGTGTATGGTGGTGTGTGCCAAAGAGTTCTGTCAGTATGTCAATGTGATGGCAAATATCACGGCCATCTTTTAAAGCTACAATAAAGTGCAGAAAATATATTCTTTGTGTGGACATTCCTTAATTCAAATATAAAGGCCTACAGCCAGGTATGTCGTGAGCGGGCCTATGGCCAGAAGACTAATGCAAGATGGCAAAGGCATCAGCTACCAGCAGGTGGGTTGCTGTCCTATCCAAAAAGAAGTGGGTTGGGGACTGGTAGTTTGGTGCCAACACACAGTCAATCATAGTACCCCTTACAACCCTACATCTGCTACCCTGGCTTATTACAAGTACAAATCTGGCAAGAACAGGAAATCATTTCAAATGTTTATGACTGGATTAGAAAAGTTAAAAAGGAAGTCTAAGTATTGTTTGCCTGTAGTTCCTCTATTGCCCATTGTTCTAGAAACCTATGTAATTGTAGCTTTACAATTACATTTCTTTTCAAAAAACATTCTAATTAAAGTCCAATTATATTCCATGGATTTGAAACTATGATAATGTTTTACAGTATGAAACACAAAGGTACCCTCCTGCAAGGCTAAAGTAAAATAGTTTTTTCTTAGTTTAAGCTTTTTAAAAAATGAATTCATTGGCTGACTCGTACTTTGTGCCTGCATTGCAACTTTGTGCCTCTTCTGTGACAGTTGTCTTACCACGACCTACTGCAACTGTAAATGATACCCGACACATAGTTTAAAAAGCAGCAGTTTCAGTTTTGGCTTTCCTGATAAAGTGAAAGTCAGTAAGAATTAATTAATTTAACACACATTTCTGTTTCTTACTTTGTTTTGATATTAAATATGAATAAAGACAAAGTTGTAAAGACAGTTGCATCCTGATTTCAGTGTACCGGTGGAGGGAGTCTAAGAATTATTAACGGGAACAGTTCATTGTGCAAGTAAATGACAAAGTGCCGAATTCTTTACAGTTTTCACAATTCAGAGTGATACATTGTTAGGGAGAGGAAAAAAAAGAGAAACAATCATTTAGAAACAGAAACATGATAGAAACAGCTATTGTTCAGGTCCAAACTAAACAAGTAATAAGAATTTATATTCATGCCCTGTACACACGATCGGACATTGATCGGACATTCAGACAACAAAATCCAACGGATGTTGGCTCAAAATCCGATAGTTCCGAACACGGTGACGTAAACCATGTATGTTGGGACTATAAACGGGGCAATAGCCAATAGCCAATAGCTTTCATCTCTTAATTTATTCTGAGCATGCGTAGCACTTTGTCCGTCGGATTTGTCTACACACGATCGGAATTTAAAGGATCGGATTTTGTTGTCGGAAAATTTTATAGCCTCTCAAACTTTGTGTGTCGGAAATTCCGATGGAAAAAGTCAGATGGAACCCACACATGGTCGGAATTTCGGACAACAAGCTCCGATCGCACATATCCGTCGGAAAGTCCGACCGTGTGTACAGGGCATAAGAAGCACCATGAAATATGGTAGGCACTCACATAGATATAAAAGAATGGGTGAGTATTACCCAGAATGAGAGGGGTTAACTACTCACTGACTCACCTGTTGGGTGTGGTCTATGTCCAAACACAGAACCATTAGAGAAAAAAACAGCTGTAGAGTACAGACTGTATGAAGTAGGCAATATAAGACCAAGCAGTGTAGTAGGAAAAAAGTTTAATGAAAAATTTGTATAAAATTATATATGGAATAAATTCATATATATGTAGTCAAAACCTTCCAGAAATTGAACAAACACAGTACAATACAAAACAATATTAACCGCTAAGCCACCGCCCACCATCATATGACGGCTGGACGAGGCTTCTGTTGTTCTGGGAGGACATCATATGACGTCCTCGCCCTCCCGAGCCACTAGGGGGCGCGCTGCGTCGCTCGGGACCCGGTGCGCGTGCCCGGCGGCCGCAATGTCCGCCGGGCACCCGTGATTGCCGGGTAACAGAGCAGGAGCGTGGAGCTGTGCATGTAAACACAGATCTACGTCCTGTCAGAGAGGAAAGGAGACCGATGGCGTGTCCCTTGTACATAGGGACAGCGATCGGTCACCTCCCCCAGTCAGTCCCCTCCCCCCACAGTTAGAATCACCTCCTTAGGTCATACATTAACCCCTCGAGCGCCCCCTAGTGTTAACCCCTTCCCTGCCAGTCACATTTACACAGTAATCAATGCAATTTTATAGCATTGATCGCTGTATAAATGTGAACGGTCCCAAAAATGTGTCAAAAGTGTCCGATGTGTCCGCCGCAATATCGCAGTCACAATAAAAATCGCAGATCGCCGCCATTACTAGTAAAAAATAAATAAATAATAAAAATGCTATAAATCTATCCCCTATTTTGTAGACGCTATAACTTTTGCGCAAACCAATCAATATACGCTTATCGCAATTTTTTTTTACCAAAAATATGTAGAAGAATACATATCGGCCTAAACTGAGGAAAAAATTTGTTAAAAAAAAAAAAAAAAATGGATATTTATTACAGCAAAAAGTAAAAAATATTGTGTTTTTTCAAAATTGTCCCTCTTCTTTTGTTTATAGCGCAATAAATAAAAACCGCAGAGGTGATCAAATACCACCAAAAGAAAGCTCTATTTGTGGGGAAAAAATGATAAAAATTTAATTAAGGTGCAGTGTAACATGACTGCGCAATTGTCATTCAAAGTGCGACAGTGCTGAAAACTGAAAAATGGCTTGGGCAGGAAGGGGGTGTAAGTGCCCTGTATTGAGGTGGTTAAAAACAATCCCAATGGTTGCCAAGGATGATGAAGGATCCCCAGTAGATCATCTGACATATATTAGTGAGTGTGACACCCATTTATGTATCCGGTAAATTGAATGATGTCGTATTGCTAAAGAAACTTCAGTGTATCACAGCACTACCTAAATTATCTCTATAGTATACTGCCGGGGTCTCCAAACTTTCTAAACAAGGGGCCAGTTTACTGTCCTTCAGCCTTTAGGGGGGCCAGACTGTAACCAGTGGGAGTAGAACATTTCCCATCATTGGTGTCAGTGGGAGTAAACAATGCCACATCTTTATTGGGAGGAATAGTGCCCCATCATGGATGTCAGTAGGAGGAATAGTGCCCCTATCACTGGTGTTAGTGGGAGAAATAGTGCACCATTATTGGTGTTAGTAGGAGGAATAGTGCCCCATCATTGATGTCAGATAAAGGAATAGTGCCCCATCGTTGGTGTCAGTGGGAGGAATAGTACCCCATCATTTGTGTCAGTAGGAGGAATAGTACCTCATCACTGGTGTCAGTGGGAGGAAGTGTGCCCATCATTGGTATCAGTGGGATAGTGCTCCATTGTTGGTGTCAGTGGTAAGAAGTATGCCCCCATCGTTGGTGTCAGTGGGAGGAATAGTACCTCATCATTGGTGCCAGTGGGAGGAAGTGTGCCCATCATTGGTATCAGTGGGATAGTGCTCCATTGTTGGTGTCAGTGGTAAGAAGTATGCCCCCATTGTTGGTGTCAGTAGGAAGAATAGTGCCCCCCGATAAATACCGAAATAGGGAAGCAAAGGACTGCAGTTTGGAGACCACTGGTATACTGGATCACAGTGGAGTCACAATGGGTAAAGGGCAGATTGTTGCGGTTTAGAGGTGGATATTGAGCATAAGTCCCTGCTGGTGGTGATAGTATCAGTTAGATAAACCATGATTGGCAAAGTGGAGCCTTCAAAGGCTAATATATATCAAGTCATATAGCAATGCAGGTATATTGAGTGATAGCTCTTGCTTAAAGACAAATAGCCATGGAGCCTCATGTAGATCGCGTATCAGACAGTTACATACTGCACGAGCAAATGGTAGCTATATTGTGTACAGGATTCTATAAAATTGAAAATTGCTCATTCAAAATTGTATTATTTGCTTGAAGTCAGAGAGTTCATTCCAAGTATATTTTATATCTTGGTGAAAGATGGGGGATGATAAAGGAGGTATAGTTTGTAGCTTTAAAGGCAATTGCTGTAGATAGGCCGGTGAGAGGCAATTTATGCCTATGGATATTAAAGGCAGAAGCTGATACAGATTTAGGGAGGAGCAAGAAGCAGAAGATGCACAGTTGCAATTGTTAATTCTGCCTCTATGAGGTGTATTCAATCATTGCTCTATCTTCCTTACATACATTTCTCCAACGTCTCTCATGCTGCTGTCCAAGCCATTCAGAACTGCAAAATATCAGCTGTATGTAATGTGAGCACACACAAGCCAGAAGGGAGAAAAGCAAGCACAAAGCAAAAACTGCAGAGACTGCAAGAAGTTGTATCACAATTGAGTGGTGGGGTTACCTACAGTGGGGCAAAAAAGTATTTAGTCAGCCACCAATTGTGTAAGTTCTCCCACTTAAAAAGATGAGAGGCCTGTAATTGTCATCATAGGTATACCTCAACTATGAGAGACAAAATGTGGAAACAAATCCAGACAATCACATTGTCTGATTTTTGAAAGAATTTATTTGCAAATTATGGTGGAAAAAAGTATTTGGTCACCTACAAACAAGCAAGATTTCTGGCTCTCACAGACCTGTATCTTCTTCTTTAAGATGCTCCTCTGTCCTCCACTCATTACCTGTATTAATGGCACCTGTTTGAACTTGTTATCAGTATAAAAGACACCTGTCCACAACCTCAAACAGTCACACTCCAAATTCCACTATGGTGAAGACCAAAGAGCTGTTGATTGACACCAGAAACAAAATTGTAGACCTGCACCAGGCTGGGGAGACTGAATCTGCAATAGGCAAGCAGCTTGATGTGAAGAAATCAACTGTGGGAGCAATAATTAGAAAACGGAAGACATACAAGACCACTGATAATTTCCCTCGATCTGGGGCTCCATACAAGATCTCACCCCGTGGGGTCAAAATGATCTCAAGAACAGTGAGCAAAAATCCCAGAACCACAGTGAATGACCTACAGAGAGCTGGGACCAATGTAACAAAGGCTACCATCAGTAATGCACTACGCTGCCAGGGACTCAGATCCTGCGGTGCCAGACGTGTCTCCCTGCTTAAGGCAGTACATATCCGGGCCCATCGGAGGTTTGCTTTGGATGATCCAGAAGAGGAATGGGAGAATGTCATATGGTCAGATGAAACCAAAGTAGAACTGTTTGGTAGAAACACAACTTGTCGTGTTTGGAGGAGAGAGAATGCTGAGTTGCAACCAAAGAACACCATACCTACTGTGAAGCATGGGGGTGGCAATATCATGATTTGGGGCTGTTTCTCTGCAAAGGCAACAGGACGACTGATCCGTGTACATGAAAGAATGAATGGGGCCATATATCATGAGATTTTGAGTGCAAACCTCCTCCCATCAGCAAGGGCATTGAAGATGAAACCAGGTATACCTATGATGACAATTACAGGCCTCTCTCATCTTTTTAAGTGGGAGAACTTGCACAATTGGTGGCTGACTAAATACTTTTTTGCCCCACTGTACTGCTCTATATTATTATTATATCGTCCAGTTCAGATTTCTAGTTATTTTTAGGCAGATAGCCAGGTAGCTTACAGTTGTGATTTGCCAGGGTAGAGCAGCTGCAGTTCTCTCCAGTGTCTCTGTCCCAAAAGCCGAGATATCCTCATTTGTCACAGAGTACAGAGCGACTGGACTGGCTATTCGTTATACTGTCTGTGTGTGTGCATCTGGTTTTGCATCTGGGTGTGATGACGTCACTACATTGACGCTTGCGTTTCATCCGCCAATCCGCGGACTTCCTCAGAACCAAGGCATTCACATACCTGAGGTGGGGTCCATGAGAGACCAAAGATCTCTTTATCTTGTAGTCAGCATAGGAACTGTGCCCTGAAATTCAGAGAAATATGTTCCTGTAGAGAAGAGGGGCGGTTAATCAACAAGCCAGCTACTTTGGGTAAAATATGACCCTCCTCTCTCACCCATCCACTTATAACTTATCCTGCAAGGTTTTGTTTGCTCTTGGCTGCTAAAGCAAGTTAAACACACCTAAATCCCCCACCCAGTTCCCTTGCCACCACTGTTTGCAGGTGACAGCTATTAAAAAACTCACATTGTTGTAAATTTAAACAGGCACAGTAGAGTCCAGTGAACCGCACGATCTCCGTCTCAGCTATCAACAGTGAACTCTTCCTGTTGATCTGTGTGGGACCGGTGTCCTGGCTTGCAGGAGTCTCTCGGTGCTCAGGCGGGATCCAGAACAAGGTTTGGAACGCAGCTGGTGGATCACATGAGGGGGCTGGAACACAGCGTATGGCTGGATGGTGTCACGGATGTTATCGTGACGCATTGCAGAGCGTGCGCACTGCTAACTAGGGATGAGCTTCATGTTCGAGTCGAACCCATGTTCGACTCGAACATCGGCTGTTCGCCCGTTTGCCAAATTGTGAACGATATGAGCAGTTCGCGCCAAATTCGTGTGGCGTGTCATGGCCCATAATTCACTGCGGCATCGCAGTGCATTGCTGGCTGATGATTGGCCAAGTATGCACTATGACCTGCATGCTTGGCCAATCACAGCGCCGTCAGTAGAGAGAGCTGTAATTGACCAAAGCCAGGGTGGCTTTGGCCAATTATGGCTCAGGGGGTTTAGAACACGCCCCACACTATATAAGGCCACCTGCACGACGGCCCTGTGTAGTGTGTACCAGCGTGCTTAGAGAGAGAGAGAGACAGTGTCATTTCATTTGAGTTAGATAGATTAGGCAGGACAGTCAGTGAGTTAACTGCACTTACAGTGTATTATGTATATATATATATGCATCCCAGGTGTTGTATATATGTATGTATGTGTATATATATATATATATATATATACATACACATATACATAGTATATATACTGTATTCAGTTTAGCTAGGCAGGCTTGCTACAGTATTTACAGCTACCTGAAGAAAATTGCTGGTGTTCTTTTGATCCTATTAGTACCACAGTCAGGCAGCTAGACTATTTAGAGTTAGTGCAGTTTGTCCTCTTCACAGTGTTCAGACAAAGCTACAAGTTAGTGTAGTGGGTCCTCCTCACAGTGTTCAGCTAAAACTACAAGTTAGTATAGTGCAAGCTATGCACAGTGTTCAGCTAAAGCTACCTGTAGAAGGTTGGTGATATTTTCCTGATCCTATCACTACCGCAGGCAGCTAAATAAGCTACAAGTTAGTTTTTTGCGAGCTCTGCACAGTGTTGACCTAAAGCTACCTGTAGAAGGTTGGTGGTGTTTTCCTGATCCTATCACTACTGCAGGCAGCTAAATAAGCTACAAGTTAGTTTTTTGCGAGCTCTGCACAGTGTTCACCTAAAGCTACCTGTAGAAGGTTGGTGGTGTTTTTCTGATCCTATCACTACCGCAGGCAGCTAGATAAGCTACAAGTTAGTTTTTTGCGAGCTCTGCACAGTGTTCACCTAAAACTACAAGTTAGTATAGTGCGAGCTCTGCAGAGTTTACACCTAAAGCTACCTGTAGAAGGTTGGTGATGTTTTCCTGATCCTATCACTACCTCAGGCAGCTAAATAAGCTACAAGTTATTTTTTTGCGAGCTCTGCAGTGTTCACCTAAAGCTACCTGTCGAAGGTTGGTGGTGTTTTTCTTTTCCTATCACTACCGCAGGCAGCTAAATAAGCTACAAGTTATTTTTTTGCGAGCTCTGCACAGTGTTCACTTAAAGCTACCTGTAGAAGGTTGGTGGTGTTTTCCTGATCCTATCACTACCGCAGGCAGCTAGATAAGCTACAAGTAGGGATGAGCCAAACACCCCCCGGTTCGGTTCGCACCAGAACCTGCGAACGGACCGAAAATTTGCACAAACGTTAGAACCACATTGACGTCTATGGGACTTGACCATTCAAAATCAAAAGTGCTCATTTTAAATGCTAATTTGCATGGTATTGTCCTAAAAAGGGTTTGGGGACCCGGGTCCTACCCCAGGGGACATGTATCGATGCAAAAAAAACTTTTAAAAACGGACGTTTTTTCGGGAGCAGTGATTTTAATGATGCTTAGTCCTCATGCACACGGACGTTTTTACAGCTGCTTTTTTGAGCTTTTTTTGCAGCTTAAAAAGGCCTGTCTATGTTAGTCTATGGCTTCATGCCCACCTAGGCGTTTTTGAGCTGCAAGTGGCATAGGCGTTTTTAAGCTGTAAAAAAAACCCAGGACCAGTGGGTTCTGAAAGACGTTTTTCAGCTGTAAAAACGCTCTAACGCTCAAAAACGCTCAAAAACGCTCAAAAACGTCATTCACCAACGTTTTTTAGCGTTTTTGATCCATTGAAAAAAAAAAAAAAAATTTGAAAAAAAAAAACGCTCAAAAACGCTCAAAAACGCTAACGCGGAAAAATGCTCAAAAAAGCTCAAAAACGCTAAAAAACGCTATTGCAAAAACGCTGAAAAAAGCTGAAAAAAGTTGAAAAAAATCACTGCAAAGATACTGGCGTTTTCATAACGTTTTTTTTAACAGCCTGTGTGCATGAGGGCTAAACATCATACCTGGGGTGTGTCTATAGTATGCCTGTAAAGTGGTGCGTGTTTCCCATGTTTAGAACAGTCCCTGCACAAAATGTCATTTTTAAAGGAAAAAATCTCATTTAAAACTGCTTGCAGGTTTAATGTAATGTCGGGTCCTGGCAATATGGATGAAAATCAGTGAGACAAACGGCATGGGTACCCCCCAGACCATTACCAGGCCCTTTGGGTCTTGTATGGATATTAAGGGGAACCCCGCACCCAAATTAAAATAAGGAAAGGTGTGGGGCCCCCAGGCCCTATATACTCTGAACAGCAGTATACAGGCGGTGCAAACAAGACAGGGACTGTAGGTTTGTTGTTAAGTAGAATCTGTTTGTAATTTTTAACGGGTACATTTTTAACGTGTTTAGCTCCAGCCAAAAAATCTTTTTTAAGCTTTTTGGAAAACATAGGAATAGTTATCACCCCTGTGACATTTGTTTTGCTGTCTTTCCTCCTCTTCAGAAGATTTCACCTCACTTTTTGGCCCAATGATTGAAAATTTGGGGTTTTTTGTGGAACAAGGATTGGAAAGCATCAGTGGAAAGGAGAAATGTTTTTCCCATATTAACTCTTACAGGAGAGAATTTCCCTTCCTAGGGGTAGATTTCATCTCACTTCCTGTTGTCTCCTTCCGTTTGCAAGTAGGAGTCATTTGTAAGTTAGATGTTTGAAAGTAGGGTCCTGCCCTATATACTCAGCAGAAATTTGGGCCTTAGGTGTTGTTGTGGCCACAACACTGTAAGCCCTCACAGGGCCCTGCTGTGAAATATTAGATCAAGAATTTAATTGTAATTACATGCCCCTGTTGAACAAGGGCAGGAAAATTGGGCCTTTGGTGGTGGTGGTGCCACAACACTGTTATGCCCCGTACACACGGTCGGATTTTCCGATGGACAATGTCCGATCGGAGCGTGTTGTCGGAAATTCCGACCGTGTGTGGGCGCCATCAGACATTTTCCATCGGATTTTCCGACACACAAAGTTGGACAGCAGGAGATAAAATTTTCCGACAACAAAATCAGATCGCGTCAATTCCGACCGTGTGTGGCCTGTTCCGACGCACAAAGTGCCACGCATGCTCAGAAGAAATTCCGACACGGGACAGCTCGTTCTGGTAAACGTAGCGTTCGGAATGGATACAGCACTTTTGTCACTCTGCAATGTTCAAAATGGTTTAATACAGCGCACTCTCTTCTTCTTTATAATGTGACAAGAATTAAGTAGTTTTGCTGCTCATATTCACACACACTTCTCACAAACTTATTTCGTTACTATTTATCGGGATTCCCTCAATATATTTTGATTTCTCACATCTGACAACAAATTTTTTTATTTTTTTGGACTTTAATGTAGATTCTTTTTTTGTGTTTCTCTTTTTTTTTTTTTTGGTGATTTTGATTTGTATTCCCGAAAATGTTTGTGTGTGTTTTTGGTGACAAGTTCCCACAACACCACTAATATGTTGTTCTATTTAATCTGTAGGAGATTGTTTGGTGTTGTTGTCCCTTGTTAATTTCACATTGTACTTTAGAAATGTACATGAATCGTCACCAACAAACTGTCCTTTTTGGATGAAAACACACACAGGAGAGTAGAATTTACCCAAAAAATTTATTAAGGGCTCACAACTAAACAAAGAGGGAGGCAACGCTGGAGAAACTGCAGAAGTGGGCGAAGCCTTGTACCCCCAGGGCAGACATCAATTATTTAAAAGCAAAATTGGTGGCCTGAGGAGTCCATATCATAAGGGAGGGCAGTCTGGTCCAGAAGTCCCAGAGATCCGGAAAGCAGCAGATGACATCTGTGTCCCCAGGCTGTGGTCATACGAGAGACTGCATCTTCTGTCAGACCAGACTTAACCCAGGGCCATCACTCTTTGGTCTTCCTTCCACGCTTCCTTAAAGCCTTTGGCTGTGGTGGTGGAGTTGTGGCAGCAGGAGGAGGAGGAGGAGGAGGATCGTCCCTCTCCATGACATCCGTCTTGTGTGTCAGTTCCCCACTCTCCCCCTTACGAAGGACTTTATAAATCAGGTCCTCAGAGATCTTGCGTTGACCCTCCTGCATACCCTGCAATTTTGTGGCAGCCATGCAGGCAAAGGCCTCTTCAGGACTGGGGAAGGCTCAGAGGGACGCCGAAGCCTCCTGGATCAGCCTGTACGCTGAATCCTGCACGGGACTCGGAGTGGCCTTCCTGGCTCGTTTATATGGCAGGCGGAGGCGAGGGACCTGAGACTCAGTCAGGCTGCGACTTGTCCCAGGCTTCTCTTGGCTGCCACTTAGCCCCGCCTCCTCCTGGCTGCCACTAATCCCCGCCTCCTCCTGGCTGACACTAATAATCCCCGCCTCCTCCTGACTGCCACATTCCACAGCCTCCTCCTGGCTGAGGTCTTCCTGTGTATGAAAAAGGGACATAGTTTTAGTTTTTTAGTCAGCAATCACATACAATTTTCACCTCCTGACTGCTGCAAATTGAATGTTAACAAATATAACAGACTATCCTTCTGAGCCCAGCAGTTTTCATTCTTTTCCCAATTTTGGGTGCCCACTACTGTCTATTGATATGTAAAGCACTTTTTTTAATCAGCAATTAGTGATCAATAATAACATCTAATAAACATCATTTATTTATTGACCAGAAATCTGTAGAAGAATGCTATACCTGACTCCAGCTGGGCTCCTCCATTTCTTCCTGGCTGGAAGGCCCAGGTTGGACATCGGAAGCCTCAGCTGGGGTGGAAGGAAGCGTGGAAGGAAGAATAGAGAGGGATTCCCTGACTTCAGTGTGGTCTGACAGAAATTGCAGTCTCTCATAGTACCACAGCCTGGGGACATAAACGTCATCTGCTGCAGCTCCGGATCTCTGGGAATCTGTGACCTTCTTGCGCTCCCTAAGATAAGTGCTCCTCAGGCCACCAATTTTAGCTTTCAAATAAGGGATGGTTGCTGTGGGGACCACCGGCTTCACCAACTCCAGCAGTTTCTCCAGCGCTGCCTGCCTCTTCTGTTTGTGATTATAGTGGGGGTGTCTCACTTGCCACAGACAGGGCAGCTCCCTGTACTTGTCTATGAACAGGGGCAGGAAATTGTGGTCGTTGAACCCATCCATTTTCTCTGTAAGACACAACACAAGACAAAGCCTAATGTCAGGCCAAACTCCCCTAAACTTGTTACAATATAGGCTTCCATTTCGAAGCAGTATAGGCCCAAGTTTAGATCCTACCTTCGTTAGCACGATCTGCGTCTCCGATGCTCCTTCCTCCGCTCACAGATCGTACGTAAGACGCGCGCGTTACGATTTATACACACTGTGCATGCGTATAACTCCGCCCGCCCCTGACGTTCTTTCTAGTCTATTCCCCGCCCCTTTTCGTTCGGCGCAGTGGGGGAAGAGCACATGGCGGATAGACAGCAGGATCGTGCTAATTGTAGCAACGAGGAGGAGGAGGAGGAAAGGCTGGAGCCTGAAACGTCCCGATCCAAAAGGAGATTAAAGGACTCAAATATGTCCTTTGGGGAGATGTTGGAGATGGTGGACATCCTGAAGAAGGCTGACTATGATGGAAAGTATGGGCCTTACCCCAACCCCAATGTCCGCAAGGCCAAGATCATGGCGAAAGTGGTCAGGAGTCTGCACCGGAAATTCGGGGTACGACGATCGAAAGATCAGCTCAGGAAGCGGTGGTCGGACCTGAAATTACGAGAACACGAGCAGTACAGAAAGATCCGGAGAGTGCTGCAAAAAAGTAAGTAGTTGTGCTGTGTTCCTATTCTTTATGTTTATGACGTTCGTGCTGCTCCATGTGCTTTTAGGAACTGTTGTACAGTTTAAAATGGCAACTTTCGTGTTCATGGGCACATTATTCGTTCGGATCAAACATTTTTATTTCGGACGATAAAATACCATTGTTTAGGCCATATGCATTTGGCCACCATTTTGACGCCCTATACTTGTCTTCAAAGAATTGGGTTGTGTAGATGGCTTTGTTACTAGAATGAAATGCAAAATGAAATGCAAATGCAAGCTCTGTTGGACCTGGTAATCTCAAACCATGCAGAGCTTATTACTAATGTGCAGATAAAGGAACACCTGGGTAGCAGTGACCATAACATGATTTCATTTGATGTTAGCTGTAAACAAGAAATACATAAGGGAAAGATAAAAACACTTAACTTCAAGAGAGCAGATTTTCCAAGGATGAGGGCTGCTCTCGAGGACTTAGACTGGGAGGGAATATTGGCAGCGATAAACACAGAACAGAAATGGGAATTCTTCAAAAAGACTGTTTGGGACCTCACTGCAAAGTATATTCCCATGGGCAATAAGTTTAAAAGGCTAAAAAGAAAACCTATGTGGCTCACGGTCAAAGTTAGAAAAGCTATACACAATAAGAAAAGAGCTTTTAAAAAATATAAAAATGAAGGAACACTAGAGTTGTTTAAATGCTACAAAGAATTTAACAGAATATGTAAAAAGGAAATCAAGGGTGCAAAAATTCAAAATGAACGACAGATCGCAAAAAATAGTAGGACAAACCCCAAAAAATTCTTCAAATATATTAATAGTAAAAAGGTCAGGTCTGAGCATGTAGGCCCTTTACAAAATAATCTAGAGTGGGTGACTGGAGACAAGGAGAAGGCTAATATATTAAATACTTTCTTCAGCTCTGTGTATACAAAAGAGCATGGGGAAGCTCATGTCCAGAATGGGGGTGGTATTGACACAGCCCCCAATGATCCGCAATGGCTCAAAAGGGATATGGTCCAGAAATATTTAGACAGAATAAAGGTGGATAAAGCACCTGGACCTGATGGCATCCACCCACGGATCCTAAAAGAATTGAGCTCTGTAATTTCAAAGCCATTGTATCTAATTTTTAGGGACTCATTAATGACAGGAATGGTACCACTGGATTGGCGCAGGGCGAACGTGGTGCCTATATTTAAAAAGGGATCAAAGTCTTTACCAAGTAACTATAGACCTGTTAGTTTAACTTCTCGGGAAGATACTGGAGCGTTTAATAAAAGACCACATAGACGAGTTCTTGCTGGAAAAAAAATTTTAAGCAACAGACAGCATGGGTTCATGAAAGACAGAAGTTGTCAGACAAACCTGATTTCTTTTTATGAAGAGGTAAGTAAAACCTTGGACAGAGGGGTGGCTGTGGACGTGGTTTACTTGGATTTTGCAAAAGCGTTCGATACAGTTCCGCACACACGGCTCATGTGTAAGTTAAAGTCTACAGGCTTGGAAATATCAGTTTGTAAATAGATAGAAAACTGGCTAAAGGACAGAATTCAGAGAGTAGTGGTTAATGATTCTTACTCTGAATGGTCTAAGGTTATCAGTGGTGTACCCCAAGGTTCAGTGCTGGGACCCTTACTCTTTAATATCTTTATAAATGATATTGGGTCTGGGATCAAAAGTAACATTTCTGTCTTTGCAGATGACACCAAGCTATGCAGTGGAATAACGTCCCTACAGGATGTCTCCAATTTACAAGCCAACCTCATTGCACTGTCTAATTGGGCGACTATGTGGCAGATGAGGTTTAATGTTGAGAAATGTAAAGTTATGCACTTGGGGGCTAAGAATATGCATGCATCATACATACTAGGGGGAGTACAACTGGGGGAATCCGTAGTGGAGAAGGATTTGGGGGTTTTGGTAGATCATAAGCTCAATAATAGCATGCAATGCCAAGCTGCGGTTTCCAAAGCGAGCAAAGTTCTTTCTTGTATTAAGAGAGGTATGGATTTCAGAGAGAGAGAGATATCATTTTGCCCCTGTACAAATCATTAGTAAGACCTCATCTGGAATATGCAGTTCAGTTTTGGGCACCAGTTCTCAAAAAGGATATCGGGGAACTGGAGAAAGTGCAGAGAAGGGCAACCAAACTGATAAGAGGCATGGAGGAGCTCAACTATGAGGAAAGATTAGAGGAACTGAATTTGTTCACTCTTGAGAAGAGGAGAATAAGGGGGGATATGATCAACATGTTTAAATATATAAGGGGTCCATATAGTGAACTTGGTGTTGAGTTATTCACTTTACGGTCAACACAGAGGACAAGGGGGCACTCTTTACGACTGGAGGAAAAGAGATTTCATCTCCAAATACGGAAAGGTTTCTTCACAGTAAGAGCTGTGAAAATGTGGAATAGACTCCCTCCAGAGGTGGTTCTGGCCAGCTCAGTAGATTGCTTTAAGAAAGGCCTGGATACTTTCCTAAATGTACATAATATAACTGGGTACTGACATTTATAGGTAAAGTTGATCCAGGGAAAATCCGATTGCCTCTCTGGGATCAGGAAGGAATTTTTTCCCCTGCTGTAGCAAATTGGAGCATGCTCTGCTGGGGTTTTTTGCCTTCCTCTGGATCAACTGTGGGTATAGTATTGGGTATATTGGATTGTACGTTTTTTTTTTGTTTTTTTTTATATGGTTGGACTGGATGGACTTGTGTCTTTTTTCAACCTGACTAACTATGTAACTATGTATGTAACTAGATTGTGTGTAAGGAGAGGACACTGAGCAGCTGTTTTCACATCTGGACACTGGAGCACTAGTGTGGGACACAAGAACACCATTTTTATTAGGGGGGCCACACAGGTGCCCCAGTGTATACTATAGGGGGGGCTACATCTGTGAAGCTTTTACCAAACAGGTAAAGTATTGCAGCTTGACAAAGGGCACTAAAAAAGCTACATCTTGGAACTCGGCTAAAATAGACAATTTTACCCCACTTCCAAGCAATGTTTCATCTTTATAGTTCTGACATTAAATATCTGTGTGCTAATTATACCATTTTTGTTTTACATAGGGGAGAAAAGACTCGGAGGACACCCCTCATCCGAGGAGACCAGAGCCCCCCCCCCCCCTGGAAGAAGGGGAAATCCCCCCAACACAAGATGAGCAGGAGGATGAAGACATGGTGGAAGTAGTTACCACAACAGGTGAGTGTCTGCGACCACAGGCTCAGATAAGAGATGGATTGCGGCATTTTTTTTAAACCTAATTTATTTTGGGTTTCCTCTCTTTTTAGGTGATCGTGAGGTTGTGGATCCAGATCATTTCACATCCGAAAGTGCCCAGATCCTGATCGGGGAGATCATGGGGTGTAATTTACAATTGGAAAACATCAAGCAAAACATCAATGATGTTATTCCAAAATATAAAAACATCATTGATGTTTTGGAGCGAGTTTAAAACCCCTCCAAATCACTTTCTTCTTTTGTGTGCTACAATGTGCGAAATGTTTTTGTGATTTTTCCCAAAGCCAAATTTGGAGGATGCACACAGTGTGTCAACATGTGCTATCTGCCATCACAGGAGATCAATGGATGCGTTTTGGGGGTGCAACCCCTTCCTCAATAATAAAGTAGCGGTGAGGAAGGGCTTTCTCCCCCAAAACACGTCCCTTGATCCCCCCTGATGGCAGATAGCACATGTTGACATTGGGAAATTTGTGTGCATCTTCCAAATTTGGCTTTTCCTGGGGTGATTTCCTCCCATCTGAACGCTATATCAAACACAGTTCCTAAATACTCATGTCTGATATAGCCTTCCAGTTCTACCAAATGTGAACTTTGTAAGATCAAGATTTGTGTCTTTCTTGTTGGTTTTACACAGGCCTGTTTTCTATAAAATGCACATTTTGATTTTGGATAATGACACCACAAAAATTGTTATACAACAAACATGTTGGTTTGTCAGAAAAACCTTTGGTAAATGCACATGTGATTGTGCAGGTATTAAAAAGATTGTTCATCAAGAATGTGTGGATTATTGTCTCACACTACAACACTTTTGAGGTGATGTAATTGTTGTTTTATGAGAAAATGGGGGTTATTTCCTAAGGGGAAATCCACTTTGCACTACAAGTGCAGTTTCAGTGCAGTTGCAAGTGCACTTGTAGTGAAAAGTGTCTTTGCATTTAGTAAATAACAGCCAACAGTGCTTTGTATAAGGTTACACAATCACGACATTTTCTGGACTCCACACATTTCTGTCAGGGTCAGCTCAAACAAACACAAGCAGTAAATGTCCACAAAGAAGAGACTGGGGGGAGATGCCTGTCGAGAACTTGAGGTCCTGCAGGCTTCTCCCTGTGGCCAAATACCGCAGGGTAGCGACCAACCTCTGCTCCGGAGTGATGGCTTGCCTCATGCAAGTATCCTGCCTGCTAATATAAGGGGTCAGCAAAGCCAACAAACGGTGAAACACGGGGTCCGTCATCCGGAGAAAGTTCCTGAAATCATTAGGATTATTCTCACGGATCTCACGGAGCAAAGGCATATGAGAGAACTGGTGACACTGAAGCAACCAATTCTTGGTCCATGAACTCCTCCCCACCCTGTTCATGGACTGGACTTGTGTCAAGGTCAGGACCCCAACACCAAGCCCCCGCACAGCACGAACTGTACGAGGAGTACGCATACGAAACATGGCTAGAAAACGGTCGGCTGCTCAGAACAAAGTAACAGAACGCACTGAAGAACAGCAAGGCCTGTGAAGAGCGACCTGAAAAACAGCAACGAGCGGGCAAGATCACACAGAAAACTCTGATACGAACTGACTGCACGCACTGAAGAGCAGATACAAACCCACAAGCACAAACTGAACGGCAGAAAACGATCTGAAAGCCACGAGTCTGAAAAAGCGCGAATCGTCTCTCACCAAACTTTTACTAACACGAGATTAGCAAAAGGAGCCAAAAGGGTGCCGCGCTTGGTTCTGAACCGGCCTTTTCTAGTCTCGTCGTACGTGGTGTACGTCACCGCGTTGTTGTCGATCGGAAATTCCGACAACTTTGTGCAACCGTGTGTAGGCAAAACAAGTTTGAGCCAACATTCGTCAGAAAAAATCCTAGGATTTTGTTGTCGGAATGTCCGAACAAAGTCCGACCGTGTGTACGGGGCATAAGTCCTCACTCGCTCTTGGTGGGTACAGAAATGAGCCCTGCTGCAAAGTATTGCATCAAAAATTGTAATTACAGGCCCCTGTTAAACAGGGGCTGAAAAATTGGGCCTTAGGCACTGGTGCTGGTGCCACAACACTGCAACCTCTCACAGATACTCTAGTTGTAAAGCGGAAACGAGCCCTGCTGCAAAGTATTGCATCAAAAATTGTAATTACACGCCCCTGTTAACAGGGGTTGAAAAATTGTGCCTTAGGCACGGGTGGTGGCGCCCAGAACAAAAAATGTTCTTACAAGCTATCAGGGTGATGATTGAGGAGGAAGAGGATAATTACTCAGGGATAGTCACTCAGCATCAGCATAGGCAGTCTTTAAAGGGATCTGAGATTTTAAAAAAAATGATTCGGTTACATCAGCATCAGGTGCTTGGTAGCTGGTGGTGATCCAAGACTGATTCATTTTTATGAAGGTCAGTCGATCGACTGTGTCGGTGGACAGACGCACCCTGTGATCGGTAACAAAGCCTCCAGCAGCACTGAATGTGCATTCTGAAAGAACGCTGGATGCAGGACAGGCCAGTAGCTCAATTGCATACTGTGCAAGCTCTGGCCAGTGATCCATCCTCAAGACCCAGTAACCCAGAGGATTTTCGGTGGAAAGGTGTCCAAGTCAAATCTTGCCCCTAGGTATTCCTGCACCATGTAAAACAGATGCTGGCGATGGTTGCTGGAACCGATCATACCTTGGGGCTGCGGACCAAAAAATTGTCCACCGCTCCTTCTTTGACCGACCGAAGCCTCAGCAACACGTTGTCCAAAAAGCAGGAGTTTGTAACCTTGCAGTCTCTGGGAACGCATTGCACAGACCTTTCTGCAAGGCCTCCCGAAGATGTTTCATCCGCTGCTCCCTCTGCGATGGCAAGATCAGGTCCACAACCGTACCCTTGTAACGTGGATCAAGGAGGGTTGCCAGCCAGTACTGGTCCTTCTCCTTGATACCACGAATACGAGGATCCTTACGCAGGCTTTGCAGGATCAGGGAGGCCATGCAGCGTAGATTTGCTGAGGCATTCGGTCCGGAGTCCTCTGGGTCACTAAGGACGACATGGTCCGCAGCCACCTCCTCCCAGCCACGTATACAAGTCCATGTGTTTCTTGGGACTGATCCCTTAAAGACTGCTGATGATGCTGAGTGCCAGGCTCCACCTCCATACTGACACAATCTTCCTCCTCCTCCTCCTCTTCCTGTGTGATCGGCGGGCACACAGGAACACTGTCTGGATAAAGGGGGCCTTGAGACATAAGGAAGTCCTCCTCTTCCTGCCTCTGTTCTGCCTCAAGTGCCCTGTCCATTATTCCACGCAGCGTGTGCTCCAACAGGTGGACAAGGGGGACAGTGTCACTGATGCATGCACTGTCACTGCTCACCATCCTCGTGGCCTCCTCAAATGGTGACAGGACAGTGCATGCATCCCTGATCATGGCCCACTGGCGTGGGGAAAAAAAAAACAACTCCCCTGACCCTGTCCTGGTGCCATAGTCGCACAGGTACTCATTGATTGCCCTCTGCTGCGTGTGCAGCTGCTGCAGTATGGCCAGCGTTGAGTTCCACCTGGTGGGCATGTCACAGATTAGACGGTTTTTGACCAGGTTAAACTCCTTTTGGAGGTCTGTCAGCCGAGTACTGGCATTATATGACCGGTGGAAATGCACACAGACTTTCCTGGCCTGCCTCAGGACATCCTGTAAGCCCGGGTACCTGCCCAAGAACCGCTGCACCACCAAGTTAAGGACGTGAGCCAAACAGGGCACATGGGTCATTTGTCCCTGTCAGAGGGCAGAGAGGAAGTTGGTGCCATTGTCACAAACCACCATTCCTGCCTTAAGTTGGCGTGGTGTCAACCACCTCTGAACCTGCCCCTGCAGAGCTGACAGAACCTCTGCCCCAGTGTGGCTCCTGTCCCCCAAGCACACCATCTCAAGCACTGCATGGCATCTTTTGGCCTGCGTACTTGCATAGCCCCTTGAACGGCTACGGAGCACCGCTGGTTCCTAGGACAAAGCACAGGAAGAGGCCATTGAGGAAGAAGAAGAGGAGGGGGTGGAGGAGAGAGGTGTGTCACAATCATTAGCATTTTGGAGGCATGGTGGCAGAACAACCTCCAACACTACTGCACCTTGTCCTGCATCCTTCCCAGCTGCCAGCAGAGTCACCCAATGCCTGCTGGACCATGAGTCAGCGATAATATGCACCTTACCACTGACCGCCCTGTCCAGTGAGGCATGGACATTGCCTTCCACATGCTGGTAGAGAGCCGGAATCGCCTTCCTTGAGAAAAAGTGGCGTTTGGGTACCTGCCACTGAGGAACCGCACATTCCACAAACTCACGGAAGGGGCAGAGTCTACCAACTGAAAAGGCAGCAGTTGAAGTGCTAGCAATTTTGCCAAGCTAGCATTCAACCGCTGGGCATGTGGATGGCTGGGAGCAAACTTCTTTCGGCGGTGCAGCAACTGGGGCAGGGAAATTTGCCTGGTCAGTGTACCAAAAGCAGATTGCCCACAAGTACTTGGCTGTGACACACCTAATTCTACACCTTCATTTCTCTCAGTGCAGGTCTCAGAGAGGACTGAAGGTCTAGTGGGGTTGGAAATCTCAGCTGATGAGGAGCAAGGAGAGGTCCTCTTTGTTCTTTGGTGTGGGTCTTTTAGATACGCTTGCCAACGAACTGCATGGCAGGTCAACATATGTCTGGTCAAGCATGTGGTACCCAAGCGGGAGATGTTTTGGCCACACGAGATACACTTGAGACATATGTTGCAAATAGCAGCGGTGCAATCTGATGCACTCGTTTCAAAAAAGGCCCACACCAAAGAACTTTTTGAATAACGCGCAGAGACTGCAGCGCCCTGCACATGTGGAGCTTTGGGGTGTGATGCAGTCAAGGTGCTGCCCTTAGGCCGGCCCCTGGAGGGCATCCTGCCTCATTGGTGATGTGCCTCTTCCTCCTCCTCCTCCTCTCTCCTATCAGGCACCCATGTTGAGTCAGTGACCTCATAATCCCCTCCATCCTCATCACTGGAGCAAACCTGGCAGTATGCTGCAGCAGGGGGAGCATGACTGCCAGATTGCTGTCCTTCTTGGGCACCCCCTCTGTCCGTGCTCACGTTACTGCCTTCATCGAGCTCAGTATCATCATCAGAGCCTTCCAAACGTTGGGCATCCTCCTGGAGCATGTACCCAACACTGTGGTCAAACAGTTCGAGGGACTCCTCAGGAGGCATGGTGGGGCTAGAGAAGGAGTCACTAATGACATTGAGCCAAGGGAAGAGGCCACTGCTTTGCCAGACAAAGTACCCTGGGCATGGGTGAGAGAGGATGAGGAGGATGAGGACAGCTTGGTCATGCACTCGACCAAGTCTTCCGCATGTTGCGGCTCAACACGGCCAGCTGCCGAAAAAAAGGTCAAACGTGTCTGCCTGTCCTTCTTGGCCTTCCAGACATACTAATGGCCTGTAGCTGCACTAAGCTGGGATATATATATATATATATATATATATATATATATATATATATATATATATATATACTCTGATACTGCAGCTAGCAAAATCAACTGCCTGCCTGTAGTATGAGAACACCACCAACCTTCTACAGGTAGCTTTAGCTGAACACTGTGCAGAGCTCGCAAAAACTAACTTGTAGGTTTAGCTGGACACTGTGAGGAGGACGCACCACACTAACATGTAGTTTTAGCTGAACACTGTGAGCAGGACGCACCGCACTAACTTGTAGGTTTAGCTGAACACTGTGAGGTGGACGCACCCCACTAACTTGTAGGTTTAGCTGAACACTGTGAGCAGGACGCACTGCACTAACTGTAAATAGTCTAGCTGCCTGACTGTGGTACTAATAGGATCAAAAGAACACCAGCAATTTTCTTCAGGTAGCTGTAAATACTGTAACAAGACAAGCCTGCCTGTCAGTAAGAAGATAACAGGAACGGATCTAGCTGAACACTGTGAGCAGGACGCACTGCACTAACTTGTAGCTTTAGATGAACACTGTGCAGAGGTCTCACTATGCTAACTTGTAGGTTTAGCTGAACACTGTGAGCAGGACGCACCGCACTAACTTCTAGGTTTAGCTGAACACTGTGAGGTGGACGCACCGCACTAACTTGTAGTTTTAGCTGAACACTGTGAGCAGGATGCACCGCACTAACTTGTAGGTTTAGCTTAACACTGTGAGCAGGACGCACCCCACTAACTTGTAGTTTTAGCTGAACACTGTGAGCAGGACGCACTGCACTAACTGTAAATAGTCTAGCTGCCTGACTGTGGTATAATAGGATCAAAAGAACACCAGCAATTTTCTTCAGGTAGCTGTAAATACTGTAACAAGACAAGCCTGCCTGTCAGTAAGAAGATAACAGGAACGGATCTATCTAAACTGAATACAGTGTGTGTATTCATATCGTTCGCAATTCGGCGAACAGACGATGTTCAAGTCGAACATGGGTTCGACTCGAACATGAAGCTCATCCCTAGCTACAAGTTAGTTTTTTGCGAGCTTTGCACAGTGTTCACCTAAAACTACAAGTTAGTATAGTGCGAGCTCTGCACAGTGTTCACCTAAAGCTACCTATAGAAGGTTGGTGGTGCTTTCCTGATCCTATCACTACCGCAGGCAGGTAGATAAGCTACAAGTTAGTTTTTTGCAAGCTCTGCACATTGTTCACCTAAAACTACAAGTTAGTATAGTGCGAGCTCTGCACAGTGTTTAGCTAAAGCTACCTGTAGAAGGTTGGTGGTGTTTTCCTGATCCTATCACTACCGCAGGCAGCTAAATAAGCTACAAGTTTTTTGCGAGCTCTGCACAGTGTTCACCTAAAGCTATATGTAGAAGGTTGGTGGTGTTTTCCTGATCCTATCACTACCGCAGGCAGCTAAATAAGCTACAAGTTCATTTTTTGCGAGCTCTGCACAGTGTTCAGCTAAAGCTACCTGTAGAAGGTTGGTGGTGTTTTCCTGATCCTATCACTAACGCAGGCAGCTAAATAAGCTACAAGTTAGTTTTTTGCGAGCTCTGCAGTGTTCACCTAAAGCTACCTGTCAAAGGTTAGTGGTGTTTTCCTTTTCCTATCACTACCGCAGGCAGCTAAATAAGCTACAAGTTATTTTTTTGCGAGCTCTGCACAGTGTTCAGCTAAAACTATAAGTTAGTATAGTGCGAGCTCTGCACAGTGTTCAGCTAAAGCTACCTGTAGAAGGTTGGTGGTGTTCTCATACTACAGGCACGCAGTTGATTTTGCTAGCTGCAGTATCAGTATGTGTATATATATATATATATATATATATATATATATATATATATATATATATATATATATATATATATATATACTCATCAGCACGTGGCCGTGGGACACGCTTGTCCTTTTTTTCAGCAGCTGGCCGTGTTGAGCCGCAACATGCGGAAGACTTGGTCGAGTGGATGACCAAGCCTTTCTCATCCTCCTCATCCTCTCTCACCCATGCTCAGGGTACTTTGTCTGGCAAAGCAGCTGCCAACGCGGCCTCTTCCCTCGGCTCAATGGCATCAGTGACTCCTTCCCTAGCCCCACCATGTCCTCCTGAGGAGTCCCTCAAACTATTTGACCACAGTGTTGGGTACATGCTCCAGAAGGATGCCCAGTGTTTAGAAGGCCCTTATGATGATACTGAGGTAGATGAAGGCAGTAACATGAGCACGGACAGAGGGGGTGTCCAAGAAGGACAGCAATCTGGCAGTCATGCTCCCCCTGCTGCAGCATACTGCCAGGTTTGCTCCAGTGATGAGGAGGGAGGGGATGATGAGGTCACTGACTCAACGTGGGTGCCTGATAGGAGAGAGGAGGAGGAGGAGGAAGAGGCACATCACCAATGAGGCAGGATGCCCTCCAGGGGCCGGCCTAAGGGCAGCACATTGACTGCATCACACCCCAAAGCTCCACATGTGCAGGGCGCTGCTGTCTCTGCACGTTATTCCAAAGGTTCTTTGGTGTGGGCCTTTTTTGAGACGAGTGCATCAGATCGCACTGCTGCTATTTGCAACATATGTCTCAAGCGTATCTCGCGTGGCCAAAACCTCTCCCGCTTGGGTACCACATGCTTGACCAGACATATGTTGACCTGCCATGCAGTTTGTTGGCAAGCGTATCTAAAAGACCCACACCAAAGAACAAAGAGGACCTCTCCTTGCTCCTCATCAGCTGAGATCTCCAACCCCACTATACCTTCAGTCCTCTGAGACCTGCACTGAGAGGAATGAAGGTGTAGAATTAGGTGTGTCACAGCCAAGTACTTGTGGGCAATCTGCTTTTGGTACACCGACGTCAGGTTGTACCAGGCAAATTTCCCTGCCCTAGCTGCTGCACCGCCGAAAGAAGTTCGCTCCCAGCCATCCACATACCCAGCGGTTAAATGCTAGCTTGGCAAATTTGCTAGCACTTCAACTGCTGCCTTTTCAGTTGGTAGACTCTGCCCCCTTCCGTGAGTTTGTGGAATGTGCGGTTCCTCAGTGGCAGGTACCCAAACGCCACTTTTTCTTAAGGAAGGCGATTCCGGCTCTCTACCGGCATGTGGAAGCCAATGTCCATGCCTCGCTGGACAGGGCGGTCAGCGGTAAGGTGCATATTACCGCTGACTCATGGTCCAGCAGGCATGGACAGGGACGTTACCTAAGTTTCACGGAGCATTGGGTGACTCTGCTGGCAGCTGGGAAGGATGCAGGACAAGGTGCAGTAGTGTTGGAGGTTGTTCCGCCACCACGCCTCCAAAATGCCACTACTAATGATTGTGACACACCTCTCTCCTCCACCCCCTCCTCTTCTTTTTCCTCCATGGCCTCTTCCTGTGCTTTGTCCTCGGAACCAGCGGTGCTCCGTAGCCGTTTAAGGGGCTATGCAAGTATGCAGGCCAAATGATGCCATGCAGTGCTTGAGCTGGTGTGCTTGGGGGACAGGAGCCACACTGGGGCAGAGGTTCTGTCAGCTCTGCAGGGGCAGGTTCAGATGTGGTTGACGCCACGCCAACTTAAGGCAGGAATGGTGGTTTGCGACAATGGCACCAATCTCCTCTCTGCCCTCAAACAGGGACAAATGACCCATGTGCCCTGTTTGGCTCACGTCCTTAACTTGGTGGTGCAGCGGTTCTTGGGCAGGTGCCCGGGCTTACAGGATGTCCTGAGGCAGGCCAGGAAAGTCTGTGTGCATTTCCGCCGGTCATATAATGCCAGTGCTTGGCTGGCAGACCTCCAAAAAAGAGTTTAACCTGCCCAAGAACCGCCTAATCTGTGACATGCCCACCAGGTGGAACTCAACGTTGGCCATGCTGCAGCGGCTACACACGCAGCAGAGGGCCATCAATGAGTACCTGTGCGACTATGGCACCAGGACAGGGTCAGGGGAGCTTGTTTTTTTCCCCATGCCAATGGGCCATGATCTGGGATGTATGCGCTGTCCTGTCACCATTTGAGGAGGCCACGAGGATGGTGAGCAGTGACAGTGCATGCATCAGTGACACTGTCCCCCTTGTCCACCTGTTGGAGCACATGCATAGGGTAGCCAGATACCTTACTTCCCTACCAATACATGCATACACTTATATTCTTAAGTAATGACACCGACACCTGGATTGGATGTAAATGGCCTTATCGGCCTTTATTTAACAAAACCAATAAAAAACTGTAAACTTTTATTTTCAATATTTATAACCATTTAAATATTCAAAATATTTAAAATATTTAACTCTGACTCTCAGTAACCTTTTTGTTGCTGGTCCCTGACGACCCCAATCACTTTTGAGCCTGAGCCCCATTTGTTAGATCTGTCCTCAGCCGCTAACTCGCCACGAGGACTCACTAACTGACCCAGACCCCCATTTATTACCAGTTGGTCCAAAAACTGACTGGACCAACCGGAAAACTCCATCCTGGGATGTGTCCCAATGTTTTCAATCCTCATTGTAAACAATATATATATATATCTATCCATATATATATTTACTATTGTCGCCAAGGACCAAACACCTTACGCTTGTGCCCGCAGCCACACTAAAAATGCTCTTCTAATGCCATCCTCCAGCCCCAGGGACCAAAGATCAATCCCCACCGGGTTAAGGTGAACACCATCCCCTCTCAGGTACATCCAAGTGTCGGTTTCTAATTCCCAATGTTGTATCACAATACCCCCATTCCTGGAAACAAACCTGCCCACCTCCTTGTTGACTTTTATATGGGTCTTATTGAGTTTTTCCCACGATCGTGCCCCCCTCCAAGACATACGGGCAACTATATCGGACCATACGAACAGCATGTCTGGAAAGGACGCCCGGAGCCTGAGAAAGTCCCATTGGATATCTTTTATGACCTGCCTCATTGGTCTAATACCCAAGTCATTTCCTCCCACATGAAGAACCAATATGTCAGGGACCCTGTCCAACCTGGAAAATCTATGTACCTCAGGAACCACTTGCTGCCACCTCATGCCCGGTATACCCAACCACCTGACCGTGCCCTCCTCTCTCTTAAGCCGTAGCTGTCTACCTTCAGGTCTGATGTCCGCCCGTTTTGCCCCCCAGAAAACATATGAGTGTCCCAAAATCCAAATGAGACATCTGGGGGGATCTGAGAAGAAATAACAAAGAAACATACCAACGACATGCCAACATTTGTTACCGTCTACTAATCCTAACCTATATAACCAACTATACTTCACAATAACTGTGGACGAACATATATCTGAAATCTGTTTGATTTCCATCTGCCTATCTTCTTTATTACATTTTCTGTAAGTCCCCAGCGAGCTGCTTCTGTGGCTGCCCCTATACGGAAAGAATGCCCTGCATATTCTCCCGGGGAAAGCCCTCTTTTTAAACACTTCCTCAGCACTGCTGTGAACTGAAACCTGGACAAACACAAACCATCCCTATGTATAAAAAATGCTCCCTCCCCTGTCGGACGCACATCCAAGAACTGCCTCAGGGCCGTTACCGGACAAAACTGGGGTTCTAACCCCTTGAACAACTCCACTCTGACCCCTTTTCCTTCCTGGTCCGTTTTCGATCGCCGTATCCAGATCAGAACTGACTGATCTGAAAACTGCACATCACCCAGCCTCAGACCTCCCACCACCCTTTTTGATGGCGAGACCAATTCCCCAATTCTAAATGCTCCAAAAAATGCCACCACAAAGGCTGCTCGAAAGAGTACTTGCTCAAAATACTCTGAACACACCTTGTGGAGGCTTGTCAGAATCGTCCCCAGCACCTCAAATGACACTGGGTGTCTGGAGTCCTTCTTGTGAGAACCTTTTCTATAACCCCGCAAAGCCCTGCGAACCATAAATGATTTTGTGACATCCCTGCGTCCTTTTAAGTGGAATAAAAAGGCTAAAGCCGCCATCTTCTTTCCTATTCCCGACCCAGAGACCCCTTTTTCATAATTCCTACAAATGAAACACAAAACCCAAGTTTGTACGTCAGTAGAGTCCCCTGACCCTCCTACCTCCTCCATAAAGGCAAACCATTCTTGCCACACTTTTTCATAAGCCCTCCATGTTCCTGCGCTGAGGGACTGCCGGATCAATCCTGCGGTGATTCCAACACAACTCTCCACAGTTCCGACGGGCATGGCTCCCCTAACCGGTTTGCCTCCGGTGCCAGCTTGCGAAATTCTTCCCACTGGAAACGAGACAAAGCATCCGCTCACTTATTGTCCACTCCAGGGATATGCACAGCATAAATAAATGCATTTATGCGCAAACAACTGAGCACCAAGTGTCTTAATCTAATCACAGGTGGGGATGAGGCCGTGATGTTATTAATTGCCCAAACTACCCCCAAATTGACGCAATTGAACCTAACTTTTTTGTTCCGCAATTCTTCCCCCCACAGTTCTACTGCCAGAACAATGGGAAACAGTTCTAGGAGGACCAGGTTTCGCAGGAAACCTGCCTCTCTCCAAATCTCCGGCCATGGTCCTGCACTCCATCTACCCTGGTAATACGCCCCGTATCCTGCCGATCCTGCCGCATCTGTGAACAGGACCAAGTCAGCATTGCTGACCGGTCCCATTTGCCACACAGACCTCCCATTAAAACATTCCAAAAACGCATCCCACACCTTTAAATCAGCCTGCAATTCTCTGGTCAATCTTACAAAGTGATTGGGAACTCTCACCCCAGCCGTGGCCGCCGCCAACCTCCTACAGAATATACGACCCATGGGAATGATTCTGCATGCAAAATTCAATTTTCCCAATAAGGATTGCAATTCCTTCAGCCGCAGCTTACGCTTCTTACCCGCCATACTCACCTCCTTCCGTAACGCCACCAATTTTTCCTCAGGCAGTCTACATTCCATCGCCATGGAATCAATAGTGATGCCCAAAAAAACTAATTCCGATGTTGGGCCCTCCGTCTTGTCAGCTGCCAGCGGAATCCCAAATCTTTCAGCCAGGTGTTGTAACGTTCTCAATAACACTGCACAACATCTGGAGTCTAGGGGGCCTATGCACAAGAAATCATCCAAATAATGGATAATTGAATTCATCCCTGCCGATTCCCTAACCGCCCATTCAAAGAATTAGCTAAACGCCTCAAACAGTGCGCACGAAATGGAACAACCCATTGGCAAGCAACGGTCCACAAAGTACGACCCTTGCCAACAGCATCCCAACAAATGCACACTGTGCGGATGTACCGGCAATAATCGAAATGCCGATTCCACATCAGTTTTAGCCATGAGGGCGCCCTTACCATATTTTCTAACCCACGAGACAGCTGCATCGAATGATGTATAGGTAACCGCACAATCCTGCGGGTCAATACCATCGTTCACAGAGCCACCTCTTGGGTAGGACAGATGATGTATCATCCTATATTGCCCCAACTCCTTCTTCGGAACAACTCCCAATGGGGAAACTATTAACCCTGGTAACGGCGGGGAAGCGAATGGTCCAGCCATCCGGCCCAATGCAACTTCCTTAAACAGCTTAGCCGACACCACCTCCGGGTGGAGGCGTGCCGACTTCAAATTGTCTGCAACTGGCGGAACCTCCCGCAATGAACTCGGAATTCGAAAACCCTCCCTGAACCCTGTTTCTAATAACATTGCCGCCGCCCTATCTGGGTACCTATTTAGGAAAGGTAGCATCCTTTCTAGTCTCACCGGCGTCATCCCTTTTTCCAGCGATGTCTCCTGTGCGACCTTTTCCTTGCTTGAAGCAGCGCGCAAAAGGGGTGCCCCCCACTACATCCGGAGCATTCATGTTTGTAGCGACATGAAGTCCCGAACCGACAGTTGCCTTCATTGAACTGCCAGCACACCCCTTTCTTTTTTGGGGCCGGCGATCCAGAGGAGGAGGTGCCGCCGACCCCCCCTTGAAAAAACGGGCTCGCAGCCCTGGATGAGGTCATCAACTTCATCCAGAGACTTATATCTTTGTGGTCCCATCTAATCGATGGGCGAATAACCTTCCTTTGACGAAACTGTTCGTCATAACGAAGCCATGCTAAACCCCCATATACTCGATGTGCCTCGCTGATCGCTTCTAAATAACAGAATAATGCCGAGCAATTCTCGGGGGCTTTTTCCCCAATCACGGTAGCCAGAATCGCAAAAGCTTGCAACCAGTTAGCAAACGTGCGCGGAATTAATCTGTACCTTCTCTTCTCTTCCTCCTCTTTTTTACTCTCATCTGGCTTTACCCTGTCTAAATTAAACTTTTGTAACAGGAGCAAGGAGAAAATCTCCACAAACTCGTTTTTCCAAATTTTTTCTCTTACCTCTTTTTTCAAATGCGCCCCCAAAGGTCCCTCGAAGCAAACGTAGACCTCACACTTGGCCGCATCTGTCAGTCTCACCTTTTCCGCATCCTTTTCCTGCGTTGTGGTTTTTGTAGAATCTCCCACGCCGTCACCTCCCGTCTGTGTCTCAGCCACCACCAACGTCATCGCCCTTTGCGGGGGGTCCACTACAACCACGGGATCCCTAACACTTGGGGGTTGTGGTACCCAGGGGCTGATGGGGGATGAGGGTTGCGGAGCCCCGCTCTCCAGGCGGCGAAGTAACTCCCTCACTGACTCCCATAAATCCCCTTCTCCCCCCTTAAGGCACCTTGCTCATCCCCCCCCACCCTGACTCCCCCTGCTTCAGTCAACCCATAAACATTAGTAACAGAAACAGACGTTCGCTTACCAGGCTGCCTTAGGTGAGAGGACCCACCAGCCGTCGGACTCGACTCCACCACTGCCTCCTGTGGATCATCGCTCAGCTCGCCCTCCTCGCTGCTGCTGCTGCTGTCCCTCTGTATCAGTCGCTGTTCTTCTGCTGCTGTTCTTATGGCCGACTTTCGTCCTGCAGCCTGAGCGACTGGAGGGGGGGCGAATCCATCTGAGGGTTCCTTCCTCCGTTGCCCTCGTATGGGGAAATGATGTCATCACTCGGCGACCTGTCTCTCACGCAGGCATTGCGCTGGCCAACCCTCCCAGGCCCCTCACTGAACCTGGAGGCGGGGCCTCCCGACTGACGATCCCTGTGCTGACTGGCTGAACCTCTTCCCTGAGGTAAGATGGCGCCGCCACGAGGCAAGCCGCCGGCCGTTTCACAGGCCATGCCGGCGCCCGACCATCCCGTTCTCCCTCGCCGGGTTGCCACCCCGACCGGAGCATCACCAGTGGTGGCAGCCTGCTGTCTATCCCGTGGAGATGCACCAGTGGGGGCTGGCCTGGGTGTCCGCATTACGCCTCCCCCCTGTGACTATGCTGCAATCTGTCTCTCCTTGCTGCCCCCCGCCCGCTCTTTTAGGTGTCTGCTTTGCCGGCGGGGGTCCCGAGGGGGTCCGACTCGGGCTCCCCAGTCTCCTCTGAGTCCTGGGAGCGATGTCAGGACTAAGGCGCTCTGGAGGTCTAGACCTCCTAGCCCATGATGAGACAGGCCTCGCAGTGGATGGGCCCTGCTCAACCCCCTGTAGTGTGGATGCAATCTGGCTCTGCAGCCATTCTGCTCCATGGGTCTCCGCTGCTTCCCTAAGCTGTACCCATAGCTGCTCTAAACCACTCATGCTACCTACTATCTCTCAGCTGCCTCAGGGAACGTTCTTCCTGACTCTCCAACTCACGACTGCTGTATAATTCCCCCTGGCTTAAGCACTGATTAAAAACTCTCCTCCCCTTCTACACTGATCCACCAATCCCAACATATCCCTAACTTCCTTAAACCCCTCCTTATCCTACTTCTTCCTTCCCTAAGTTCCTTGCACCCTTTCATGCGTGGAATAATGGACAGGGCACATGAGGCAGAACAGAGGCAGGAAGAGGAGGACTGCCTTACCTCTCAAGGCCCCCTTTATCCAGACAGTGTTCCTGCGTGCCCGCCGATGACACAGGAAGAGGACGAGGAGGAGGAGGAGGAGGATTGTGTCAGTATGGAGGTGGAGCCTGGCACTCAGCATCAGCAGCAGTCTTTAACCACTTGCCGACCGCCTAACGCATATATACGTCAACAAAATGGCACGGGCAGGCAAAATCATGTACCTGGTACGTGATTGCCTTCCCGCGGGCGGGGGGTCCTATCGCCCCCCCCCCCGGTGCCAGCAGCAGTTGGCTTTGGTCTGGGAGCATTGAGAGGTGAGGGGGAGGCCATCCGATCGTGCCCCCCCCTCGCGATCGCTCCCAGCCAATGAGAAACATCCCCTGCCTCTGTATAGTACACAGAGGCAGAGGATGTGATGTCATCTCTCCTCGGCTTGGCAGTTTCCGTTCCGGCGCCGAGGAGAGAAGACATCTGAGTAAGTGTAAAACACAAACACACACAGTAGAACATGACAGGCATACATTACACCCCCGATACCCCCCGATCGCCCCCCGATCACCACCAATCACCCCCAATCACCCCTCCCCCCCGTCACACTGACACCAAGCAGGGTTTTTTTTTTCTGATTACTGCATGGTGTCAGTTTGTGACAGTTAGAAGTGGTAGGGCAGTTAGTATTAGCCCCCTTTAGGTCTAGGGTACCCCCGTAACCCACTAATAAAGTTTTAACCCCTTGATCACCCCCTGTCACCAGTGTCACTAAGCGATCATTTTTCTGATCGCTGTATTAGTGTCGCTGGTGACGCTAGATAGGGACGTAAATATTTAGGTTCGCCGTCATCGTTTTATAGCGACAGGGACCCCCATATACTATCTAATAAATGTTTTAACCCCTTGATTGCCCCCTAGTTAACCCTTTCACCACTGATCACCGTATAACCGTTACGGGTGACGCTGGTTAGTTCGTTTATATTTTATAGTGTCAGGGCACCTGCCGCTTATTACCGAAAAAAAGTTTAGCCCCCTGATCACCCGGCGGTGATATGCGTCGCCCCAGGCAGCGTCAGATTAGTGCCAGTACCGCTAACCCCAACGCACGCAGCATACGCCTCCCTTAGTGGTATAGTATCTGAACGCATCAATATGTGATCCGATCAGATCTATACTAGCGTCCCCAGCAGTTTAGGGTTCCCAAAAACGCAGTGTTAGCAGGATCAGCCCAGATACCTGCTAGCACCTGCGTTTTGCCCCTCCGCCCGGCCCAGCCCAGCCCACCTAAGTGCAGTATCGATCACTGTCACTTATAAAACACTAAACGCATAACTGCAGCGTTCGCAGAGTCAGGCCTGATCCCTGCGATCGCTAACAGTTTTTTTGGTAGCGTTTTGGGGAACTGGCAAGCACCAGCGGCCTAGTACACCCCGGTCGTAGTTAAACCAGCACTGCAGTAACACTTGGTGACGTGGAAAGTCCCATAAGTGCAGTTCAAGCTGGTGAGGTGGCAAGCACAAGTAGTGTCCCGCTGCCACCAAGAAGACAAACACAGGCCGTCGTGCCCATAATGCCCTTCCTGCTGCATTCGCCAATCCTAATTGGGAACCCACCGCTTCTGCAGCACCCGTACTTCCCCCATTCACATCCCCAACCAAATGCAGTCGGCTGCATGAGAGGCATTTTCTTTATGTCCTCTTGAGTACCCCTACCCAACGAACCCCCCCAAAAAAGATGTTGTGTCTGCAGCAAGCGCGGATATAGACGTGACACCTGCTATTATTGTCCCTCCTGTCCTGACAATCCTGGTCTTTGCATTGGTGAATGTTTTGAACGCTACCATACACTAGTTGAGTATTAGTGTAGGGTACAGCATTGCACAGACTAGGCACACTTTCACAGGGTCTTCCAAGATGCCATCGCATTTTGAGAGACCCGAACCTGGAACCGTTTACAGTTATAAAAGTTACAGTTACGAAAAAAAGTGTAAAAAAAAAATCACAAACAAAAATATAAAATAAAAAAAATAGTTGTCGTTTTATTGTTCTCTCTCTCTCTATTCTCTCTATTGTTCTACTCTTTTTTACTGTATTCTATTCTGCAATGTTTTATTGTTATTATGTTTTATCATGTTTGCTTTTCAGGTATGTAATTTGTTATACTTTACCGTTTACTGTGCTTTATTGTTAACCATTTTTTTGTCTTCAGGTACGCCATTCACAACTTTGAGTGGTTATACCAGAATGATGCCTGCAGGTTTAGGTATCATCTTGGTATTATTCTTTTCAGCCAGCGGTCGGCTTTCATGTAAAAGCAATACTAGCAGCTAATTAGCCTCTAGACTGCTTTTACAAGCAGTGGGAGGTAATTCCCCCCCCACCGTCTTCCGTGTTTTTCTCTGGCTCTCCTGTCTCAACAGGGAACCTGAGAAATGCAGCCAGTGATTCAGCCAGCTGACCATAGAGCTGATCAGAGACCAGAGTGGCTCCAAACATCTCTATGGCCTAAGAAACCGGAAGCTATGCGCATTTTATGACTTAGATTTCGTCGGATGTAAACAGCGCCATTGGGAAATTGGGGAAGCATTTTATCACACCAATCTTGGTGTGGTCAGATGCTTTGAGGGCAGAGGAGAAATCTAGGGTCTAATAGACCCCAATTTTTTCAAAAAAGAGTACCTGTCACTACCTATTGATATCATAGGGGATATTTACATTCCCTGAGATAACAATAAAAATGATTTTAAAAAAAATGAAAGGAACAGTTTAAAAATAAAATAAAAAAGCAAAAAAATAATAAAAAAAAAAAAAAAAAAAGCACCCCAGTCCCCCCTGCTCTCGCGCTAAGGCGAACGCAAGCGTCGGTCTGGCGTCAAATGTAAACAGCAATTGCACCATGCATGTGAGGTATCACCACGAAGGTCAGATTGAGGGCAGTAATTTTAGCAGTAGACCTCCTCTGTAAATCTAAAGTGATAACCTGTGAAGGCTTTTAAAGGCTTTTAAAAATGTATTAATTTTGTTGCCACTGCACGTTTGTGCGCAATTTTAAAGCATGTCATGTTTGGTATCCATGTACTCGGCCTAAGATCATCTTTTTTATTTCATCAAACATTTGGGCAATATAGTGTGTTTTAGTGCATTAAAATGTAAAAAAGTGTGTTTTTTCCCCCAAAAATGTGTTTGAAAAATCGCTGCGCAAATACTGTGTGAAAAAAAAAAAATGAAAACACCCACCATTTTAATCTGTAGGGCATTTGCTTCAAAAAAATATATAATATTTGGGGGTTCAAAGTAATTTTCTTGCAAAAAAAAATAATTTTTTCATGTAAACAAAAAGTGTCAGAAAGGGCTTTGTCTTCAAGTGGTTAGAAGAGTGGGTGATGTGTGACATAAGCTTCTAAATGTTGTGCTTAAAATGCCAAGACAGTTCAAAACCCCCCCCAAATGACCCCATTTTGGAAATTAGACACCCCAAGCTATTTGCTGAGAGGCATGTCGAGTCCATGGAATATTTTATATTGTGACACAAGTTGCGGGAAGTTGAGCAATTTTTTTTTTTTGCACAAAGTTGTCACTAAATGATATATTGCTCAAATAAGCCATGGGAATATGTGAAATTACACCCCAAGATACATTCTGTTGCTTCTCCTGAGTATGGGGATACCACATGTGTGGGACTTTTGGGGAGCCTAGCCGCGTATGGGGCCCCGAAAACCAAGCACCGCTTTCAGGATTTCTAAGGGCATACATTTTTTATTTCACTCCTCACTACCTATCACAGTTTTGAAGGCCATAAAATGCCAAGATGGCACAAACCCCCTGCAAATGACCCCATTTTGGAAAGTAGACACCCCAAGGAAATTGCTGAGAGGCATGTTGAGCCCATTGAATATTATTTTTTTTGTCCCAAGTGATTGAATAATGAAAAAAAAAAAAAATTACAAAAAGTTGTCACTAAATGATATATTGCTCACACAGGCCATGGGCATATGTGGAATTGCACCCCAAAATACATTCAGCTGCTTCTCCTGAGTATGGGGATACCACATGTGTGGGACTTTTTTGGAGCCTAGCCGCGTATGGGGCCCCGAAAACCAAGCACCGCTTTCAGGATTTCTAAGGGCATACATTTTTTATTTCACTCCTCACTACCTATCACAGTTTTGAAGGCCATAAAATGCCAAGATGGCACAAACCCCCTGCAAATGACCCCATTTTGGAAAGTAGACACCCCAAGCTATTTGCTGAGAGGCATGTTGAGTCCATGGAATATTTTATTTTTTGACACAAGTTGCGGGAATGTGACAATTTTTTTTTTTTTGTTTGCACAAAGTTGTCACTAAATGATATATTGCTCAAACATGCCATGGGAATATGTGAAATTACACCCCAAAATACATTCTGTTGCTTCTCCTGAGTATGGGGATACCACATGTGTGGAACTTTTTGGGAGCCTAGCCATGCACGGGACCCCGAAAACCAAGCACCGCCTTCAGGCTTTCTAAGGGCGTAAATTTTTGATTTCACGCTTCACTGCCTATCACAGTTTCGGAGGCCATGGAATGCCCAGGTGGCAAACCCCCCCAAATGACCCCATTTTGGAAAGTAGACACCCCAAACTATTTGCTGAGAGGTATAGTGAGTATTTTGCAGACCTCACTTTTTGTCACAAAGTTTTGAAAATTGAAAAAAGAAACAAAAACATTTTTTCTTGTCTTTCTTCATTTTCAAAAACAAATGAGAGCTGCAAAATACTCACCATGCCTCTCAGCAAATAGCTTGGGGTGTCTACTTTCCAAAATGGGGTCATTTGGGGGGGTTTGTGCCACCTGGGCATTCCATGGCCTCCAAAACTGTGATAGGCAGTGAAGAGTGAAATCAAAAATTTACACCCTTAGAAATCCTGAAGGCGGTGATTGGTTTTCGGGGCCCCGTACGCGGCTAGGCTCCTAAAAAGTCTCACACATGTGGTATCCCCATACTCAGGAGAAACAGCTAAATGTATTTTGAGGTGCAATTCCACATATGCCCATGGCCTGTGTGAGCAATATATCATTTAGTGACAACTTTGTGCAAAAAAAAAAAATTTGTCACATTCCCGCAACTTGTGTCAAAAAATAAAATATTCCATGGACTCAACATGCCTCTCAGCAAATAGCTTGGGGTGTCTACTTTCCAAAATGGGGTCATTTGCAGGGGGTTTGTGCCATCTTGGCATTTTATGGCCTTCAAAACTGTGATAGGTAGTGAGGAGTGAAATAAAAAATGTATGCTCTTAGAAATCCTGAAGGCGGTGCTTGGTTTTCGGGGCCCCGTACGCGGCTAGGCTCCCAAAAAGTCCCACACATGTGGTATCCCCGTACTCAGGAGAAGCAGCTGAATGTATTTTGGGGTGCAATTCCACATATGCCCATGGCCTGTGTGAGCAATATATCATTTAGTGACAACTTTTTGTAAATTTTTTTTTTGTCATTATTCAATCACTTAGGACAAAAAATAAATATTCAATGGGCTCAACATGCCTCTCAGCAATTTCCATTGGGTGTCTACTTTCCAAAATGAGGTAATTTGGGGGGGGTTTGTACTGCCCTGCCATTTTAGCACCTCAAGAAATGACATAGGCAGTCATAAACTAAAAGCTGTGTAAATTCCAGGAAATGTACCCTAGTTTGTAGACGCTATAACTTTTGCGCAAACCAATAAATATACGCTTATTGACATTTTTTTTACCAAAGACATGTGGCCGAATACATTTTGGCCTAAATGTATGACTAAAATTAAGTTTATTGGATTTTTTTATAACAAAAAGTAGAAAATATCATTTTTTAAAAAATTTTCGTTCTTTTTCTGTTTATAGCGCAAAAAATAAAAACGGCAGAGGTGATCAAATACCATCAAAAGAAAGCTCTATTTGTGGGAAGAAAAGGACGCAAATTTCGTTTGGGTACAGCATTGCATGACCGCGCAATTAGCAGTTAAAGCGACACAGTGCCAAATTGTAAAAAGTGCTCTGGTCAGGAAGGGGGTAAATCCTTCCGGGGCTGAAGTAGTTAAGGGATCAGTCCCAAGAAACACATGGACTTGTACGTGGCTGGGAGGAGGTGGCTGCGGACCATGTCATCCTTAGTGACCCAGAGGACTCCGGACCGAATGCCTCAGCAAACCTACGCTGCATGGCCTCCCTGATCCTGCAAAGCCTGCGTAAGGATCCTCGTATTCGTGGTATCAAGGAGAAGGACCAATACTGGCTGGCAACCCTCCTTGATCCATGTTACAAGGGTAAGGTTGCGGACCTTATCTTGCCATCGCATAGGGAGCAGAGGATGAAACATCTTCGGGAGGCCTTGCAGAAAGGTCTGTGCAAGGCGTTCCCAGAGACTGGGAGGTTACAAACTCCTGTTTCTGGACAACGTGTTGCTGAGGCTTCGGTCGGTCAAAGAAGGAGCGACTGACCGATGCGTTCAGACAATTTTTTGGTCCGCAGCCCCAAGGTATGATCGGTTCCAGCAACCATCGCCAGCGTCTGTTTTACATGGTGCAGGAATACCTAGGGGCAAGATCAGACTTGGACACCTTTCCCACCGAAAATCCTCTGGGTTACTGTGACCGACGGAAATGCACACAGACTTTCCTGGCCTGCCTCAGGACATCCTGTAAGCCCGGGTACCTGCCCAAGAACCGCTGCACCACCAAGTTAAGGACGTGAGCCAAACAGGGCACATGGGTCATTTGTCCCTGTCGGAGGGCAGAGAGGAGGTTGGTGCCATTGTCGCAAACCACCATTCCTGCGTTGGAGTTGCGTCAACCACCTCTGAACCTGCCCCTGCAGAGCTGACAGAACCTCTGCCCCAGTGTGGCTCCTGTCCCCCAAGCACACCATCTCAAGCACTGCATGGCATCTTTTGGCCTGCGTACTTGCGTAGCCCCTTGAACGCCTACGGAGCACCGCTGGTTCCGAGGACAAAGCACAGGAAGAGGCCATGGAGGAAGAAGAAGAGGAGGGGGTGGAGGAGAGAGGTGTGTCACAATAATTAGAATTTTGGAGGCGTGGTGGCGGAACAACCTCCAACACTACTGCACCTTGTCCTGCATCCTTCCCAGCTGCCAGCAGAGTCACCCAATGCGCTGTGAAACTTAAGTAACGTCCCTGTCCATGCCTGCTGGACCATGAGTCAGCGGTAATATGCACCTTACCGCTGACTGCCCTGTCCAGCGAGGCATGGACATTGCCTTCCACATGCCGGTAGAGAGCCGGAATCGCCATCCGTGAGAAAAAGTGGCGTTTAGGTACCTGCCACCGAGGAACCGCACATTCCACAAACTCACGGAAGGGGGCAGAGTCTACCAACTGAAAAGGCAGCAGTTGAAGTGCTAGCAATTTTGCCAAGCTAGCATTCAACCGCTGGGCATGTGGATGGCTGGGAGCAAACTTCTTTCGGCGGTGCAGCAGCTGGGGCAGGGAAATTTGCCTGGTACAATCTGACGTCGGTGTACCAAAAGCAGATTGCCCACAAGTACTTGGCTGTGACACACCTAATTCTACACCTTCATTCCTCTCAGTGCAGGTCTCAGAGAGGACTGAAGGTATAGTGGGGTTGGAGATCTCAGCTGATGAGGAGCAAGGAGAGGTCCTCTTTGTTCTTTGGTGTGGATCTTTTAGATACGCTTGCCAACGAACTGCATGGCAGGTCAACATATGTCTGGTCAAGCATGTGGTACCCAAGCGGGAGATGTTTTGGCCACGCGAGATACACTTGAGACATATGTTGCAAATAGCAGCGGTGCGATCTGATGCACTCGTCTCAAAAAAGGCCCACACCAAAGAACTTTTTGAATAACACGCAGAGACTGCAGCGCCCTGCACATGTGGAGCTTTGGGGTGTGATGCAGTCAATGTGCTGCCCTTAGGCTGGCCCCTGGAGGGCATCCTGCCTCGTTGGTGATGTGCCGCCTCCTCCTCCTCCTCTCTCCTATCAGGCACCCACGTTGAGTCAGTGACCTCATCATCCCCTCCCTCCTCATCACTGGAGCAAACCTGGCAGTATGCTGCAGCAGGGGGAGCATGACTGCCAGATTGCTGTCCTTCTTGGGCACCCCCTCTGTCTGTGCTCATGTTACTGCCTTCATCGAGCTCAGTATCATCATCAGAGCCTTCCAAACGCTGGGCATCCTCCTGGAGCATGTACCCAACACTGTAGTCAAACAGTTCGAGGGACTCCTCAGGAGGACATGGTGGGGCTAGGGAAGGAGTCACTGATGAAATTGAACCGAGGTAAGAGGCCGCTGCTTTGCCAGACAAAGTACCCTGGGCATGGGTGAGAGAGGATGAGGACGGCTTGGTCATCCACTCGACCAAGTCTTCCGCATGTTGCGGCTCAACAAGGCCAGCTGCCGAAAAAAAGCCCAAGCGTGTCCCACGGCCACGTGCTGATTAGGATGCACCGTCTCCACGACCAGCACTAGACACAGAGCCTGCTTGCCCTCTCTTATTGGCTTGTGACTGTCTGCCTCTCCTTCTTGGCCTTCCAGACATACTAATGGCCTGTAGCTGCACTAAGCTGGGATATATATATATATATATATATATATATATATATATATATATATATACACACACTGATACTGCAGCTAGCAAAATCAACTGCCTGCCTGTAGTATGAGAACACCACTAACCTTCAACAGGTAGCTTTAGCTGAACACTTGTAAGTTTAGCTGAACACTGTGAGCAGGACGCACCCCACTAACTTGTAGGTTTAGCTGAACACTGTGAGCAGGACGCACCCCACTAACTTGTAGGTTTAGCTGAACACTGTGAGCAGGACGCACCCCACTAACTTGTAGGTTTAGCTGAACACTGTGAGCAGGACGCACTGCACTAACTGTAAATAGTCTAGCTGCCTGACTGTGGTACTAATAGGATCAAAAGAACACCAGTAATTTTCTTCAGGTAGCTGTATATACTGTAACAAGACAAGCCTGCCTGTCAGTAAGAAGATAACAGGAATGGTTCTAGCTGAACACTGTGAGCAGGACGCACTGCACTAACTTGTAGGTTTAGCTGAACACTGTGAGGTGGATGCACCACACTAACTTGTAGGTTTAGCTGAGCACTGTGAGCAGGACGCACTGCACTAACTGTAAATAGTCTAGCTGCCTGACTGTGGTACTAATAGGATCAAAAGAACACCAGTAATTTTCTTCAGGTAGCTGTATATACTGTAACAAGACAAGCCTGCCTGTCAGTAAGAAGATAACAGGAACGGTTCTAGCTGAACACTGTGAGCAGGACGCACTGCACTAACTTGTAGGTTTAGCTGAACACTGTGAGGTGGACGCACCACACTAACTTGTAGGTTTAGCTGAACACTGTGAGCAGGACGCACCCCACTAACTTGTAAGTTTAGCTGAACACTGTGAGCAGGACGCACTGCACTAACTGTAAATAGTCTAGCTGCCTGACTGTGGTACTAATAGGATCAAAGGAACACCAGTAATTTTCTTCAGGTAGCTGTAAATACTGTAACAACACAAGCCTGCCTGTCAGTAGGAAGATAACAAGAACGGATCTAGCTAAACTGAATACAGTGTATAATATATATACATATATATGCAACACCTGGGATGCATATATATATATATATATATATATATATATATATATATATATATATATATATATATATATATATATATATATACACACTGTAAGTGCAGCTAACTGATTGACTGTTCTGCCTAATCTATCTAACTCAAATCAAATGTCACTGTCTGTCTCTCTTTCTCTCTCAATGAACGCCGGAACACACACTACACAGGGCCGCCGTGCAGGCGGCCTTATATAGTGTGGGGCGTGTACTAAATCCCCTGAGCCATAATTGGCCAAAGCCTCCTTGGCTTTGGCCAATTACGGCTCTCTGTTCAGGCGGCGCTGCGATTGGCCAAGCATGCGGGTCATAGTGCATGCTTGGCCAATCATCAGCCAGCAATGCACTGCGATGCCGCAGTGAATTATGGGCCGTGACGCGCCACACAAATTTGGCGCGAACGGCCCATATCGTTCGCAATTCAACGAACGATCGAACAGCCGATGTTCGAGTCGAACATGGGTTCGACTCGAACACGAAGCTCATCCCTACTGCTGACCTTGAAAAAGTATCACATCGTTATTTAGAGAGCTACGTCACGTTTCTATTGGTGCTACTGAAGGGGCACCCTAAGGTGATGGGCCGCAAAGGGTAATCACTTCCTATATTTTGGGGAAAAAAAAAAAAAGTTGTTTAAAAAGTGGTGCTTGATTTACAGTTATGCATATCACAGAGTGCTGGACCAACTAACGGTCAATGTTTGGTTTTACCTGGTGCCGGCGTCCATGTTTAGCATGAGCTCCCAGACTGCTAACAAGCATCTGAATGTGTGGGGTTTAAATATTCCTCCCCATGGCGCCAAAATGCTGCGTATGTCATCACACTGCACCGGCGCCAAGCAAACGCAAAGGGGAAGTTCCTGGTCCAAGGACTGATTACCCGGAACCGAAAACGACAGACCGGAAGTAAAACTACTTCCGGTATACCCAAAACAGCACTGGGACTTCCATTGGAGACAGTGCTGAGCCAAGAGAGTGAAACACTTGGACAATTGGTATAATGGCTGTAGGATACGGTTGTACCGGGATGCCAAGGGCTATGAGGAGACCTCAAGGCGGGCGTATGCCGGGTTGGCACCCCCCCAAGAAAAGAAAAGCCCGAGGGGGATGTGTGTCCAACCTAGTACACACTCTTGGGCATCCATACGGGGATCAAATGACACTGGACTGGAGGGGGTAAAAACGAGGGAAAATGGAGCCTGGGGAGGGGTAAAAAAAAAAAACAGGTTTGGGTGTGGTCATGATTGCACATTACAATAATTTATTTACAAAATTGTACCACTAATCTGCATCCACTTATGGAAAATTGTATCAATATGCACATCATTATAATTGACTCCGTATGTGTTAGTATCCCTTTTCCGAAAGATGTATTATTTCTAATAGAGACAACTCTGGCCTAAACAACCAATCCGGAAATAGTCACGATAGAAATAATAAACGTCTGGTAATCCCATAGTATTCAAACGCAGTGAATATTAACAAAACAGAGGAAAAAGAAGGGCACTCAATGGGGTACATTCTCCCAAGAAGACACAAGTGACCAGATCAGTGGGGGGTGATGTTTATAGAAAAGGTTTATAGCTAATCCCCTCATTGAGGCCAGGGGACCGAGTAGCTTGTAAATAATAGATCCATCTCATCTCCAATTGGAGAAGTTTATTGTTTATATCACTGCCTCGTTCATGTTCTGGGATGTGTTTGAGACTGAAAAAACCGATGACTTTTAAATCGAAATTGTGGTATAGCCCCACATGATGGCTAATGGGTGTTTCCATCCTATGTTTGGAGATAAGGGACACATGGTCCCTAATTCTACAAAAAAGTGGGCGCTTTGTTTTTCCCACGTAAAATGCCCCGCAACGACATTTCATTAAGTATACGGAACCAACAGATTGGCAGTTTGTTCTATATTTTGGGGTCCAGATGTTGTTATTGGGAAGAATGACATTATTCCCTTCTAAAATAAAGGGACAATAGTTGCACCTGCCACAAGGGTAGGTGCCTGGTGATTTAGACTTGAGCATGGTCTGGTTGCGATAGTGGCTACTCACTAGAGTATCTCTTAAAGAGCGAGAGCATTTAAAAGGTGATCTCTGGATAGGGTTTAACGAACTTAGAGATTTTTTGATCGGCTGCCAATAGATACCAGAACTTTTTATAGATATGTCGCACCTTTGCATGTTGTCTATTATATTTGGTAATCACTCTTGTTGATGTTGATACTTTATCGCGTCTGGGCTTATACAGTAAAAGTTGTCTGTTCTGATTTTTTACCCTGTTAAAGGCTTTTTTCAGACATGTTTTACTGTATCCCCTGGCTAGGAGGCGATCACGTAGCAAATTTGCCTCCTTTTGGAAGTCTGTATCCAATGTGCAATTGTGTTTCAGTCGCAAAAATTGGCTGAAAGGAATGCTTTTGATTAATTTTTTTTCAGGTATGGTATGCTACTGGTATGCAGTAAGCTGTTGCCTGCTGACGGTTTACGATATAATGTGGAACAGAGCATTCCTGTTTCGTTTATAAAGATCTCTATGTCTAGGAAGGTAATTTTTGACTGGTCGAACGTATAAGTAAACTTAAGATTGTATGTGTTTACCTGTAGACCAACCAGAAACTCTAGTAGTTGTTCTTTTGATCCTGCCCACACCATAAAAACATAATCTATGTATTGATCCATGATACAATCTTACCAATAAACTCTGTTTTGGATTCATCAAAAAAAAGATCTCATTCCCACCCCCCCAGGTACAGGTTTGCATAGGAGGGGGCACATTTCGCCCCAATTGCCACGCCCTGTACCTGGAGGTAGTGGGAACCATTAAACACAAAAATATTGTGTGCAAGTATGAAATTGAGAATTTCAATCACAAATTCGTTGTACTTCCACGAGTCAAGATCTCGTTCATTCAAAAATTCTCAAACAACCTCCACACCTCTGGTATGAGGTATGGAGTTGTACAAGGCCTCTATATGGATTGCAACTAGCCAACATCCTTGGGGCAGTTGTAATCTATCCAATGTTTTCAATAGCTCAATGGTATCCTTGACAAAGGAAAAAAGTCCCTTTACATGGGGGTATAGATACTCGTCCACTAGTTGGCTGGCCTTTTCTGTCAGGGATCTGCACCCCAAAATGATTGGTCGGCCTGGGGGATTCTGTAAGTTTTTGTGCACTTTGGGCAATGCGTAGAATGTTGGAGTCACCGGATTGGTAGAGTCCAAGAATTTTAGTGTGTTAGAGTCAATGACCCCCTATAGTGCGCCTTGGCCAGAATGTCCTTATAAAGTTTCATGTAGTAATTAACGTGAGATTTCAGTACTGGTCTGTACCAGTCGGTATTACTTATGATATCGAAACACATTTGCTCATATTGTTTTGTATCCATTAGAACGAGGTTGCCACCTTTATCAGATGGTTTTATTACGATGTTTTTATTAGACCTCAAGTTCTGTATTGCCTTTTTTAGATGTTTGGATAAATTGCCAGAAGGGTCAGTTAGCCAGTTAGTAGATTTGATCTCTTTAGTGACCTGGATCACAAAGGCCCACAGGTTGGAGTTTCCATGTAAGACAGGGAAAGACTTGGATTTGGGTTTATATGTCTTTGGTGTCTCAAAAGTTATTCCAACAGAGGATATGGAAGAAGGGTTGTAGGAATAAAGGGGGTTGTTAGATAAACCAACCCCCCGATTTGCAGGTTGGGAGGTCTCCGATCCAGGTGGGTTGAATATCCAACCCGCCTCCTCGGGATTGCTCTCCTCCCACAAATCCATCAAATCCTGAAGAGCTCGTAAGTCCTCAAAGGTAACACCTTCTAAATTGGCATTGTGTAAATTCGTTATCTCAACGTCATTAGGATTCTTGTCATATAAAACTTTGTACATAAGGCGTCTGGCAAAAAGGTGCAGATCCTTGATCAGTTCAAATTTGTTTGCCTCCTCATCCGGACAGAACGTGAGACCTAGCTCTAATAAAGTCGTCTCATCCTCTGTTAGGGGGTATGAGGACAAATTAATAATATCAAATTTGTCCTGGTTCCCATCAGAGATGGGACCGGGACCCTCTACTTTAATGGTTGACTCATTGTTCGTACAGGGGTAGGTGTAGGTAAGGAATTGCGCCTAGAGTCCAAAGTATTGGAACTAAATATGGGTGCCATTCGAGAATCTGTGGAAAAGGCAGTTGTAGCTGGGTGTTGTTCCAACATTTGTTGGGACATGGGCCCCGCCGGAGTTGAGACCGGACTTAAATTTACTGTTGGAGTGGTTAACGTCACAAGTGAATGGTTTTGTATATTGCCATTTCTTGAGGTAGAGCGTTCTTGTGAGCTTGTTTCACTGTCTTTTTTTCTCTTTCTAGAAGCTCCGCTAGAATCGCTATGGTGTGTAGCTATTGGGACATAGGGGACTGAGGACATGGATGAACTGTTGGATTCAATCAGATCCACATTATGGGTCTGGGGAGCCCGATTGTATGTGGTCCTCCGACGGGAATGATGGCCCTGTTGGTGTCATTTATATGCTTGATCCTGATCGTACGCTTTTTTATCTCTCATAAATTTGTTTTCTTTGGTTTTGATTAAATTCGTGGCATATTTCGTTAAATGCTCTTTCAAAATCTTGTCTTTGCCAAGAAAACAAATTATGAGAGGATAAGTGGCCATGATCCTCCTGCCATTTCAGAATTTCTTTGTCTAATTCGCCGATGTCCGTTTTATATTGGTCACTAAGTATTTGCATCATTTGTAAGGAACAAGCCTACAAGTTTGCTTCCCATGCTTTTTTTTCATTTGGTTCAACCTTTTTTATATTTGGGAAAATTTGGATACACAGACCCCATGGTATGGTCTGGTTTGTCACATATTTTCCAAAATATTCCTTATGCCAAAATAAACGAGTTTTCCTTTCAACCAGACGCTGTAACCCCAAGAAATAGGTATCTACCTCAGCTTCAGTGACATCATCTTTAGATCGAACCTGTTGTACCTCTGAGACAAACCCCTCCCATGCCTGACCACAGTAATCCGTCATTTTATAGACCACTCACTCACGGGAATCTCCCAGATGTGAAATCGGAGAATAGGGTTCAGACGAATATTAGCCACAGCTAAGCCAGACTGCTGTCTATAACTACAGTTTGCCACTTTAGATAAATCGAAAAAGAGAAAAAAATAAGAAATTATACTGATAAGATGAAATCACAATGAAGAGACATATAGAAAGAATGCAAGAATGCTATAAATATCATCTGCATATATTCTCAAAGGAGAAAAAAAAATCTAAAGTTTTGACCAGAAAAAATAAACTTAATTACTGATCTCTTATGCCCAAGAATGGGTTTTTCATGGGTGTATTGTCCACCCGGTGTTGTAACAAGCTAAGTGGGTAGAGATCAGTATTTCCAAACATTTTTTATATATGTACCATCATCCTTAAAGTAGTAAACCAAAAAATGTGTGAGAAATGGGATTTTAAAGGTACCCCTGATATAGGAAAGAACATTAACAACTAAAAATATACCAAATATTTATTAATGCAGTTTTACAAAAAAATGCGATAAAAATGTGAGAACAGTTTTACATTCACAGTCAAAGGTATACATCCTCAACCTAATATTGACAATGAAGAAACTGTGGTCACAAAAGGTTCAGAACATAACCACATCCACAAAATTTCAACATGTTTCGCCAGGAAGGCTTCATCAGGAAAATGAACGAGGCTTTTCAATTATTCAACAACAATATTCACGATAAAAACAACCTTGGATGTTCAAAAAAGAAAAAGAGGAAGTAAATACATAGAGAAAATACATGAAACATTCACATTTATACAACTTGAAAGCTCTTTAGCTTGTGCAACCATAACTCCACCAAAGCCCCCCTCCAAAAAACAAAAACACAAACAAAACACAGTCCTCGTGAATATTGTTGTTGAATAATTGAAAAGCCTCGTCCATTTTCCTGATGAAGCCTTCCTGGCGAAACATGTTGAAATTTTGTGGACGTGGTTATGTTCTGAACCTTTTGTGACCACAGTTTCTTCATTGTCAATATTAGGTTGAGGATGTATACCTTTGACTGTGAATGTAAAACTGTTCTTACATTTTATCGCATTTTTTTGTAAAACTGCATTAATAAATATTTGGTATATTTTTAGTTGATAGTGTTCTTTCCTATATCAGGGGTACCTTTAAAATCCCATTTCTCACACATTTTTTGGTTTACTGTATGGTAGATGTGATTAGATAGCTTAGGAACTGTGTCAGAGCAGAAATGTGTTTCTTGAAGGAAAATTAAATGAGCTTTATGTTTGGTAAGGGAGGTCAGGATTTGAGATCTCTTTTCTGGGAGATTAAGGCCCTTCACGTTCAGCGACACACACGTCAATGTTAGGGGTGGAGTGGGAGCCACGTTCTTTCTCATGGTTATGGTTCTTTCCTATATCAGGGGTACCTTTAAAATCCCATTTCTCACACATTTTTTGGTTTACTACTTTAGGGATGATGGTACATATATAAAAAATGTTTGGAAATACTGATCTCTACCCACTTAGCTTCTACCATACAGTAATTCATGCCACTAATCCAGAAGCTAAAACAAAGGGCGTCTCTATATTAATCTCTAGACATGCCAACTTCCACCAGACTGACTCGCTTGTCGACCCAGAAGGCAGGTTTGTTTTTATCAAAAGGTACATACGCCTCTAAACCAATAACACTCGCCAACATACACTGCCCCAATGAACGCCAGGTTTCCTTTTTCAGGAAAACATGCGACCTTCTCTCATCTTTCCAATCAGGCCTGGTTCTACTAGGAGGAGATTTGAACCCGGTTCTGGACTCTTCTTTGGGAACCTCTTCCTTGCCATACCGAGCCCTACAGCAAAATTACAACTACAAAACTTAACACTTCACGACGCCTGGCACACTATATTCCCCTCTGAGAGGGACTATACTTTTTACTCGGCACCTCACGGTAAATATTTGAGAATAGATTTCTTTCTCTCCCAGTCAGATTTACCCCTCCTCCAACAAACAACTATAGAACCAATGTTCCTTTCCGACCATCACCCCATCACGATCACCCTTTCCTACCCAAAGTCCTGCGCTAGAACCAAAACATGGACACTGAACCCCTCTCTACTCAATGACCCAATGACACTAGACTATTTGAAAACCCGCCTAAACTTTTACTTTAAGGAAATTACCACTCCAGGTATCTCTGCTGTATCCCTGTGGGAAGCGCACAAGTGTGTAATTTGCGGTAAACTTATTACACTAGCGGGGAAAGCCAAAAGGATACACCAAGAAACCATTACCTCTCTGGTCAGGAAAATCAAAAATGTAGAAACATCCCACAAACAGTCACACGTTCAGTCCACCTTATAAGAATGATTACATTCCTGTTCTCTCCTCCTGGAGGAATTAGGCAAACAAACTAGAAGACGCTATATCCTCGGTCATAGGGTCTCATACGAGCATGGGAATAAAAGCGGATGCCTTTTGGTCCATACAATCCAAGCTTCCAAATCCTCATCCGCAATTCACCACTTGCGAAATGCTCACGGAACACTCTTGTCCAGGAACCATAGTATAGCAAAGGAATTTCAAAGCTTTTACTCTAAATTATATAACTTACACCAGAATCATCCTGGATTATCTCCGTTAGCCACACGTGCCGAATGCATTAAAGAATTCCTCTTACAATACTCTCCGAATCCAATATCCCCCCAGAAAGCCCAGGACACGGAAACCCCCCTTACTATAGGAGAACTGGAGCTGGCAATTAAACAGATGAAAACTGGTAAGAGTCCAGGCCCAGACGGCTTCACTCTCCAGTATTACAAGTCATTCCTAGACTTTCTTGCCCCTAGACTTTTCTCCACCTTCAATACATTTGCAGACCCCCAGGTGCTGCCAGAAGGAATGCTTATGGCACACATAGCCGTAATCCCAAAGGAAGGTAAAGATCCCACCCAATTTTTAAGCTACAGGCCCATATCTCTTCTGAACGTGGATATCAAAAGCTATGCAAAATCTTGGCCAACAGACTGCTCCCTCTGATTCCCAAACTAATTTCCTTAGATCAGGTAGGTTTTGTCCCTGGTAGGGAGGCCAGGGACAACACTATCCGTACCCTAAATCTCTACCACTGGCTCACATCCTCTAACTCACAAGGGTTTTTCCTCTCTCTTGATGCTGAGAAGGCATTTGACAGAGTGGCCTGGGATTATATGCGGAAAGTGCTAGTGGCAGTAGGCCTGGCAAACCGCATGCTCTCACATGTGCTGGCCCTATATTCAAACCCCTCCGCTAAAGTAAGGGTTAAAGCCCACCTATCAGGTGCCGTCTCCATCAGTAATGGTACATGCCAGGGATGTCCTTTGTCCCCCCTAATTTACATTTTGACTCTGGAGCCCCTTCTCAACAGATCTAGAACGGTCGGTGGGAGAGAATTCAAGGTTGCGGCCTATGCGGACGATACCCTATTGTCCCGGAAATCGCCCCGCATCTCATTGCCCAATTTACTGAAAGATCTTGAGCTCTTTGGCAGTCTATCCAACCTCATTATCAATTATTCAAAATCACATGCCCTGTAACGCTTCCTACTGTTGGGATGTCTTTCCATTCCGATGGGAGAAGGAGGAGATCACATACTTGGGAATAAGAATTACCACCCGGCTGTCGGACCTCTATATGTCTAACTTCCACACAGCCCTCACCAAAATTCAAACCCATTTTAAGGAGTGAATGGGCTTGAATGTTTCCTGGTTTGGCCGTTCTGCCCTGATAAAAATGATCATTCTGCCAAGAATACTTTATCTTATGCAAACTATCCCCATCCATCTCACCCTGGCTTTTTTCTCAGCCTACCGCAAAGCTTGTTCTGCCTTTATCTGGAAAAACTCTCCACCTCACATAAAATATTCTCGCCTTACGCTGCAGAAAAAGGATGGGGGCATCTGCCTTCCAGATCTATACAGATACTACCTGGAGTGTCATCTCACTAGGATAGTGGACGTACACACCACTAGAAAGACCTGGGTGGCCCTGGAAAAATCTCTTCTCCTGGGTCCTTTACATCTACTTCCCTGGTTATCTCACAAACATTGGCCCCAGGCGACTTTCACACATCTTCTCATCCACCTCTGCCTTCTGGTCTTTAGTGGCGTGACAAAGTCCGGGTTATCTGCCTCGATGCCAGGCCCTTTAACTTCCCTAAGAGAGAACCCAGCTTTCCCCACCGGGTGATTCTCGTTCCTTTTTGCTCCACGAATGGCCACACAATGACATCCTAGCTCTCCATTTTTTCTCGACGGGAGCCCCTCTCCCCTTCGAGAGCCTGGTAAACATCTCCAAAACGGCCTCATTCTCCTATTGGTTGTATAGACAAATTCATCATTTTCTCTCGACCCATTCACACTGGTCCTGTTGGACCAGACGACTCACTCCCTTCGAATCCCTTTGCCACCACAAAATATCGCAAAGGCACCTAATATCTACCCTTTACGCTCTCCTTTCATCCACGCTGACCCCCTCTCCAGCTTCCTCACAGATGGCTTGGGACAGAGACTTTCAAATGCCCCTCACCGCGGAAACGTGGGATACCATCTATGAATATGCCCACAAATGCTCCCTAAATGAGGCTGTTCAGGAAAATGGCTACAAAATTGCCACAAGATGGTACAGGACCCCTTCGTGGCTTTATATATTTTTCCCCTCCATCCCCAACACATGTTGGAGGTGCGGAAGACAAGAAGGAACTATGCTCCACATCTGGTGGGACTGCAAACGCCTTCAACCCTTTTGGAGAGAGGTGAGTGAAATTATTTCACATGTTACTACATATACCCTGGACTATACCCCCGCACAATTTCTCCTACATCACACATCTTTATCAAAGAAAAAATACTATAAGTCTTTGGCTATGCATATGGTGAATGCAGCCAGATTATGTATCCCAATCCATTGGCGCTCCACACACACTCCAACGATTGGTGAATGGTTTAGGAGAATATCTAAAATAATTTCACAGGAAAGAACACACAAATTCTCATTCACCTGGTCATGCTGGATTCAATTCGTGACCACTGAATGCTATCGACAACATGTACTGTAAAGGAGGGAGCACAAATTTTAACCCTAACGGTGGACTCTTATCAGTCGGGGGGATGTGGTGGGGAGTGGGCCCTCCGAGGGGCGTCAACTGCGGCACCTGCTCGACCTCTCCCCTCCCTGACCCCTTTCCCCCTTTTTAACCCCCCCTTTGGTTTTTTTTCCTCTTTCCCTTCTCTCCCTGCTTGTCCTACCTTTTCTATCTTAACCTTTTTGCCCCTTCCTCTCTCTTTCCCTCCATACCCTGTGTCTTTACCTTTTCTTCGTTGGCCAGCTACTCGATGGCTGACCATCACAATCGCATCTCACCAAGGCCCTACCCACATGCCCTCATGGGTACCGCATCAAGATGTTTTTACTGCACCCAACTGTACAGGCCACCTCCCTTCCTCAGTTGGGCCATACCACTTGGGGGGGGGGGAAGGGGGGGGATGAGCAATGAGCCTCCACCCCAGCTCTACCACAATGTTTATCTGGTTGTGTTGCAGGTTACTTAAATATTATAACCTACATAAGTTGTATCCTGTACTCTTCTGGTCTTTGCCTTTATACCCTGCTTGTTAAGTGCCTTATCGTATCATTTGATGTGAATTGTTATCTGTTACCTTTACACTAAATAAAATCTTTATGGAAAAAAAATTAATAAATATGCCATAAAAAAAATCCAATAGTTTATAGACACAATAACTTTTGAGCAAACCAATCAATATTGGGATTTATTGGGATTTGTTTTACCAAAAATATGTAGCAGAATACATATTGGCCTAAATTGATTAAGAAATTCGAATTTTTACATTTTTTTTATTGGATGTGTATTACAGCAGAAAGTAAAAAATAATGTTTAAAAAAATTGTTGGTCTTTTTTTGTTAAGAGCGCAAAAAATCAAAACCGCAGAAGTGATTGTGGGAAAAAAGGACATCAATTTTATTTGAGTACAATGCCGCAAGAACACGCAATTGTCAGTTAAACTAACACAGCTCTGTATCACAAAGAATGGCCTGGTCATTAAGGGGTTGAAACCTTCTGGGGCTGAAGTGGTTAATTGAGATAATCACTTTAAGGCCAGCTACATCTGAAACTGTTTTTATAGAGTGGGAATAAGTTAAAACGCCTTAATATGACACAGATGGCACTTAAAACTTGACAGACATTCTAACCTTTCTCCACACTATCCAAAACCAAAAAACCAAAAAAGAGAATAAAAAATAAAAAATGGCTGGAGGTGACATTAGACCAAAACATTTGCTAGCACAAACAAGCCTGGGTTCACATTAGTGCGCTAAGCGACATTGCATGTAATTCGCACCGCACTGCTGAGCAGATCACATGCGATGTCTGCGCGATGCAAATTCAGATTGTATGGTTGAATTCGCATTGCATTTGGACCAAAGACACACAGGATCCTTTTTTTTTTGGTCTGCACCAGAATCAGATTGCATGGATGTTCACACGCATGTAATCCGATTCATGTCTGAATTAACAGTTCACACTGCAATATGCAAACCAATCTGGGGTTGTCAGTAACTTTGTATTGACACTCCCAGCGGATCGCATATGCGAATCGGGTGCGATGCGGAAACCCACAGTGGATTCGCACCAATGTGAACCGAACCTCAAGATAACTTTGTCAACCAATATTAGGCACCACCCAGTGCAGGGCACTCTAGGAGACCCCATATCCTGGGTGCTTAAAGTCCTGAGTTCTGCATCAAATTGGTCTGCATGGCTGTCATCCCAGAAGGAAGCCTCTTCTAAAGATGATGCACATGAAAGCCCACAAACAGTTTGAAGACAAGCAGACTGAGGACATGGATTACTGGAACCATGTCCTGTGGTCTGATGAGACCAAGATAAACTTATTTGGTTCAGCTAGTGTCACGCGTGTGTGGTGGCAACCAGGTGAGGAGCACAAAGACAAGTGTGTCTTGCCTACAGTCAATCATGGTGGTGGGAATGTCATGCTCTTGGGCTGCATGAGTGCTTCCGGCACTGGGGAGCTACAGTTCATTGAGGGAACCATGAATGCCAACGTGTACTGTGCAGAAGCAGAGCATGATCCCCTCCCTTGGGCTGCTGGGCTGCAGGGCAGTATTTTAACATGATAACGACCCCAAACAAACCTCCAAGACAACCAATGCCTTGCTAAAGAAGCTGAGAGTAAAGGTGATGGACTGGCCAAGCATGTCTCCAGACCTAAACCCTATTGAGCATCTGTGGGGCATCCTCAAATGGAAGGTGGAGGAGCACAAGGTCTCTAATATTCACCAGCTCTGAGATGTCATCATGGATGAGTGGAAGAGGACTCCAGTGGCAACCTGTGAAGCTCTGGTGAACTCCATGCCCAAGAAGGTTAAGGGAGAGCTGGAAAATAATGGTGGCCACACAAAATATTGACACTTTGGGCCCAATTTGGACATTTTCACTTAGGGGTGTAATCACTTTTATTGCCAGCGGTTTAGACATTAATGGCTGTGTGTTGAGTTATTTTGAGGGGACAGCAAATTTACACTGTTATACAAGCTGTACACTCACTACAAAGTGTAATTTCTTCAGTGTTGTCACATGAAAAGATATAATAAAATATTTACAAAAATTGAGGGGTGTGCTCACTTTTGTGAGATACTATATTTGTGGTAAAAAAAATCCCAATAAGTGTATATTGATTGGTTTGCACAAAAGTTATATCGTCTACAAACTATGGGATATTTTTATGGAATTTTGTATTTATTTTTATTATTTTACTAGTAATGGCGGCAATCAGCGATTTTTAGCGGGACTGCGACATTGTGGCGGACAAATCAGACACATAACAGACACTTTTTTGGGAACCAGTGACATTATTACAGTGATTGCTCCTTAAAAATATGCACTGTTACGCCCTGTACACACTATCGCACATTCCGACAACAAAATCCATTGGATTTTTTCTGATGGATGTTGGCTCAAACTTGTCTTGCAAACACACGGTCACACAAAGTTGGTCGGAAATTCCGAATGTCAAGAACGTCAAGAAGCATGCGCCCACATGGGCTAGTGTACGAAACGACATACAGGTATGTCGATTCGCGCAGCCAAGCCACCTTGCCGCAGTCTAACTGCGTCGGGAGGTCAGCAAGTAGTTAAATGGTTGGGACAGTAAAACCGTATCTCAGCTACTAGTTTCTACCCCACCCCCACCTAGCCACCCATGTAATGGAGTTACATTCATAGATAGGCAACTTTCCCAAAGCCAGTAGAACTACTTTCACCAATCCAACCTCCTCATAACTTTATGATGTATGCTGGGGTCAATTTACTAAGACTAGAACAGACAGAATATGGAACAGCTGTGCAAGGCAACCAAAAGGGCTCTAGCTTCAGCTTGTTCAGTAAGACCCCTTTCACGGGCTTTCCGATTAGGTCCACCTGTCAGTTTTTCATGCGGACCCGATCGGACCCTCAATTCACCCCTATCCGTGAAATCCAGATGGATGGTGACCCTATTTTCCATCCTTCTGGAGGATCTCATCGGGTGAAATCATATGAAAACGGACAGGCGGTCCGTTTTCATCCAATCTTCCAATAGAGGAGAGCAAGAATTTGATGTGCTAATTGCTGTGAAAGGGACTAGTGCAGGACACTCACATCTCCAGTTAACTAATCTAGAGAAGAAGCCTCTAGTGGGACTTTCAAGGGCATAAACTCCAAAGAAGTAGGATTTATAATTAAAGGGGTCTAAAAATGTTTAATTTGTAAATGTTAAAAGCCAAAAAAATGTAGTGCAGAATTAAACCAATACAATTAATGAGGTTACAGTAAAAACATAATCAGTACAAAATGAATAACCAAAGTTCTCGGTCAATGGTACAACCAAGATCAGAGTAATTCCGAACGTGTTTAGGGAGATTACGTAGTTCCTATTTTTCAGAGCAGGTGGTTATAATTACACAATTGTATCTACAGTGGAAAAATTAGGGTGAAGGGAAATACAATTAGAAGCTTCACAAACATTTTTAACATAATTTCATTATGTAGGTATTTACTAACCATAAGGATATACTGTATATTCATATCCTAAATAGCCGCAACAGAAGTCCAACAGGATGGGGAACAGTGGACCCAGCCCAAGTACCCCACAAAGGGCACAGGGCCCAACCCCAAGAAGATATGCCAAGAGAGGAGAGCGGGGCTCTGACAGGTCCGTCTCTACACAGTGAGCAGAGACGGACCTGTCATTCGCCTGCTCAGCGGGGATCAGCGATCGATCCCCCGCTGAGCAAAGCGGAGCAGATTAAATTGAATGTACATTATAATCTAAAGCATTGCGTAAATTTGTTGGGGCAATATAAATACCTGTAATATTAAATAAAAAATGGTATTTTTCTTACTATATTTATGTTCCTCTATAGCTTGCTGTAACAGATTACTTGGGTGATCCTCTTGCTGGCCATACAGTGCACCTCAGTTTTCCAAGCAAAAACGCGCAGACTCTTGTGACCAATGAGAAGGGGCAAGTGTCCTTCACAATCGAGAACACGAGCAGCTGGAGAGGACAAGTGAAAGTGGAGGTAACTATTTGAATAAGTACTTCTGGGTTTGGAAAAAAATTTTGCCCTTTTCACTGGTAGAAGAGTCTACCACAAAGCTCTCCTCTGCTTGATCTATGACAAGCATGTGAGGTGCTGTACTGCACTTAGTGGGTATTCCATTGTAAGGCAGTAGGTGATGGTGTTATAATATATTATCTATATGTTTTTACTGTTGTTTCTTTTACAGGCTAGAACAAACCTATCAAAGCAGCGAAATGTGCCCAATTTTATTACACCATATTACGGATTTGCTGAACTCAACCTTAATTCCATCGACTCTCGTAGCAAGAGTTTGCTGAGAATCCACTCCTTTCATGTGGTTCTTCCATGTGAGGGGCAGCATGAGGCCAAGGTGGACTATATCATTAAGCGCACAGAGCTGGAGCATAAAGCCGAGCACTTGGATTTGCAGTATCTGGTAAGCCTTGATTTTACCCATCCACATTGCTTATTGTCAAGTATGATTTTTTTTTTGTACTTCATAAACTTGAACAAATACCACTAAAGTGGTTGTAAATCTCAGACATGAAATATGAACATGAAATATGAACAAAGCACACCCCTCTATAGCGTGTATTTGTCTCAGTCCACTCCAGAGCACTAATGCCACGTACACACGGGTGGACTTTTCGACCGGACTGGTCTGACGGACTTTCCGATGGACTTTCAACGGACTTTTGAACGAACGGACTTGCCTACACATGATCACACCAAAGTCTGACAGATTCGTATGTGATGATGTACGACTGTATTAAAATAAGGCAGTTGATAGCCAGTAGCCAATAGCTGCCCTAGCGTGGGTTTTCGTCCGTCGGACTAGCATACAGACGAGCGGATTTTTCGACAGGACACGAGTCCGTCGGAAAGATTTGAAGCATGTTTCTAATCTAAAGTCCATCAGATTTTCGACTGGAAAAGTCTGCTGAAGGTCCGATGAAGCCCACACATGATCGGATTGTCCACTGGACTCGGTCCGTCGGACCAGTCCGGTCGAAAAGTACGGTCATGTGTATGCGGCATAAGTGTTATTTCCCCCTGCTGCCTCGTTCCTCTGCTATTTGTATAAGTCACTTCTGACAAGCTTTCCTGACACTAAAGCCTCATACACACGGTCAGATTATTGGACGAATTTTCGTCAGTTTTTTGTTGGATGCTAGTCTCAAATTGAAAGTGAAGAGGGTACTCACCATCAGAAAGTTTTCTGACGACAAAATTCAACGTCAGAAGTGATGTAATGTGTTGAATTGTTTTGTATTGTGTTCTTTCATTTCTGAGCATGCCTAGTCTTGCTCTATAGATTTTTTTTGTCAGAAAACCGCACCAATGAAAAGAAAATCGGGAATTGTGGTCATATCAGACAGAAATTTTCCAGCCTGCACATCCAGTTTTTGTCTGCCGAAAATTCGTAGTCGGCTGTCAAAAGCAGCATACTAACGATCAGAGAATTGGCAGATCGTTCATTGGACGAAATTTATCTTCAGATTTTTTGAAAGAGTGTATGGGCCTTTAAAGAAAAGAGGTGACAAGAGAGAGGGAGCTCCAGTGATCACAGCCTCAGTTCTGTTCTGTTCCCGTGTGCTGTGTTAAAGAAGGTGTTTCCCATTCCTTCCAATCAGCTTTTTTCACTCAGTGGTGCTATTTTTTTGGGGGGGGGTGGTCGGTCAGATAGGTCGGTCACCAGTCCCCCCACTTACCCCCATCTAAGGTCGTGGGCAGCTCTTCCTCCAGGTAGCGGGTGGCAGCTTCACCCGTCATCTCCTCCCCTGTGGCCAATAGGATCGTTTCTCTGCTCGGCCAATCGGGTTTCAGGACCTGTTTCCTGATTGGCTGGGAGGAGAATCAGGAAAACAATAGTCAATATTAATTTTGCTATTGTCACACAACTGGGTGGGCTCAGGGTGCAGTGCTCTGCACTCCCAGCCCACCCTTTTTTTTAAGTAAATTAGAGCCTCAGTTCTCACTGATATCTGCAGAATTTAACTTCAGCTCCTTTCATTCATTTTCAGGTTACTTCTAAAGGATCAATTCAGCAGTCTGGATTATTGTCAATACCAATTTCCAAGGAAAATGAAGGTAAAGCATTTTGTTAGAAGAAGAACTCCAGAAAATAAGACACATTTAAAATCTATGGGTAGACAAGGAGTTGCGTGCAAGGTGGTGTATGCCAACTTCTGGATCTCTCTCTCTTTTGTTTACAATTTACCGGTTTACTAAGCACAGATAATGCTATCGCTATATACTTCAGCACTCCAAGAAGAGAGATACAGTTCTTTTGCACAGCAGCCACTTTGCCTGCTCTTCTCTTCCCTGCCTATTTACTGAAAGCTTTGCATTTATTGAATGGGTGTCTTCACAGAATTCTAAGCACTCTGTGCTTGGTCAAGGAAAGAGGAGGGATGGACAGTGCTGTTGCAAATGTAGCACTGTCCCCATAGAACTTGCTGTGTGTTGATTCCTTAGGCCTCCCTCTGATTACCTGCGGCCGGTTGCTAGAGGTTTTTCACTTATTCCCCCCTTACTCTGGTTTGCTTGTTACTCAATAAACAGTCCAGGGTATTTGTGGTTTTGATATTTATTGTAGAACTTGGGTGGCAGAATGGATTAGTGGGATACTCCAACTTGAACTACTCACAGTAGATAAGGACAACTCTCACTTTGCCTCACTGGATTACTTGTGGAAGAGTAGACACACTGCATTTACCATACAGCCACATGTATTGAAGGGTTAAGTCTTGTTTCTCTCACTACTAGACTTAATGCAGATACGTTATCTTCAAGACACTCTCTAGCCTCCCCTTGACTGACACCCATCCACTGAGTCTTCTAGCTGAAGGGGTGGCCCACACAGGATAGGCCCAAAAGACACAGATCTGTACTTACAGTCAGCAGAATCTGATCCTTTCTGATGTCCCCCTTCCAGTCAGCTCTGCAGGACCTCTGGGTTCAGCTCCTCTCTGACTTCAGGCCCTTAGGTCGACTACCCAAGGCCGCATGGCAACCTCTACAGAGGAGGGTCAGCCTTCCCCTCCCTCCAGGACCCGGCTCTCCAGCTGAAAGACCCCGAGCACATGCGCCCTTGGCATTTATACAGTATCCCAGCATGCAGTGCAGCACTCTCCTATGCCAATAGCCAGGGCTGTAACAATGCCTCGGTCCTCACTTGTCAGGTCCCCTCCCATTGTCCAATGTGCCTCCTTATTGGACCATTGTGGGACATTCAAACAAGCTGAGCTGCACCGGAGCACAATGAGCAGACCTAACCAATAGCTCTTGCTCCCTGGTAGACAGAGAGCACTCTATGTTTACCTGACAATCTTCCTGGTAAGCAGAAAGACCAAAAACTACACTCTCTTCTAGGAGGGTGCTATGAAAACAACACTCTGACTGCTGTGTAAGAGACCTGTACCTGGTGTGTTGGAGCACTGAAGTATGCAAGAATGTAACTCAATACTATACATGTGACCAGCACATACAGCTTAGCAGCTTTCCTAACAAACAGAACTTCAGGCAACTGATTGACCATAGCCCGTATCTTGCCCATGTGCACAGATGCAAGCTCTCACACTCTCTCTCATCTTAGTGGCCACCAGTCCTTTAACCTCTTTGTGGGCAGGGCTTAGACATCCTAGTGGGAGATACTAAGAACTTCACTCGCTAATTGCCTAGTTTCTAGGCAAGAGTTTGCGGTCATGCAAAATCAGCAGTGACATGTTCAGTTATCAATGGAGACAGGAAATTAACTTAATTCTGTTAACCACTTAAGGACCGGACCATTATGCTGCTTAAGCAACAGAGGACTTTTTCCAATTTGGCACTGTGTCGCTTTAACTGCTAATTGCGCGGTCATGCAATGCTGTACCCAAACGAAATTTGCGTCCTTTTCTTCCCACAAATAGAGCTTGCTTTTGATGGTATTTGATCACCTCTGCTGTTTTTTATTTTTTGCGCTATAAATGGAAAAAGACCGAAAATTTTGAAAAAAAATGATATTTTCTACTGTTTGTTATAAAAAAAATCCAATAAACTCAATTTTAGTCATACATTTAGGCCAAAATGTATTCAGCCACATGTCTTTGGTAAAAAAAATGTCAATAAGCGTATATTTATTGGTTTGCGCAAAAGTTATAGCGTCTACAAACTAGGGTACATTTTCTGGAATTTACACAGCTTTTAGTTTATGACTGCCTATGTCATTTCTTGAGGTGCTAAAATGGCAGGGCAGTACAAAACCCCCCAAATTACCCCATTTTGGAAAGTAGACACCCCAAGGAAATTGCTGAGAAGCATGTTGAACCCATTGAATATTTATTTTTTGTCCCAAGTGATTGAATAATGACAAAAAAAAAAAAAAAAAATTACAAAAAGTTGTCACTAAATGATATATTGCTCACACAGGCCATGGGCCTATGTGGAATTGCACCCCAAAATACATTCAGCTGCTTCTCCTGAGTACGGGGATACCACATGTGTGGGACTTTTTTGGGAGCCTAGCCACGTACGGGGCCCCAAAAACCAATCACCGCCTTCAGGATTTCTAAGGGCGTAAATTTTTTATTTCACTCCTCACTACCTATCACAGTTTTGAAGGTCATAAAATGCCCAGATGGCACAACCCCCCCCCCCCAAATGACCCCATTTTGGAAAGTAGACACCCCAAGCTATTTGCTGAGAGGCATGTTGAGTCCATGGAATATTTTATATTTTGACACAAGTTGCGGAAAGTGACACATTTTTTTTTTTTGCACAAAGTTGTCACTAAATGATATATTGCTCACACAGGCCATGGGCATATGTGGACCCCAAAATACATTTAGCTGCTTCTCCTGAGTATGGGGATACCACATGTGTGGGACTTTTTGGAAGCCTAGCTGCATACGGGGCCCCGAAAACCAATCACCGCCTTCAGGATTTCTAAGGGTGTAAATTTTTGATTTCACTCTTCACTGCCTATCACAGTTTCGGAGGCCATGGAATGCCCAGGTGGCACAAAACCCCCCTAAATGACCCCATTTTGGAAAGTAGACACCCCAAGCTATTTGCTGAGAGGCGTTGTGAGTATTTTGCAGCTCTCATTTGTTTTTGAAAATGAAGAAAGACAAGAAAAAACATTTTTTTTTTCTTTTTTCAAATTTCAAAAGTTTGTGACAAAAAGTGAGGTCTGCAAAATACTCACTATACCTCTCAGCAAATAGCTTGGGGTGTCTACTTTCCAAAATGGGGTCATTTGGGGGGGGGGGTTGTGTCACTTGGGCATTCCATGGCCTCCAAAACTGTGATAGGCAGTGAAGAGTGAAATCAAAAATGTACGCCCTTGATCTCCACCTGGGTAGTAATCCAGAAAGTGTTTCCTGTTTTTCTTCAATGGAACAACCAAAAGACACTTTCTTTGGGTTCAGGTGTTAAACTTCCACAGCTGTGGGAGGGAAGGTCAATTATCTTCCCTCAATCCTCCACATATCCAGACCCCTCAATGAAAACATTGAAGAAAAACAGGAAAAACTTTCTGGATTACTACCCAGGTGGAGATCACAGATGCTGGCAGGCGAATGCAACAAGCCTTTAAGATCTCTATAATTTGAGATCCTACAGATTCGGTAAGTGAGCATTTCTACTTTACCTATAGTGGGAAGATCATTTATTTGTTTGTTCCAAAGCAGAAGATTCATGATTGATCTACAATACAAGATATCCTCATATGGACTTTATCTTTTATGACACATCACAAGGGTGTTTATTTCTGCTATTTTTTTAAAGAGGAACAAGTAATTTAATTGGTGTGTTGAAAGATTATGAACACATAGATCTATACAATTGATTTTTTTCACATAAGCACCAGTTTTAATAGGCACTTGGTAACTTTTTACTTATATTTCACCATTTGAATAGTTATTCGTTTAACCCATTGGTATAAGTAAAAGTAAATGGAGTAAATTAGTTGCTCCTTATTTATGACATATAAACACTTTGCATAAACAAGATATTTCAGCTAGCTTGAAAAATGTATCTATTTTTTTAAAACATTTCTTCACGAGAATAGTGGTGAAGCACGGAAATGTAGTTGTATACATTGTATTCAGATACATAGTTATTGGGGGCGCGCTTGTAAAGTTAATACCTTTGTATTGGACAGTGGCGGCTGGTGCTCCATTTTTTGGGGGGGGCTAACAAATCACCCCCCACCCCCCCAACCAGTTGGTTGGCCAATCCCCCCACCCCCATCGCTCGCTAGTCTGTCCATCAGCCCCGCACTTAGCCCATCAAGGTCGCAGGCAGCTTTGGCTCCTTTCTGTGTCTCCTCCTCCCCGGCGGCTTCACGGCGGCTTACCCTGCATCTCTCCTCCTCCTCTGCGGCTTCCTCCTCGGTGGCCAATATGGTCGCTTCTCCTCTTGACCAATGGGGTCTTAAGATCCACTTCCTGATTGGCCAGGAGGAGAATCAGGAAGACAATAGCAAATATTAATTGCTATTGTCAAACTGGGTGGGCACCCTTTTCGAAGCCAATTGGAGCCTCAGCCTCTAATCATGTGCTTCCAAAATAAAAAAAAACCCTTGGAAGCCATGCATCCGGTGCCCTGCATGTATATTAGGGGCCGGGTGCATGGATTGGGGGGGCAGTGCCCCGCTTATGAACAGGCCACCACTGCTATTGTTGTTGTGCATAACCCAGAGTGCACACAACAACATTGTAACAGAAAGAAAGCAGACTTAACCCAGAGAAACTTAAGTCTGCATTGAAAAAAACTTTAACATATTGGAAGCGCCCACTTACACCCTAATGCCCACCTTCTCACATAGAACCATGTCTTTCGTGTTCCAGGCTCTGAATTTCCAACTGAACACATGAGGTACATGATACCTGAGGTATCTACCACTGCCAGGAGGGTGATTCTGGTCCCTTAACCACCACCAGCCCCTGAGACAACCAGGTTTAGACAGAAACGTTAGAGTTTAACTCTCCTCCACTCTTAATTGAATTCAAATGTCCACTTTCTGTAATGCCGTCTCTTTTGCCACTGTAATGAGGCCAGGAATTTCTTTGCTTAAACTTTCTTTAACTTGTTCAGTAATAAACAGGTTACAACCAGTGCCATTTTAATAGCATGATGGGCCCCTGGACAAAGTAATGCGTGGGGCCCCTACAAGGGAGATTGTGACCTGCAGCGTGTACAGCACGCCGCGGAAAACAGTGGATGAGGCTAAATTATGCTACATATTGAGTGTGGCACAATGCTATTGGGGGATTTAAATTATGCTACAGTACATATTAGGCATGGCAGAGTGCTGTTGGGAGATCTAAATTATGCTACATATTGGGCGTGGCACAGTGCTGTTGGAAGATCTAAATGATGCTACCTTTTGGGTGTAGCACAGTGTTGTTAGGGGGATCTTGAAGTCCTTAAAGCAGTCCGTTAAAGGCAGAGTCCATATGAGACATATAACCCACAGGAGGAGGCAAAGAGTCCAAGGGGTCCATAGTTGGCAATAATCCGTAAAAATCAATTAGTCCATCATAGGTACCCAAAAGTCCAGCAAGTCCCCAGATTCCCCATTCCCTCAGAGAGCCTTGATAAATTATGCTACATATTGGATGTGGCACAATGCTGTTTTCGAAACAGAAAAAAGGGCTGAGGAAACACATTCTCCAGTCCCTTTCTCTGCAGCCTGAAATGCACTGAAAATGAATGAACAGGAGAATGATGCTCCTGTTCATTCCTACATTGAAGCTTAGTTAACACAGTTTGCTATGCTTCAGTTATAATTGAACGCAGTTAGTGAGTGGAACCGGTCACTGATTGTAATCAATTAGAAAAGGAAGAGGCCAGAAAACATATTTACTGGCCTCTTCCATCCTGAAGATCCCCACAGCAGCCTGAAATGTCACAGCCCCGCCAATGATCACCACCTCCTGTCCACATGCAGGGGGGGAGGGGTCTCCCATGTACCCGGGGCCTCTGGGCAGTGCCTAGGGGTGCCCATGCCAAAAGATAGCCCTGGTTACAACTATCCACAACTTGAAATTGCATCAGTGCAATATCACATGTAACAGTCCAAAACATTTGGTATTAGAAAGACAAAGATAACTCTTCCATGTCTTGGAACACTGAGTGATTTATTCACACTTGGTGGTACTACTCCACTGATCCCACATGGCTTTCTCCAAGGTACAATCCTGCAGTGAGGAAAAATATTTCACCTCCTTACACTGCCGACACCCTCAAAACCACTCAGGGGTGACTCCTCCCAAGTCATAAAGCAGCATTAAACCCATGGCAAAGAAAGTGATACATTTCAGCTTACCAATTATTAGCTGTATTAGTGATGTATTTGTTTTCTTTAGATGCATTAGTGTTCTTTTTTTAGGCTGTTTTCCTCTGGTGATCAGTTCAGTAACACTCTTCCAGTAGTAGAGTGCCCCCAACACCTTTGGACAGTAGTATTGTCAGATGCGCACTTCCAAAAAATGTGTTCATTTTTGTTTCATCCGTTTTTTTTTTCTTTTTTCTTTTTTTGGGTCATTTGTTATAATCGCAATTCGTAAATTTGAAAATTTGAAAATCCAAAAATTAGAAAGAAAATCCAAAAATTCTCCAAGTAACTAATTAACTAATAATAACTAACTATTAAATTATAGGTATTGGAATTTTCTTTCAAATTTATCTGTTAGTGAACGTAATAAATAAGAATCTATTTGAAATTACGAATTATCCGAAATAAAGAATGCCGCATTTAAACAAATGGAACAGAATAAATTAATAATAAAGAATAATAACACTAATAATAAAAAGCTTGTATTATTATGATTGTTATTTATTATTATTTATTTATTTGTTACGTTCCATTCGTTTAGATACGGCATTCATTATTTCCGAAAAATTTGTAACTTCGGATAAATGCATATTTGTTATGTTCATCAACAGCCAAATTTGGAAGGAAATTCCAATACCTATAATTTAATAGCTTATAATAGTTAATTTATTCAGGTAAGAAAAAGGGGGCTCTGGGGGGCAGCTACAGCACAAACCCACAGTAGTTTGCTAGGTGTGTTAATTAGCGCAATTAACAATGGGTGAAAGACCCTCCAGACTAGTAGACAACAGGAGACCCAGAGCTTTCCAGATCTCATTAACCAGCATTCCTTTCACATACATCTGTCTACTGAGTCCCAAGCTGGCAGAGACCATCATGGCCCCCTTAATAATGTCCTTTTGCATTACATAACAGAACATCTTCCTAAATGCTTGTAGATCCCTCAAATGCCAAAATGCCAAGGCCCATAGCTGGTAGGCAAGAGGCTAGAATTCAGTCCCCTCCAAGAGCTTCTGTCCTGGGTGAGTCTATCACAGACACTGACCCAGCATGCCCTCGGTCGGTGAGGTCACAAGGCGGTGGAAATCATGATTGATGATGGACCTACACCAGGGGACTGTCTACTGTCTAATTTTACACTACACTTATTTTTTTGGTGGTGAATTAGTAGGATACTATGAGTAGGGGTACAATGTACCCCATACTCATTCACATGGGGGGGAGCCAGGATCTGGGGGCCTCCTTGTTAAAGGGGGCTTCCAGATTCTGTGCCGACCCCCGCAACCACTGGCCAGGGTTGTGGGGAAGGGAGCCTTGTCCCAAAGCACCCCCCAATGTTGAGGTTATGTGGCCTGATATGGTTCGGGAGGAGGGGGGGCTCGCTCATCTCCCTCTTTCCTGACCTGCTGGGCTACATGCTCAGATATGGGTCTAGTATGGATTTTTTGGGGGGACCCATGCCATTTTTTTTTTTTTTTAATTTTGGTGTGGGGATACCCCTTAAAATCCATACCATTGGGGGAGACCTCACACCGTTTTTTTTTTCTTATTTTTCAATGCCAGCATTTTTTTTTTTTACATTCAGCTGTCAGCTAATGACTCATTGGTTGTTAAGAATGTGATGGCCGCCTGCTCCTTAACAACCATGACAATTACTGGTTGTTAAGCTGCCTGCGTCCTAACAACCAGTTACAGTAAGGACGGAAAGTATTCAGACCCCCTTAAATTTTTCACTCTGTGTTATATTGCAGCCATTTGCTAAAATCATTTAAGTTCATTTTTTTCCTCATTAATGTACACACAGCACCCAATATTGAAAAAAAAAAAAAAACACAGAATTGTTGACATTTCTGCAGATTTATTAAAAAAGAAAAATTTAAATATCACATGGTCTTAAGTATTCAGACCCTTTGCTCAGTATTTAGTAGAAGCACCCTTTTGATCTAATACAGCCATAAGTCTTTTTGGGAAAGCTGCAACAAGTTTTTCACACTTGGATTTGGGGATCCTCTGCCATTCCTCCTTGCAGATCCTCTCCAGTTCTGTCAGGTTGGATGGTAAAGTTGGTGGACAGCCATTGTTAGGTCTCTCCAGAGATGCTCAATTGGGTTTAAGTCAGGGCTCTGGCTGGGCCATTCAAGAACAGTCACAGAGTTGTTGTGAAGCCACTCCTTCATTATTTTAGCTGTGTGCTTAGGGTCATTGTCTTGTTGGAAGGTAAACCTTTGGCCCAGTCTGAGGTCCTGAGCACTCTGGAGAAGGTTTTCGTCCAGGATATCCCTGTACTTGGCAGCATTCATCTTTCCCTCAATTGCAACCAGTCATCCTGTCCCTGCAGCTGAAAAACACCCCCACAGCATGATGCTCCCACCACCATGCTTCACTGTTGGGACTGTATTGGACAGGTGATGAGCAGTGCCTGGTTTTCTCCTCACATACCGCTTAGAATTGAGGCCAAATCTATTGGCATCACGGGGAATGCCACAGGGAAGTCCCGTCAAGTCCCCATGCATCAGAGGGGGCGGGGTCACCGGGTGCCCCCCCCCTTATTTAAGAACTGTCAGAAGAGGAGAAGCGTCACACAGTGGGAGCCTCCCTCCATGCCATCATGGATGCGGAGCGGCCCAAAAAGAAGAACCAGAAGAACCAGAAGATGGAGGAAGAAACCGAAGGAAGATAGAAGATAGAAGAAAGAAGAAGCATTTAAATAAAGGAATTGTCAAAAACTGTCTCTTGTCATTTTTAACATTTTTGACAGTTTTTTAGTGAAATGGTAGGGATACTTTTGTACCCCCTTACCATTTCACACAGGGGGAGGGCCGGGATCAGGGGGTCTCCTTTTTAAAGGGGGCTTCCAGATTCCGATAAGCCCCCTACCTGCAGACCCCCACAACCACCGGCCAGGGTTGTGGGGATGAGGCCCTTGTCCTCATCAACATGGGGACAAGGTGTTTTGAGGGGCTACCCCAAAGCACCCTCCCAATGTTGAGGGCATGTGGCCTGGTACGGTTCAGGAGGGGGGGCGCTCTCTCGTCCCTCCCTCTTTTCCTGCAGCCTGCCAGGTTGCGTGCTAGGATAAGGGTCTGGTATAGATTTTGAGGGGGACCCCACGCCATTTTTTTTTTTTAACTTTGGTCAGGGTTCCCCTTAATATCCATACCAGACCTGAAGGGCCTGGTATGGAATTTAGGGGGACCCCCCACATCTTTTTTTTTTTAATTTTGGTTCAGGGTTCCCCTGTGGGGAATTCCCATGCCGTTTTTATCAATGAACTTTTATGTGTATTGTCGGACCAGCAATTCATTAATAGCCGCGAGTAGTTTAAATGACTTTTTTTCCTTTGAAATGTCATTTTGCTGTCAGACTGTTCTAAACACGCGAAACATGCGCCCCTTTACAGGCATACTATAGACACCCCCCAGGTACGAAATTTAAAGGGATATTACACTTTTATTGTTTCACTTTGAGCATTATTAAAATCACTGATCCCGAAAAAACGGCTGTTTTTAAAACTTTTTGTTTGCATTGATCCATGTCCCCTGGGGCAGGACCCAGGTCCCCAAACACTTTTTATGACAATACCATGAATATAAGCCTTTAAAATTAGCACTTTTGATTTCTCCCAGAAACTTTTAAAGGGAGTTCCGCGGCATTCGAATTTGCCGCGAACACCCCAAATTGTTCACTGTTCGGCGAACTTGCGAACAGCTGATGTTCGAGTTGAGCATGACTTTCGACTCGAACTTGAAGCTCATCCCTAATGATCAGAAGAAATGGACAGCACCTGAGTTAAATTTATGAGTGTCACAGCAAAGGGTCTGAATACTTAGGACCATGTGATATTTCAGTTTTTCTTTTTTAATAAATCTGCAAAAATGTCAACAATTCTGTGTTTTTCTGTCAATATGAGGTGCTGTGTGTACATTAATGAGGATTAATGAAAAATGAACTTAAATGATTTTTAGCAAATGGCTGCAATATAACAAAGAGTGAAAAATTTAAGGGGGTCTGAATACTTCCCGTCCCCACTGTATTTACAGCTTGTGTTAAGGATGCTAGCTACTGTCGGTGGTAAATTACCACAGGCTTTCACTACTAAAATACAGCATGACTTCATATAATAACTCACGTATTTTAGTAGCTTGTTTTAGTGAATGCCAAAACACTTTTTGAAAAACTCTGTGTGGCATCTTACCACATACTCCGATTCTGTAAGATACCACTTTGTGAATGGAGCCACAGTTTTTTTTACCAAACATTAACTTTATAACTATTTCTCTCATAGACTTACAAGGTGAAACTGCTGTCAAACTTTCTCTTACACCCGGAACATCATCATCACTACGTGTATTCTTTTACATCTTACTACCAAATGGAGAACTTGCTTGGGATTCAACAGTATTCAAAATACAGAGGTGTTTCAAAAATAAAGTGAGATCACTTTTTTGTCTTACTTACCTAGAAATTCGGAAATGTGAAAATCCAAAAATCCGAAAATAAGAAAGAAAATTACAAAGAACTAAAATTCTAAATAATAGCTAACTAACTAATAAGGCCCCTTGCACACTGGGGCGGTTTGCAGGCGCTATTGCGCTAATAATAGCGCCTGCAAACCGCCCCGAAAGTGCCGCTCCTTGCATTCCAGTGTGCAAGCCCCGAGGGCTTGCACACTGGAGCGATGCGCTGGCAGGACGGTAAAAAAAGTCCTGTCAGCAGCATCTTCGGAGCGGTGAAGGAGCGGTGTGTATACTGCTCCTTTACCGCTCCTGCCCATTGAAATCAATTGGATGGCGCGGCTATACCGCCGGCAATGCGCCTCTGCAGAGGCGCTTTGCGGTGGTATTTAACCCCTTCTCGGCCGCTAGCGGGGGGTAAAACCGCCCCGCTAGCGGCCGCATACCGGCGGTAAAACGCCGCTAATAATAGCGGCGTTTTACCGCCGACGCCGCCCCCGCCCCAGTGTGCAAGGGCTCTAATAACTAACTATGAAATTATAGGTATTGGAATTTCCTTTCAAATTTGGCTGTTAGTGAAGTTGATGAATACGAATTTATCCGAAGTCACGAATTATCCAAAATAACAAATGCAGCATCAAAACAAATGGAACAAAACAAATCAATAATAAATAATAAGAATATTAGAAAGGTTTTATTAGTATTATTATTATTGGTATTTATTATTATTATTAATTCAGTATGTTCCATTCATTTAGATGCGGCATTCGTTATTTCGGATAATTCGTAACTTTAGATAAATTCGTATTTGTTACATTCACTGGCAGCCAAATTTGAAAAGAGATTCCAATACCTACAATTTAATACATATAGTTAAGTTATATTAGTTAGTTATTATTTCAGATTTTCCAGGGTTTTGTGATTTTCTGATTTTCGTTCTTTTTTTGAATTTTTGTTCTTATTTTTGGATTTTCTTATTTTTGGATTTTCTTATTTTCGGATTTTCTCGGATTTTCTCATTTTCGAATTCTCTCATTTCAAACTTATGAATATTCGAATTTACGAATTTGCAAATATTCAAATTTACAAATTTTCAAATATTCAATATTACGAATTTTTGGATTTTCGAATTTATACATTTTCAAATATTTGAATTTACGAATATTCAGAAAAATTTGTTAAACAGGTTTTCGTTAATTTGGATATTTCCAAATTATGATGTGACATTACTTTTGCAAAGTGACAACACTGATACTCTTACAACTGGATATGTAGGTGCTCTTACATTAGGATCTTATGGTACCACTGCCAAGCTTTCATTACATTTCCCTTAGCAGAACATGCTGTCCACTGTCTACATGTTACAGGAATTTTAAAAAATTGTAGTGACCCTACTTGGAACCCTCGCTGGGTGACACCTCCATTCTCACAAACAGGGCATCTGATTTTTTTTAGGGCCTACTGCTCCCTACAACATTCCTGATTGCATTTTAGCTCTGTTACCATATCTATGGGAGCCTTGCTCCTGATCATGGTTTAAATGGATCAGATGATACAGAGAGGGGAGTTCCCTTATTGAACAAGAGCCAAGGCCTTGTGTTAGTAATATCTGGTGTGCTACTCTGTGTGGCACTCCTAACTAATGCTAGGCCCAGTTAAAATTCTTCTTGTTATAAGTGGACTTTATGGCCAACCAAGGCAAATACAGCTCAAAATAGTCCACTTAAGTGCTTATGTATGTTTGCAACTCTTTATCTAATTAATTATGTAACTGGTATGTGTGTACCCCTAACATGGTCTGGTTTAGCATGTACCCCCACATTCATTATCTGAGGTAGATAATTGATGACCTATTACCCTGTTTCCCCCAAAATAAGACCTAGCATGATTGTCAGTGATGGCTGCAATATAAGCCCTACCCCCCAAATAAGCCCTACCCTGTTTCCCCAAAAATAAGCCCTACCCTGAAAATAAGACCTACAAGGACTTTAACTAGGGCTTATTTGGGGGGTAGGGCTTATACTGTAGCCATCAGCGACAATCACGCTAGGTATTATTTTTGGGGAAACAGGGTAAATAGCTTTTCACTACATACCTTATTCTCTACCCTTCCTCTCTTTCTGAGCCTTTCAATCCCCCAGGTGAGTCTACAAAGACTATTTTCTTTCTCTTCCCCATCTTCTCTTCTTTGTTTTTTTTTTTTTACCCTTCTATCCCCTCCGCTCCCGCTCTCCACTTTTTTTTTTGGTTTAATTACACTAATTGTTGACCCTGATGGCAGGTATCTGGTTCTGGCGGGTTCAATCTATAATTCTTCTATAATGTTTGCCATCTACTGTGCTCCTAATTTGGGTCAAACCGAATACTTTGCACATTTTGTCAGAGTATTTGACTCTCTTACTCACGTTATGTTAGTGTTTTGTGGGAACTCAAGCTCAGTCATGTATCTTCATAAAGATCCTCATGATCCAAGTAACCATACTGTATCCAAAGTGGATATTTCCATGGCCAGGAAGTTTTGTTCTCTTTTGCCTTAGTACAGTCTTGTAGATGTTTGGAGGGAAAAGCATCCTTCTACTGTATGTTATACATTTCACTCTAATCCCCACAACTCATTCTCTCACAAATTGATTCATCAAATTTTTCACCCCCTGACAGACAGTGCATCTATCATCCCTATCCCATGGTCTGACCATGATATAGTGGACTTGAGATTTGATTTACCATTGCCTGATAAGTCTGGTTTAAGCTTAAGGAACTATAAGGAACTTCTTTGATAGTACCTTGTCCCCCTGAAAATTTCCTGTGCAATCCCAAGCCAATGCTTTTGAGGATGTCAAACAAATGGTTATTTAAGGGCATATTTGGTGGGACTGCGCAAATGTGAAAAGATTTTGGATTATGGTCTATCAAATGCTCTATACAGTTAAGGGTATGTCCTTTATTAGGGATGAGCTTCGTGTTCGAGTCGAACCCATGTTCGACTCGAACATCGGCTGTTCGCCCGTTCGCCGAATTGCGAACGATATGGGCCGTTCGCGTCAAATTCGTGTGGCGCGTCACGGCTCATAATTCACTGCGGCATCGCAGTGCATTGCTGGCTGATGATTGGCCAAGCATGCACTATGACCCGCATGCTTGGCCAATCACAGCGCCGCCTGAACAGAGAGCCGTAATTGGCCAAAGCCAAGGAGGCTTTGGCCAATTATGGCTCAGGGGATTTAGTACACGCCCCACACTATATAAGGCCGCCTGCACGGCGGCCCTGTGTAGTGTGTGTTCCGACGTTCATTAAGAGAGAGAGAGAGACAGACAGTGACATTTGATTTGAGTTAGATAGATTAGGCAGAACAGTCAGTCAGTTAGCTGCACTTACAGTGTATTGTGTATATATATGCATCCCAGGTGTTGCATATATATATATACACTGTATTCAGTTTAGCTAGATCCGTTCCTGTTATCTTCTAGACTATTTACATTTAGTGCAGTGCGTCCTGCTCACAGTGTTCAGCTAGATCCGTTCCTGTTATATTCCTACTGATAGGCAGGCTTGTCTTGTTACAGTATTTACAGCTACCTGAAGAAAATTACTGGTGTTCCTTTGATCCTATTAGTACCACAGTCAGGCAGCTAGACTATTTACAGTTAGTACAGTGTGTCCTGCTCACAGTGTTCAGCTAAACCTACAAGTTAGTGGGGTGCGTCCTGCTCACAGTGTTCAGCTAAACCTACAAAAGTTAGTGGGGTGCGTCCTGCTCAGTGTTCAGCTAAACCTTCAAGTTAGTGCGGTGCGTCCTGCTCACAGTGTTCAGCTAGATCCGTTCCTGTTATCTTCTTACTGACAGGCAGGCTTGTCTTGTTACAGTATATACAGCTACCTGAAGAAAATTAATCGTGTTCTTTTGATCCTATTAGTACCACAGTCAGGCAGCTAGACTATTTACAGTTAGTGCAGTGCGTCCTGCTCACAGTGTTCAGCTAAATCTACAAAAGTTAGTGGGGTGCGTCCTGCTCAGTGTTCAGCTAAACCTTCAAGTTAGTGCGGTGTGTCCTGCTCACAGTGTTTAGCTAGATCCGTTCCTGTTATCTTCTTACTGACATGCAGGCTTGTCTTGTTACAGTAAATACAGCTACCTGAAGAAAATTGCTGGTGTTCTTTTGATCCTATTAGTACCACAGTCAGGCAGCTAGACTATTTACAGTTAGTGCAGTGCGTCCTGCTCACAGTGTTCTGCTAAACCTACAAGTTAGTGGGGTGCGTCCTGCTCACAGTGTTCAGCTAAACCTACAAGTTAGTGGGGTGCGTCCACCTCACAATGTTCAGCTAAACCTACAAGCTAGTGGGGTGCGTCCTGCTCACAGTGTTCAGCTAGATCTGTTTCTGTTATCTTCTTACTGACAGGCAGGCTTGTCTTGTTACAGTAAATACAGCTACCTGAAGAAAATTGCTGGTGTTCTTTTGATCCTATTAGTACCACAGTCAGGCAGCTAGACTATTTACAGTTAGTGCAGTGCGTCCTGCTCACAGTGTTCTGCTAAACCTACAAGTTAGTGGGGTGCGTCCTGCTCACAGTGTTCAGCTAAACCTACAAGTTAGTGGGGTGCGTCCAGCTCACAGTGTTCAGCTAAACCTACAAGCTAGTGGGGTGCGTCCTGCTCACAGTGTTCAGCTAGATCCATTTCTGTTATCTTCTTACTGACAGGCAGGCTTGTCTTGTTACAGTAAATACAGCTACCTGAAGAAAATTGCTGGTGTTCCTTTGATCCTATTAGTACCACAGTCAGGCAGCTAGACTATTTATAGTTAGTGCAGTGCGTCCTGCTCACAGTGTTCTGCTAAACCGACAAGTTAGTGGGGTGCGTCCTGCTCACAGTGTTCAGCTAAACCTACAAGTTAGTGGGGTGCGTCCAGCTCACAGTGTTCAGCTAAACCTACAAGCTAGTGGAGTGCGTCCTGCTCACAGTGTTCAGCTAGATCCGTTCCTGTTATCTTCTTACTGACAGGCAGGCTTGTCTTGTTACAGTATATACAGCTACCTGAAGAAAATTAATCGTGTTCTTTTGATCCTATTAGTACCACAGTCAGGCAGCTAGACTATTTACAGTTAGTGCAGTGCGTCCTGCTCACAGTGTTCAGCTAAATCTACAAAAGTTAGTGGGGTGCGTCCTGCTCAGTGTTCAGCTAAACCTTCAAGTTAGTGCGGTGCGTCCTGCTCACAGTGTTCAGCTAGATCCGTTCCTGTTATCTTCTTACTGACATGCAGGCTTGTCTTGTTACAGTAAATACAGCTACCTGAAGAAAATTGCTGGTGTTCTTTTGATCCTATTAGTACCACAGTCAGGCAGCTAGACTATTTACAGTTAGTGCAGTGCGTCCTGCTCACAGTGTTCTGCTAAACCTACAAGTTAGTGGGGTGCGTCCTGCTCACAGTGTTCAGCTAAACCTACAAGTTAGTGGGGTGCATCCACCTCACAATGTTCAGCTAAACCTACAAGCTAGTGGGGTGCGTCCTGCTCACAGTGTTCAGCTAGATCCGTTTCTGTTATCTTCTTACTGACAGGCAGGCTTGTCTTGTTACAGTAAATACAGCTACCTGAAGAAAATTGCTGGTGTTCTTTTGATCCTATTAGTACCACAGTCAGGCAGCTAGACTATTTACAGTTAGTGCAGTGCGTCCTGCTCACAGTGTTCTGCTAAACCTACAAGTTAGTGGGGTGCGTCCTGCTCACAGTGTTCAGCTAAACCTACAAGTTAGTGGGGTGCGTCCAGCTCACAGTGTTCAGCTAAACCTACAAGCTAGTGGGGTGCGTCCTGCTCACAGTGTTCAGCTAGATCCGTTTCTGTTATCTTCTTACTGACAGGCAGGCTTGTCTTGTTACAGTAAATACAGCTACCTGAAGAAAATTGCTGGTGTTCTTTTGATCCTATTAGTACCACAGTCAGGCAGCTAGACTATTTATAGTTAGTGCAGTGCGTCCTGCTCACAGTGTTCTGCTAAACCTACAAGTTAGTGGGGTGCGTCCTGCTCACAGTGTTCAACTAAACCTACAAGTTAGTGGGGTGCGTCCAGCTCACAGTGTTCAGCTAAACCTACAAGCTAGTGGGGTGCGTCCTGCTCACAGTGTTCAGCTAGATCCGTTTCTGTTATCTTCTTACTGACAGGCAGGCTTGTCTTGTTACAGTAAATACAGCTACCTGAAGAAAATTGCTGGTGTTCTTTTGATCTTATTAGTACCACAGTCAGGCAGCTAGACTATTTACAGTTAGTGCAGTGCGTCCTGCTCACAGTGTTCTGCTAAACCTACAAGTTAGTGGGGTGCGTCCACCTCACAGTGTTCAGCTAAAGCTACCTGTAGAAGGTTGGTGGTGTTCTCATACAACAGGCAGGCAGTTGATTTTGCTAGCTGCAGTATCAGTACATATATATATATATATATATATATATATCCCAGCTTAGTGCAGCTACAGGCCATTAGTATGTCTGGAAGGCCAAGAAGGAGAGGCAGACAGTCACAAGCCAATAAGAGAGGGCAAGCAGGCTCTGTGTCTAGTGCTGGTCGTGGAGACGGTGCATCCTCATCAGCACGTGGCCATGGGACACGCTTGGCCTTTTTTTCGGCAGCTGGCCATGTTGAGCCACAACATGCGGAAGACTTGGTCGAGTGGATGACCAAGCCGTCCTCATCCTCCTCATCCTCTCTCACCCATGCCCAGGGTACTTTGTCTGGCAAAGCAGCGGCCTCTTCCCTCGGCTCAATGTCATCAGTGACTCCTTCCCTAGCCCCACCATGTCCTCCTGAGGAGTCCCTCGAACTGTTTGACCACAGTGTTGGGTACATGCTCCAGGAGGATGCCCAGCGTTTGGAAGGCTCTGATGATGATACTGAGCTCGATGAAGGCAGTAACACGAGCACGGACAGAGGGGGTGCCCAAGAAGGACAGTAATCTGGCAGTCATGCTCCCCCTGCTGCAGCATACTGCCAGGTTTGCTCCAGTGATGAGGAGGGAGGGGATGATGAGGTCACTGACTCAACGTGGGTGCCTGATAGGAGAGAGGAGGAGGAGGAGGAGGCGGCACATCACCAACGAGGCAGGATGCCCTCCAGGGGCCAGGCTAAGGGCAGCACATTGACTGCATCACACCCCAAAGCTCCACATGTGCAGGGCGCTGCAGTCTCTGCGCGTTATTCAAAAAGTTCTTTGGTGTGGGCCTTTTTTGAGACGAGTGCATCAGATCGCACCGCTGCTATTTGCAACATATGTCTCAAGCGTATCTCGCGTGGCCAAAACATCTCCTGCTTGGGTACCACATGCTTGACCAGACATATGTTGACCTGCCATGCAGTTCGTTGGCAAGCGTATCTAAAAGACCCACACCAAAGAACAAAGAGGACCTCTGCTTGCTCCTCATCAGCTGAGATTTCCAACCCCACTAGGCCTTCAGTCCTCTCTGAGACCTGCACTGACAGGAATGAAGGTTTAGAATTAGGTGTGTCACAGCCACGTACTTGTGGGCAATCTGATTTTGGTACACCGACGTCAGATTGTACCAGGCAAATTTCCCTGCCCCAGCTGCTGCACCGCCGAAAGACGTTTGCTCCCAGCCATCCACATGCCCAGCGGTTGAATGCTAGCTTGGCAAAATTGCTAGCACTTCAACTGCTGCCTTTTCAGTTGGTAGACTCTGCCCCCTTCCGTGAGTTTGTGGAATGTGCGGTTCCTCAGTGGCAGGTACCCAAATGCCACTTTTTCTCACGGAAGGCGATTCCGGCTCTTTAGCAGCATGTGGAAGGCAATGTCCATGCCTCGCTGGACAGGGCGGTCAGCGGTAAGGTGCATATTACCGCTGACTCATGGTCCAGCAGGCATGGACAGGGACGTTACCTAAGTTTCACGGCGCATTGGGTGACTCTGCTGGCAGCTGGGAAGGATGCAGGACAAGGTGCAGTAGTGTTGGAGGTTGTTCCGCCACCACGCCTCCAAAATGCTAATGATTGTGACACACCTCTCTCCTCCACCCCCTCCTCTTCTTCTTCCTCCATGGCCTCTTCCTCGGAACCAGCGGTGCTCCGTAGTCGTTCAAGGGGCTACGCAAGTACGCAGGCCAAAAGATGCCATGCGGTGCTTGAGCTGGTGTGCTTGGGGGACAGGAGCCACACTGGAGCAGAGGTTCTGTCAGCTCTGCAGGGGCAGGTTCAGAGGTGGTTGATGCCACGCCAACTTAAGGCAGGAATGGTGGTTTGCGACAATGGCACCAACCTCCTCTCTGCCCTCCGACAGGGACAAATGACCCATGTGCCCTGTTTGGCTCACGTCCTTAACTTGGTGGTGCAGCGGTTCTTGGGCAGGTACCCGGGCTTACAGGATGTCCTGAGGCAGGCCAGGAAAGTCTGTGTGCATTTCCGCCGGTCATATAATGCCAGTGCTCGGCTGACGGACCTCCAAAAGGAGTTTAACCTGCCCAAGAACCGCCTAATCTGTGACATGCCCACCAGGTGGAACTTAACGTTGGCCATGCTGCAGCGGCTGCACACGCAGCAGAGGGCCATCAATGAGTACCTGTGCGACTATGGCACCAGGACAGGGTCAGGGGAGCTTGGTTTTTTTTCCCCACGCCAGTGGGCCATGATCAGGGATGCATGCACTGTCCTGTCACCATTTGAGGAGGCCACGAGGATGGTGAGCAGTGACAGTGCATGCATCAGTGACACTGTCCCCCTTGTCCACCTGTTGGAGCACACGCTGCATGGAATAATGGACAGGGCACTTGAGGCAGAACAGAGGCAGGAAGAGGAGGACTTCCTTAGCTCTCAAGGCCCCCTTTATCCAGACAGTGTTCCTGCGTGCCCGCCGATCACACAGGAAGAGGACGAGGAGGAAGAGGAGGAGGAGGAGGAGGAAGATTGTGTCAGTATGGAGGTGGAGCCTGGCACTCAGCATCAGCAGCAGTCTTTAAGGGATCAGTCCCAAGAAACACATGGACTTGTACATGGCTGGGAGGAGGTGGCTGCGGACCATGTCGTCCTTAGTGACCCAGAGGACTCCGGACCGAATGCCTCAGCAAACCTACGCTGCATGGCCTCCCTGATCCTGCAAAGCCTGCGTAAGGATCCTCGTATTCGTGGTATCAAGAAGAAGGACCAATACTGGCTGGCAACCCTCCTTGATCCACGTTACAAGGGTAAGGTTGCGGACCTTATCTTGCCATCGCAGAGGGAGCAGAGGATGAAACATCTTCGGGAGGCCTTGCAGAAAGGTCTGTGCAACGCATTCCCAGAGACTGGGAGGTTACAAACTCCTGTTTCTGGACAACGTGTTGCTGAGCCTTCGGTCAGTCAAAGAAGGAGCGGTGGAGAAGGTGGCCGTCTGACCAATGCGTTCAGACAATTTTTTGGTCCGCAGCCCCAAGGTATGATCGGTTCCAGCAACCATCGCCAGCGTCTGTTTTACATGGTACAGGAATACCTAGGGGCAAGATCAGACTTGGACACCTTTCCCACCGAAAATCCTCTGCGTTACTGGGTCTTGAGGATGGATCACTGGCCAGAGCTTGCACAGTATGCAATTGAGCTACTGGCCTGTCCTGCATCCAGCGTTCTTTCGGAACGCACATTCAGTGCTGCTGGAGGCGTGGTAACCGATCACAGGGTGCATCTGTCCACTGACTCGGTCGATCGACTGACCTTCATAAAAATGAATGAGTCTTGGATCACCACCAGCTACCAAGCACCTGATGCTGATGTAACCGAATAATTTTTTTTGAAATCTCAGATCCCTTCAAAGACTGCCTATGCTGATGCTGAGTGACTATCCCTGAGTAATTATCCTCTTCCTCCTCAATCATCACGCTGATAGCTTGTAAGAACATTTTTGGTTCTGGTCGCCACCACCAGTGCCTAAGGCACAATTTTTCAGCCCCTGTTTAACAGGGGCATGTAATTACAATTTTTGATGTAATACTTTGCAGCAGGGCTCGTTCCTGCATTCCAACTAGAGTGTCTGTGAGGGGTTGCAGTGTTGTGGCACCAGCACCAGTGCCTAAGGCCCATTTTTTCAGCCCCTGTTTAACAGGGGCGTGTAATTACAATTTTTGATGTAATACTTTGCAGCAGGGCTCGTTCCTGCATTCCAACTAGAGTGTCTGTGAGGGTTTGCAGTGTTGTGGCACCAGCACCAGTGCCTAAGGCCCATTTTTTCTGCCCCTGTTTAACAGGGGCGTGAAATTACAATTTTTGATGCAATACTTTGCAGCAGGGCTCGTTCCTGCATTCCATCTAGAGTGTCTGTGAGGGGTTGCAGTGTTGTGGCACCAGCACCAGTGCCTAAGGCCCAATTTTTCAGCCCTTGTTTAACAGGGGCGTGTAATTACAATTTTTGATGCAATACTTTGCAGCAGGGCTCGTTCCTGCATTCCAACTAGAGTGTCTGTGAGGGGTTGCAGTGTTGTGGCACCAGCACCAGTGCCTAAGGCCTAATTTTTCAGCTCCTGTTCAACAGGGGCATGTAATTACAATTCTTGATCTAATATTTCACAGCAGAGCCCTGTGAGGGCTTACAGTGTTGTGGCCACAGCAACACCTAAGGCCCAAATTTCTGCTGAGTATATAGGGCAGGACCCTACTTTCAAACAACTAACTTACAAATGACTCCTACTTGCAAACGGAAGGAGACAACAGGAAGTGAGAATAAATCTACCCCTAGGAATGGAAATTCTCTCCTGTAAGAGTTAATATGGGAAAAACTTTTCTCCTTTCCACTGATGCTTTATCACCAATCCTTGTTTCACAAAAAAACCCAAATTTTCAAAAAATATTTGTCATTAGGACAAAAAGTGAGGTGAAATCTTCTGAAGAGGAGCACAGACAGCAAAACAAATGTCACAGGGGTGATAACCCTTCCCTATGTTTTCCAAAAAGCTTAAAATAGATGTTTTGGCTGGAGCTAAACACGTTAAAAATGTACCAGTTCAAAATTACAAACAGATTCTACTTAACAATAAACCTACAGTCCCTGTCTTGTTTGCACCGCCTGTATACTGCTGTTCAGAGTATATAGGGCCTGGTGGCCCCACACCTTTCCTTATTTTAATTTGGGTGCGGGGTTCCCCTTAATATCCATACAAGACCCAAAGGGCCTGGTAATGGACTGGGGGGTACCCATGCCGTTTGTCTCACTGATTTTCATCCATATTGCCAGGACCCGACATTACATTAAACCTGCAAGCAGTTTTAAATGAGATTTTTTCCTTTAAAAATGACATTTGGTGCAGGGACTGTTCTAAACACGGGAAACATGCGTCACTTTACAGGCATACTATAGACACCCCTCAGGTACGATATTTAAAGGAATATTTCACTTTTTTTTTACTTTAAGCATCATTAAAATCACTGCTCCCGAAAAAACGGCCGTTTTTAAAAGTTTTTTTTGCATTGATACATGTCCCCTGGGGTAGGACCCGGGTCCCCAAACCCTTTTTAGGACAATACCATGCAAATTAGCCTTTAAAATGAGCACTTTTGATTTCGAACGTTCGAGTCCCATAGACGTCAATGGGGTTCTAACGTTCGTGCGAACTTTCGGTCCGTTCGCAGGTTCTGGTGCGAACCGAACCGGGGGGTGTTTGGCTCATCCCTATCCTTTATATAAAACCCTATGCAAAGCTCTCGACTAGAGACTAGAGTCAGAGCGAGAGAACTGGGATCTCACGTGACCGCACAGCGGCGCTGTAAATTAAGGTATTTTGCTGCATAATTTTTACAAAAACACATACACTTTAGAGTATAGCTTGCTGTAACACGGGGGATTCCAGGATTTGTGATTAGTGACTTTACAACCGCTTGAAGTATCATCGTGACAATGCAAGTGAGTAGATGCTAAAGATGAACACTGTAATGGGCAAATTCTTTTGAACTTCTAATTTTCTTCCACTCCCCCTCTATATTTCTCCTCTCCCTCTGGGGGTTAAATGGGACCAGAATAGGATAAGGGTGCCATAACCCCATCTCTTTCCATCCCCCATCCCCTATCCTACATAATATAGCCTTTGGGGGGATTGTTCAATCCAGTTGATCTCCCTTATAATGTTTTATTTTTTTTTTTTATTATTGTTCCAACTTAACACTATTGTGTAGGTGCAGTATTTTCTGCCTTATAATTTTATTGTAAGAGATTTTTTAAATTTATTGTATGATTTATTACAGCAGCGCTGCATTTAGAGTGATACCACTTGTCTTGATTTAAGAACTAATATAAGAGCTGCTCATACTTTTCAAAATCCCTCTATGAAGGTCAACGTATGTGTTGTTGTTTTTATTATTGTCTCCAGCTTTGACATTTAAGCTGGCCATACACCTATAGATTATCTGCAGATTTTTTATGGTTGGATGGAAAAAGTGCAACAGATTTCTCCATGTATCCTAAACTGTGTGGATGGAGGAATCTCTCACTGGGCCAGGCTTCATTATCTTGCTAGTCGGCCCTGCTGACTCTCAACCTAAACAATGCCTGCACCCAATCAGAAAGTTCAGGTATTGTGAGAGCCAGCGGGGCTGACTAGCAAGATATGGAAGCTTGGGCCAGTGGGAGATTCTTCCATCCACACAGTTCAGCATAGATGGAGGAATCTGTTCCACTGTTTCCATCTGACCATAGAAAATCTGCAGATAATCTAAACTTTATCTTTGTCCTACTTTTTAATCCCCAGGTATCTGTTGGGTTCTCCCCTGATGAGGTCCTCCCAGGATCAGATGTGTCTCTTAAGGTTCAGGCTGCTCCTGGCACTCTCTGTGGTCTTAGGGTGGTGGACAAGAGTGTGATGCTAATGAAGCCCGAATATGAGCTGACTAATGAAAAAGTTAGTCAGTTGGTCGCCAGTGTGTTCTTTGTGTGATACTCCAGAAACATTTCACAGGAGTATTCAGGGCCCTAAAATTATGACAGGGTATGGAAACCTTCCTTGTCACTGATGGAGATGTTATTTATATACAGAAACAAGGAGGTCCTTAGGGCCTCTTGTCCTGCAGGATGATGAGGACTTACGCAGCAGACTGTTTAAAGGCACTAGAAAAAACAAGAGGAGCTATAGTAGTGGATTCAACATGTCCTCCAGTTATGCCTGGTCATACTGTAAGCCAGTGGCAGCACGTCCATACGGGGCATAGGGGCGCTGCCCCCTGATCCATTTCCTAAGTTTCATGCAGGGCGTCAGACGCTTGGATTCCAACAGGGTTTTTTTTTAAGCACATGATTAAAATCTGAAGCTCTAATTGGCTTAAATAAAGGGTGGGCTCGGGGGACAGATTACTGCGTCCTAAGCCCACCCAGTTGTGTGACAATAGCAAATTAACATTATCTTCCTTATTCTCCTCCCAGCCATAAAGGAAGTGGGTCCTGAGACCCAATGGTGTCTCAGGACACACTTCCTTGCTCAGCCAGGAGGAGAAGCAACGGGCCAGCTCTTCCGTCCCCCTGTGTCCTAAGTTAAGGTCAGTCTCCTGCAGGGGGTGGGGTTGATCGCCACCACATTCTCTTACATCTAACGCTGGTGCTTGCAGTGGTCCGCCCGCTGCCCATCTCCCACGTGGGGGTTGAGGTGCTTGCGGCGGTTGCTGCCTTCCCGTGCCTCTCCCCCCAGGGGGGGGTGACATTATTTTGACGCCCCTCGCCCGAAATATTTTGCACCAATCGTCACTGCTAGAAGAGTTGCCAGACTCTGACATGAGCAGCAAAAGAAGCATCTCAGCAGGGATAGGCACAGGTATACTGCTGTGTAAGTGAAACCTGGCAATGAGTGTTGACAGAGCAGCTTCATAGCGCATGGTGTGTGACTGCAGATCTTAGGTGAAGTGACCACTGTAACGATCATTGCTCCATTTACCAGACTAGAAGCTGGACTCTGTTTTACCACTTGAGTACCAGTCTAAAATAACCTGTCATTTCTAGACCATTTTTTAGTGCTCTGGTAATTTAACTGACAGGTACTAATGCAGCACTTTACCCAAATACATTTGTAGCATTTCCCACATGTGGGTTGCTGAATTTAGATTGCCCTGAGCCTCCCACTGATTATCCTGCAGCCAGTTACATGGTATTTTCATACAGCCAGGTGCACTTACTCTTCCACTCATTGTCCCCAATGTCTCCAATGACCAGTGTAGGGGAATTTGTTGTTATGTTTTATTTGGAGAACTTGGATAGGACAGGGGAATTAGTATGATACTCCAAATTAAATATGCACAAGTGAGACCAACTCTCTTTCTGTAGAACTGTGGAGCAGATTATCTGCTGAACCATACAGAGTCTGTATGAAAGAACAAGTCTCTATGTAACAGAAGAGACTCAGTGGACTTTGTTAGTGGACTTAAGTCTTCAAGACTCTTCTAGCCAATGTCCCCTTTAGCTCACAAACCCAATATGCTGACTTCTAGAACCAGAAGGGGATTTCAGCAACACACAGTCTCCGGGAGCCCTTCAGGGTTCTGTTCTCACAAAATGTCCAGGGACAGCTGGTAGCCTCCTTCCAACTTCCAAGCAACACTCTATACCAGATAGTGATATCAGACCAGTGATACCAGACCATAGTGATACCAGATCAGATCCATAGACTTCCTCTCTCAGTCAGCTTGCACGGGAACCCTGTGTTGAAGCTTTTAGACTTTAGGTCCTCAGGTCAGGAACCTGAGGCCGCATGGCAGCCTATACTGGGGAGAGGCAGCCGACCCCACCCCACCTGAACCTCCTCCCCACCTGAAACTTATCATAAGTGATTCATGCTGATAGCAGAGGAACAAAGCAGCAGACAGTAATGACACGTTGTGCTTCTAATTGAGAAAAGTACACACTTTAGAGGGATATGATTTGGTCATATTTCATGTCTGAGGTTTACAACCACTTTAATGTTCAGATGTGCAGGATACAGTATGTGAAATGGTTAATATACAGAACACTAGAGTCAGAGATGGGGGGGGGGGTGAAATGACTAAAAAAACTCCAAACCATCCCTGTGCCACTAAAACAGAAGAAAAGAAACTGCAGCTGTTGATCTATTAATTCCTTCCCCTGGGAAGGGGAGGGATCAACACAGTAAACAATAACATGTGATCACTGTGGTGACCAATCACAGCCACCACATGATACCAAGCCCCTTAGTCTAATGATGGCTCATTATCAGTACACAAGGATTTCCTGGCAGATAGTTGTCCAATGACTATTTATCCAGTACCATTTATAAATGCATCAGGTAAATATAGGACCACTGATTTTGAGTTTAAAGATGTACAGGGATAGAAAGAGGGTTAAGATCTGTTTGTCTGTGCCTAATCTGATCATTGACCAAAAGTTGCTCAGTGTAAGGCCAGCTTTACACCGCTCTAGCAGCATTCCTACCTGCTGTTGACTGTTGCCACTCGTGTTATAGCAGGTCTAAGGAGGAGGTCTAAGGAGATGCATGCTCCCATAGTGAAATAGGGCTGTAGTTCTGCATATCAAGTTCTGAATCCAGTTCTGCATATCAAGTTCTGAAATCCAGTATACGCTGGTTATATATTCAGCTGAGGAGTGTTCCCCTGAATACCCTCTTTGTACAAAGACAGTTGAGGTCCTGACCAGGTGTCCTCACCATTAATCTTTGTTGTCCTACAAGGATTGACAAGAAGAGAAGTGGACTCATGTTGTATGCAGAAAAAATGTTTAGATTATAAGGAAATAAGTGTGGTTATTGACTCCCATTGACCACTAAGCCTATAAGCTGTGTTCAAGCATCGGTTTCTTGAAACTCTCTGATTAAGACTGTAATAAGCAGTGGCGGCTGATGCTGGAGGATTTTGAGGGGCCCACTCCAGGTCTGCAATCACCCTACAGCGGAGCTCCCCTGGACTGTCTGTGAAGCAGCCTTCTCCTCCAGTCTCTCCTCCCTCACTCTCCAGGCCGCTGTCATCTCTAATCCATTCTCTGTGTACATAGTTCTGCCATTAGTCTACCTGTCCCCGGTGCCAAAAGGAGTCCTCATGCCTGGAACTGGTCACATGGCCCCCCTGCCCTCCTTTTCCACCTGTATGTCAGTCACGTAATGTAAGTCACGTGTCCGGCCAGAGGCACTCCTCTCCCCCCGACACTCCGTCACTGCTCCCCACCGTTTCACTGGCTCAGCTGACCAGTCAGTTATGAAGAGAGTGGCATCTCTCTGAATGGCAGATGCCGATTTGCTAGCATTGCAGGGTGGGAGGGCTCGGGGTGCAGAGGACTGCGTAAAATGTAAAATTGTAAAAATGTAAAATGTAAAAAATGTAAAGTTGGCCAATTAGGTGTGGTCACATGCCTATGAGGGGGTAACAGAACTGGTAGAAACCTATTGGTCCTGTGCCCCACACAGTACACGGCCACATAGAGCGAACTGGGGGGTGGTGCCGTGGGCTGGGGTGTTATTTTTTGCTGCCTGTGATCTGTTGTAGATATTTTTCTTCACTTCCTCTCAGAGAGACAGAATAGGAAATGAGAGTAAATGTCTACAAATTTAATGGAATTTCCTTCTTAGACAGTTGTCCCAAAACAAGTGTCCCTATTGGAAGGCTTCCCCTCTATTCCTGTTTTGGTAATACCTGTAAAATGTTTTACAACATGACAAATAAAATGGTTGAATCTTCCCAGTGGGGACACGGACAGCAATGAAAATGGGATATGGATTCTAACCCTTCTCATGCAATCTAAAACTAAAAGTAATGTTTTGGCTGTACATGCACTTTAACATTAGCTATTCACTTGCTCAAGCAAATATAAACATTGGTATTGCACTATTTGTGCCACATACAGCAGTACAGCTAGAAATGTTTTTTAACCCTGCACATCAGACATTTAGGCTGGTATCTCCATTGCAAAGAGCAGCATGCTGCCATACTCATTTTTGCTTGACTTCCAGCATTTGAGAGGGGTCTTTAAGAGGGTTCCTCAAAATGTGGAATCAATTCCAAATGCACTGGAGTAAATGCCATAATGTGGTGAGGGGTTAATGTACAAGGTACAAAGTAAAGGAGCCCATTACCTTGGAGAAAGGGTAAAGAGGCGTTAAGAACCCCTTGCATCTCACAGATTTATTATTTATGTAGCAGATGGTGGGATTGGAAATACCAGTGGTGTGGTTAGAGTTGTGAAAGACCTGGGGCACAATGAGGAAAGGTGCCCTGCAATGTATGTGTCATGAGCATGGCCATATTGCGCCTAACAGTGGGAGTGGCTTAAAGGAGGATGATTCATTGTATACACTGCTCACATATGCCACAGTCTTGTATGTACATTATTTCTTATAACCTTTGCTAATTCCCATTTTTTCCAGATTTACAATCTGTTTCCTTATTCGGATTCTGGTGACTATGACCATCGAATCCAGGAGTCGGAAGGCTGTTATTATTCAGAGCATTTTACTGCGAGCCCCAAACGTTCTCTTGATGTATACGGCATATTAAAGTGTGACATCATAGTATTTGTTGTTCAGTCGTTTAGTGTGTCCGACTCTTCATGACCTCATGGACCATAGCGCGCCAGGCTTTTCTCTCCTCCACTACCTCCCAGAGTTTGCTTAACTTCATGTTCCTTGTTTCGACGATGCTATCTATCCATCTTGTTTTCTGTCGTCCTCTTTCTTTTTTCCTTCCATTTTTCCCAGCATCAGGGTCTCTTCCAATGAGTCCTCTCTTCGCATTAGGTGGCCAAAGTATTTGAGTTTCAGCTTCAGGATCTGTCACTCCAGTGAATATTCAGGGTTTATTTCCTTCAGGATTGACTGGTTCGATCTTCTGACTGGTTTGATCTTCTTGCCATCCAAGGGACTTTGAAGAGTCTTCTCCAACACCATAGTTCAAAGGCATCAACTCTTTGGCGTTGGGCCTTCCTTATGGTCCAACTTTCACAGCCATAGGTTACTACTGGGAATACAAAAGCTTTGACTATATCGCACTTTATCGGTAGGGTGATGTCTCTGCTTTTTATAATGTTGTCTAGGTTTGCCATTGCTTTCCTCCTAAGAAGCAAGCGTCTCTTAATTTCATGGCTACAGTCACCATCTGCCGTGATCTGGGAGCCTAGGAAGATAAAATCACTATCACTGTTACCATTTCTTCTCCTTCTAGTTCTATCCTTCTACTTCTATCAAAGTGTTTAATCTGTTGTAAAAAAGAAAACACTTAAATGTGCAGCAGGGCTGTAAATGTATTTTTTTTTCTTTATTATTGTGATACTCAAATGACTCTTGGTACAATATAATAATAATGTGCAAAGTACATGATTGCAGCTGTGTTAAAGTGGTAGTAAACCTCACTTTAAAAAAAAAAACCCTGCAAGACAATGGCATGTTTTAGTATGTACCATATACTAGCACATTACGAAATACATACCTTAGAATGAAGCCCTCCAGCAGCGCGCTGTCTCCGCTGACAAGGCTTCCATCTTCACCTGATCTTCCTTCTGGTTTTGAGTGCTCTGGCTGTCTGATTGACCAAGTTGCAATGATGCCACTCCCATGCATGAGCATGGTTGCTACATGTGTTGTAATATGTTTGCAGATTTATGTAGGATATTATATTATTATATATGTGTGTACACATACAGTACAATACTGACATATTGGCCAGCCAGAATTCAGTTGATAATGGTTGAGTTGACAACTCAATTCTGGCCTGTCCAATAAGTCAGTATTATACTGTCAGTATCACTCTAGTTATGATTTGGTCTTTGTTGAATCAGTTGTATTATAATATGCTGAAGGCTATGACATATATGCATGTAAAGAACTTTCTACCTTTCATGGCGAAGATACTGGCAAGTATTTCCACTAATGTTTGTCTGGACAGAAGATCTGATAAACACTGATAAACGCTGATACTATCTAAACCATCTTGTGGTCCCATTCAAGTGGAATTTTGGACTGAATCCAAGTAACTGCTCTGTTGAAGGCAATGAGGGGTTGACCTACAGCAAATTACAAAAGAAAATTGAGGCTGGCAGAAGTTTAATTTTGGACTGGTGAGGAAAATTACTAAAACTGAACAATTCATCTTTAAAAATGAAACCCTTGAGACTGGAGATGAGAGAATCCTGGACTTATGTGGATTGGAGCTCCCAGAGCATACCAAGCTTTACTTTCAGTGAGATGGTGAGAGATGTGATAAAGTCAGACCGAGGACTGGACTTTGACATCAGCTTGTCTTTGTGCAATATTCAAGATCTGGATATGATATACTGAAGAAACTGCAAGCTTGGAAATAAGGTCTAACAGCTATACGGGACACTGATTTTTATCAAATCCTTTTCCAGTCATGGTCTAAAGTTATATTATCTAATAACTGTTGAAAAATCAAAAAGTTCATTTTAAAGGCTTACATGCAAGTTATTGTCATAAAAAGTGTTGGGGACCCTGGTCTTGCCCCAAGGGACATGTATCAATTACATTTTTTTTTTTTTTTAAACGCCTGTTTTTTCGGGAGCAGTTATTTTTTTAATGCTTAAAGTGAAACAATAAAAATTAAATATTCCTTTAAGTATTGTGCCTGGGGGTGTCTATAGTATGCCTTTAAGTGGCACATTTTCCAGTGTTTAGAACAGTACCACAGCAAAATGACATTTCTAATGGAAAAATTGTAATTTAAAACTGATCGCAGCTGTAATAATTGTCGGGTCTCGGCAATATAGATAAAACTCATTGAAAAAAGAGCATGGGATTCCCCTCAGTCCATTACCAGGCCCTTTGGGTCTGGTATGAATATTAAGGGGAACTCTGAACTAAAATTTAAAAAAAAAATTGCGTGGGTGTCCCCCTAAAATCCATACCAGGCCCTTTGGGTCTGATATGGAAATTAAGGGGAACCCTGCACCAAAATTAAAAAAAAAATGACATAGGGGTCCCCCCAAAATCCACACCAAACCCTTATCCGAGCATGCAAACTGGCAGGCTACAGGAAAATAAGGGGGACGAGAGAGCGCACCCTCCCTCCAGAACCATACCAGGCCACATGCCCTCCAAGTCCTTTATTAAAAAATAAAAAAATAAAAATGTCCCACGATGTCCATTCATCTTCTTCTATCACGCCGAAACAGACCAAAAAAGAAAAAAAAATCTGCCACCGAGGCTCCCATCATCTGACGCTTCTTGGCTTGTGACAGTTCTTATATAACTGAGGGCGGGGCCATCCAGTGACATAAAAAGATGACCCCGCCCCCCTCTGATGCCACGGGGAAGCCATAGGAAAGTCCCCATGGTGTCAGAGGGGGTGGGGGTCTCCATTGTGGAGACGCTTATAAATTCAGTAGTGTTAGGACTGCAAGCATACACAGGGTCCGGTGAAGAGGCCTTGCAGCTTATGCATTCGTTTGCAAATGCATGCTAACTAAACCCCTGTTTTTAGCGCAGACTGTTGGACAGGTTAATTTGGTTGGTTGGCAGACTGGTTGGTGAGTTGAGCTATGGAATGTTCTGTTTTTGTCTTTCATGTGATAGCCCTTCCATGTGCTCCTTGCTGTAAAGGCCAGTTATAGGTGGGAGCAGGGGCCATTTGTTTGTTATTGATGTATATTGGTCTGGGGACACACTGTACACCTTTGCTGCCATTGTGCTCCTGCTGGGTGTCCAGTGTGCTCCTGTTCCTTTAAGGGGGATTGGGCTACCTCCAGGCCCACCTGCCCCTCATCTATCCATTTAATGCATGTGCTTCCAGTGTGGAGACGCTTATAAATTCAGTAGTGTTAGGACTGCAAGCATACACAGGGTGCCGTAAAGAGGCCTTGCAGCTTATGCATGCGTTTGCAAATGCATGCTAACTGAACCCCTGTTTTTAACGCAGACTGTTGGACAGGTTAGTTTGGTCGGTTGGCAGACTCATTTGTTTGTTATTGTGGTACTGTTCTAAACACGGGAAAAATGCACCACTTTACAGGCATACTATAGACACCCCCCCCAGGCAAGATATTTAAAGGAATATTTCATTTTTATTGTTTCACTTGCTCCCGAAAAAACGGGCGTTTTTTAAAGATTTTTTTTTTTTTTTTGCATTGATACATGTCTTATGGGGCAGAACCCGGGTCCCCAAACACTTTCTATGACAATAACTTGCATATAAGCCTTTAAAATTAGCACTTTTGATTATTCATGTTCGTGTCCCATAGATTTTAATGGTGTTTGTTTTTTGCCTGTTCGGTATGTTCGAACCGAGGGGTTTTCAGCTCATCCCTAGTAGCCAGTTTTAACTTCATATTTTATTTGAGCCATTGTAAAGCATTCCATACCTTAAATCATAATGATATGTTTGATTTATGGGTCAGTCCTAGTAGTTAGAACTGACCCAAGTGGGGGTATATGTTGTAATATGTTGGCCGATTTATGTAGGATATTATATTATTATATATGTGTACATGGCTCCGGTTGTGTTCACACTGCACACCGTCACTACTCACAGGCATTTAAGTACTTAGGGTGTACAACATTAGTATGTCTTGACCTGCTGTACTTACCCATATCAGGATTAATTCCTATAATTTATATTTTTCATAGACACTCCTAAACATCCACCCCTGAAGAAGTGTATTTCACAAAGCGTTGGGCCCTAAGGATGTAGTTACATGCCCTAACAACATAATATCAGGATATGTCATACTCATTTTTAACCTTTGTATCATTCATCGAGCTGCCAGCTGTCACAGGAATTGACTATGCTATATATATGTGCCAAGTGTTTACTAATTATACATCTATTCATATGATGTTATTATTTTATGCATACGTACATTATGATGACATTTACTCATTGACTTCTGTATATGAATTTTAATTTCAATATTTCTTTATTTCTTTTTCAACATAGTGAACAAGTTATATGTTTGTTACAATAAGTCGGATGTTCCAACTGGAGCAAGTAAAACCGAAACCAACAAAGTACAGTTAGGTAATGTAGAGATATCCCTACAAGTTAAACTAGACAGTGGGGAATCAAGTTCAGTATTTTAACATTTTAACATAACTCAACTCCAGACGGGGGGAAGGGGTGGTGGTGAGGGTGAGGAAGCACCCGCTAGTTAGGCAACTTACTTACATCAGTAGATGGGGGTGAATAGGAGAATAAATAGGAAATACAAGAATGGGAGAAAATTACAACAGGGATGGTACATTATGTGGTTACAGTACATTTTGGATTACTGTTGATCTGTATTTATATTCAATATGCATATGTATTAATATGATAACACTTCATTACCTATTTTTCCACATGATGTACCATTTACATGTATTTATAATTTTTTACTCTAATAAAATCAACCACGTTTTCTTCCACCTCATTCAAAGTCCCAAATTTCCCTTTTTTTTGTCTAAAGGTGAATAAAGGACCATAGAAGTATGTATTGATGGTAATTACAAGTAGAGTCTTTTCACTTTGATTAACAATAAGATCAAATAGTATTTTGGGTTGACCTAGCAGAAACCCCCCGGTGTACTAATATTTCAGGGGGACAATTCAAGCTGACAGTCAGTCTTTTCATTCTCTATGAAGTAGAGGGCCACAGGTCTAGATATAGTCTAGGACAAATGGGACTCTGAAGGCTACTGTTCGTTGTCATATTTACTCTGTTGGATTTTGCCATCTGTTGCAAGTATCTTATGGACTTTGTTCTGTCTGAAGCTTCAGAAAAATGCATCTCCCTGGAAGAATCGGTTGCTGCTGGAAATGATTTGCATCATACTAATAATTACTTAATAATCATCTACTCACTACTATATCACTACAACATGGAGCTCTGAAGGGACAGCATGCATGCAGTGTAATGCCGCATACACACGATCGGAATTTCAGCCAGCAAAAGACCGATGAGAGCTTTTGATCAGAAAATGTGACTGTGTGTATGCTCCATTGGACTTTTGCTGGCTGAATTCCAGCCAGCAGGGGCGTTGCTAGGAGGCAAAAAGACCAGGGGCTTCAGCCGGAAGTCCAAAAACCAGGGGGGGGTGGCGCGGCTTTTTTGGGGGGCTGGGTGGTTGGGGGGTTGTGTGACTTACAAGTGCCCATCAATGCTGACCAGTAAACACACCTGCCTGACACTGACCATTACACTGACCTGCCTGACCTACATACACTGACCACTGACCTGCCTGACCTACATACACTGACCACTGACCTGCCTGACCTACGTACACTGACCACTGACCTGCCTGACCTACGTACACTGACAATGACATATATTCCACACACTGTGTGTCTGACCTACCTCAGCTCAGCCATGGAGTGTGGTCAGCCTGAGTCAGTCAGTCACCGTCAGAGAGGAGCCAAGCCGAGGAGGAGAGCCACCCACCTGAGTTGGGATATAGCGTTCCCACCTTCTGGAGCCTGCAGGCTAAGATGAACGTCACATGTCCTGTGGTGCTGGCATTGGCGCTGCAGGCTCCAGAAGGCGGGACCTGTGGCACTCGGCTGCTTTCGGCCACACTCGGCCACTTTCGGCTGCACTCAGCCACACTCAAAATCAGATCGGTCTCAGCAGCGGGCACTTGGGGCTAACAATGGATTGCAGCATTCCATTGACTCTGGGCTTCTTGGGGTCACATTCAGAGCTTCAGCCCCCCTATCCACCCCCTCCCTACGCCCCTGCCAGCCAGCAAAAGATTGGGAGCATGTTCTCAATTTTTCGGTTGGAAAAAGTTCCTATCCGAAAATACGATTGTCTGTAGCAATTTTGACGCGCAAAAATCCTACGCATGCTTGGAAACAATTTGATGCATGCTCAGAGGCATTGAACTTAATTTTCTCGGCTCATCATAGTGTTGTACGTCACAGCGTTCTTAACGGTCGAAGGTTCAGCGAACTTTTGTGTGACCGTGTGTATGCAAGGCAAGCTTGAGCAGAATCCCGTCGGAAAAGCCATCATATCTTTTTCTGACAAGAAGTCCGATCATGTGTATGTGGCATTAGTATCTCATAAACAGTGCAAATTTAGGAGATATTCACTCTACCTACAGGTAAGACTTATTATAGGCTTACCTGTAGGTACAAGTCAACATGACTTTACTACCACTTTAAAGGTTCAGTCTTTTTGCAGATTACAGGATATACAGTATGTCCAATATTTACACTGAAACTCAAGCTAAAAATTCATTTTTTTAAATTTTTGGATAGAGTGGGTAATGATACCAAATGTTGTCAGGTTTTTAATGCTGTCTGTGTGGGGAGATTTTCTCTGGCAGTTGTTACTGGGACAGAGAGTATGGGAACATCCAGGGCTGGTGCTACCACTAGGCAAACTAGGCAGCCAAACTGGCAAACAGGAAAACTGGTGTTCCTACTCTCTCTGCAGCAAGCAACTAAGTCTCAGCATCAGCAGGCAGCCGGTGCTCCATTCGTACATAGTGTCAGAGGCGCAGCAGCGGAGGACTATGTCTGTTTCCCGACTCCCGAATGAATGGAAGCAAGCAAACATTAATTGATGGGCGCTGGTATTCTGCATTGATGGGCGCTGGTAGGCTAAATTGATGGGCACTGGTAGGCTGCATTGATGGGCGCAGGTAGTCTGCATTGATGCGCACTGGTAGTCTGCATTGATGGGCACTGGTAGGCTGCATTGATTGGCACTGGTAGTCTGCATTGATGGGCACTGGTAGGCTGCATTGATTGGCACTGGTAGTCTGCATTGATGGGCTCTGGTAGGCTGCATTGATAGGCGCTGGTAGGCTTCATTTGATGGGCGCTGGTAGGCTGCATTTGATGGGCGCTGGTGAGGCTGCATTTGATGGGCGCTGGTGAGGCTGCATTTGATGGGTGCTGGTAGGCTGCATTGGATGGGCGCTACATTAAAAAGGTGGGGTATACATGGGCGGAGCAAAGGTGGTGGAGTCAGAGGTGGAGCCAAGGGAGCTGCAAAATTAGGTTTTGCCTAGGGTGTCAAAAATCCTTGCACCATCCCATCATAATCAGTTGTCACTGAGACAGAAAGTAAGGAAAAACACACCATGGACAGTTGTTACTGGGAAAGAAAGTAAAAGAGATCCAAACATCAGCGGAGTGGATATGGACCTGTCAAATGCCTGCTCAGCAAAGTCCACAAATGTGAAAGAGCCCTAAATGATTAGGGATGAGCCGAACACCCCCCTGTTCGGTTCGCACCAGAACTTGCGAACAGGCAAAAAATTTGTTTGAACACGCAAACACCATTAAAGTCTATGGGACACGAACATGAATAATCAAAAGTGCTAATTTTAAAGGATTATATGCAAGTTATTGTCATAAAAAGTGTTTGGGGACCTGGGTCCTGCCCCAGGGGACATGGATCAATGCAAAAAAAGGTTTAAAAACAGCCGCTTTTTCGGGAGCAGTGATTTTAATAATGCTTAAAGTGAAACAAAAAGTGTAATATTCCTTTGAATTTTGTACCTGGGGGGTGTCTATAGTATGCCTGTAAAGGGGCGCATGTTTCCCGTGTTTAGAACAGGCTGACAGCAAAATGACATTTCAAAGGAAAAAAAGTCATTTAAAACTACTCGCGGCTATTAACCGATTCCCGCACGCGCACCGGCCAGGAGCTCCGTGAGTTGGGTCCCGCGGACTTGATCGCCGTGGGGATACCCGCAATCACCTCATGAAGAGAACGAACTGCCTAGTGACAAGTGTCACTCAATCTCTGCTCCCTGTCATTGGAGCAGAGATCAGTGACGTCACACACAGAGCCCATCCCCCTACAGTTAGTAATCACTCCCCTAGGACATACTTAACCCCTCCCCGCCCCCTAGTGGTTAACCCCTTCACTGCCAGTGTCATTTACACAGTAATCAGTGCATTTTTAATCACACTGATCGATGTATAAATGACAATGGTCCCAAAAATGTGTCAAAAATGTGCGACATGTCCGCCATAATGTTGCAGTCACAATAAAAATCGCTGATTGCCGCCATTACTAATAAAAAAAAATATTAATAAAAATGCCATAAAACTATCCCCTATTTAGTAAACGCTATAACGTTTGCACAAACCAATTAATAAACGCTTATTGCGATTTTTTTTTTTTTTTTACCAAAAATATGTAGAAGAATACGATCGGCCTAAACTGAGGGAAAAAAAAATCTGTTTATATATTTTTGGGGGATATTTATTATAGAAAAATTAAAAAAATAATGCGTTTTTTTTCAAAATTGTCACTCTTATTTTGTTTATAGCGCAAAAAATAAAAATTGCAGAGGCGATCAAATACCACCAAAAGAAAGCTCTATTTGTGGGAAAAAAAGGACAACAATTTTGTTTGGAAGCCACGTCGCACGACCGCGCAATTGTCAGTTAAAGCGACGCAGTGCCGAATTGCAAAAAACGCTCTGGTCAGGAAGGGGGTAAAATCTTCCGGGGCTGAAGCGGTTAATGAATTGCCGGTCCGACAATACACATAAAAGTTCATTGATAAGAACGGCATGGGAATTTCCCACAGGGGAACCCCGAACCAATATTAAAAAGAAATGACGTGGGTGTCCCCCTAAATTCCATACCAGGTCCTTCAGGTCTGGTATGGATATTAAGGGGAACCCCGGCCAAAATGTAAAAAAAAATGGCGTGGGTCCCCTTCAAAATCTATACCAGACCCTTATCCGAGCACGCAACTGGGTAGGCCGCAGGAAAAGAGGGGGCGTGAGAGCGCTCCCCCCTCCTGAACCGTACCAGGTCAAGTGTGTCAGAGGGGGCAGGGTCACCGGGTGGCCCCGCCCTCCATTATTTAAGAACCGTCAGAAGAGTAGAAGCATCACACAGTGGGAGCCTCCCACCATGCCATCATGGATGCGGAGCGGCCCGAGGAGAAGAAGGAAAGAAGACGCCGTGGAGGAGATCCCGGATGAGAACACAAGAGGAAGAACCAGAAGAACCAGAAGAAGAACAAGATGGAGGAAGAAACTGAAGGAAGATAGAAGAAGCATTTAAATAAAGGAATTGTCAAAAACTGTCTCTTGTCATTTTTAACATTTTTGACAGTTTTTTTGTTAAATGGTAGGGGTACTTTTGTACCCCCTTACCATTTCACACAGGGGGGAGGGCTGGGATCTGGGGGTCCCCTTGTTAAAGGGGGCTTCCAGATTCTGATAAGCCCCCACCCGGGCAAGGGTTGTGGGGATGAGGCCCTTGTCCCCATCAACATGGGGACAAGGTGTTTTGGGGGGGCTACCCCAAAGCACCCTCCCAATGTTGAGGGCATGTGGCCTGGTACGGTTCAGGGGGGGTGCTCTCTCGTTCCCCCTCTTTTCCTGCGGCCTGCCAGGTTGCGTGCTCGGATAAGGATCTGATATGGATTTTTGGGGGGACCCCTCGCCATTTTTTTTAAAAGTTTGGCCGGGGTTCCCCTTAATATTCATACCAGACCTGAAGGGCCTGGTATGGAACTTAGGGGGGCCCCCCACGTCATTTTTTTTTTTTAAATTTTGGTCCAGGGTTCCCCTGTGGGGAATTCCCATGCCATTTTTATCAATGAACTTTTATGTGTATTGTCGGACCGGCAATTCATTAATAGGCGCGAGTAGTTTTAAATGACTTTTTTTCCTTTGAAATGTCATTTTGCTGTCAGACTGTTCTAAACACGGGAAACATGCGCCCCTTTAAGGCATACTATAGACACCCCCCAGGTACGAAATTTAAAGGAATATTACACTTTTATTGTTTCACTTTAAGCATTATTAAAATCACTGCTCCTGAAAAAACGGCCGTTTTTAAAACTTTTTTTTGCATTGATTCATGTCCCCTGGGGCAGGACCCAGGTCCTCAAATACTTTTTATGACAATACCATGCATATAAGCCTTTAAAATTAGCACTTTTGATTTCTCGCATAGACTTTTAAAGGGTGTTCCGTGGCTTTTGAATTTGCTGCGAACACCCCAAATTGTTCGCTGTTTGGTGTACTGGCGAACAGCCAATGTTCGAGTTGAAAATGCGTTCGACTTGAACTCAAAGCTCATCCCTATAAGTGATGGCAAAATTAAAATTCTTCTACATATGATTGAAAAAGAGGGGATACTGCCATGTGTCAATCTTCTCTGAAATATTATTATCCTACCCCATATCTATCACAGCAGCATGAAGCTTTGAGAACCTAGAAGGCTGTATTGATTTGTCTGTCAAATTTAGTAGTTTGCGGGGGTCAGGCTTGAGTCAGAAATAGATGCCAAGTGCTTCTTTTTACTTTCATGAAGATTCAGCCTTGTGCTTACATGTAAAATAAATTTTGACTGTGTGTAAAAAGAACTATAGAACTTTTTCTTGTTACCATAAACTGCAATATGACCAACATACAGGGGCGGATCCAGAGCTTAGTCTCGGGAGGGGCACTGCCAGAAATATACATTTTTTTTGCGGACAATTTATCGGGGAAATGACGGTTGCTGGTGCTTTAATCATCCCAGCACCATGGTTGTTATGGTGTCAGGATGATTGAAGCGCATTATTTCTATTATTACATTGTAATATAAAATGAAATCATTGAACTCACCATAATGCAGTATCAGTGGGAACCCTGAGCGTGTCACCTGCCACCGTCGCCTGCCACATTTTGTGGATTGTCACTTGCCTGCCACCAGATGCAGATTGACACCTGCCACATGTTGTGGATTGTCACTTGCTACATCAGCTGCCACTAGATGCGGATTGTCACTTGCCACACCTTGTGGATTGTGACTTGCCACGTCACCTGCCACTGGATGCAGATTGTCACTTGCCACGTCATATGCCACACATTGCGGGTTTTCACTTACCACGTCAACTGCCACTAGATGCTGATTGTCACTTGCCACGTCATATGCCACACATTGCGGATTTTCACTTGCCACGTCAATTGCCACTAGATGCTGATTGTCACTTGCCACGTCATATGCCACACATTGCGGATTGTCACTTGCCACGTCATCTGCCACTAGATGCGGATTGTCACTTGCCATGTCATATGCCACACATTGCGGATTTTCACTTGCCACGTCAATTGCCACTAGATGCTGATTGTCACTTGCCACGTCATATGCCACAAATTGCGGATTGTCACTTGCCACGTCATATGCCACTAGATGCGGATTATCACTTGCCACGTCATCTGTCACTAGATGCGGATTGTCACGTCATCTGCCACTAGATGCGGATTGTCACTTGCCACCCAGATGTGGAGTGTCACGTGCCAGGTAAGGTGGTGTCTTGCTTGTTTCCTTGTTCCAGAGACAGGCAGCAGAGAGATAATGTAATCTCCCTGCTGCCCACGCTACCTGCACAGTGAGGGTGGAAGTTAATGCAGAGATGTGGGGGCAGTGAGAGATGATGTCATCTCTCTGCTCCCCTGCTCGTCGGCTCGCTGATTGGCCAGCCACCCCCACACACACACCTAGCCTGCTCACCCGCCCATCCACACACGGAGCCGCCCGGCCAATCCGCTCTCTCTCCCGCCTGCTGCCTGCCCGCCCTCGGCTCGCTGATTGGCCAGCCACCCCCACACACACACCTAGCCTGCTCACCCGCCCATCCACACACGGAGCCGCCCGGCCAATCCGCTCTCTCTCCTGCCTGCTGCCTGCCCGCCCTCACACGGAGCTGCCCGACACTCCCACGGCGGAGCCGGCCGCTCTCTTATCCACCCATGGTGGAGGAGCCGCCCGCTCTCGCTCTCGGAGCCACTCGCGGCGGAGCCGCCCGCGGAGCTCACCTGCCCGGCCAGGCTGCAACAGATTTCTCGGGGGTGGCAATTGCCCTGTTGCCCCCCCCCTGGATCCGCCCCTGCCAACATAGCGAGAGATTTACTAAAACTGGTGCTCACAGAATGTGATGCAGCTGTGCATATTAATCCGTTTCTAACTTTAGCTTATACAATCAAATGCGTTGTAAAGTCAGAAGGTTTTTTACCTTAATGTATAGAATGCATTCTATGCAGCAGCCCCCCTCAGCCCTCTTAATGCTTACCCGAGCCCCTTCTCTGTCCAGCGATGTCAATGAGTGTCTCCGCCATCCAGGACTCTCCCTCCTGATTGGCTGAGACACAGCAGTGGTACCATTGGCTCCTGCTGCTGTCAATCAAAATCAGTTAGCCAGTCAGGAGGGAGAGGGGGTGGGCCAGAACCACAGCTTTGTGTCTGAATGGACACACAGAGATGCAGCTCAGCTTGGGTGCCCCCATAGCAGGCAGATTGCTGTGGGGGCACTCAATGGGAGGGAGGGGCCAGGAGCACAGAAAAGTCACCCGAGAAGAGGAGGATCCAGGCTGCTCTGTGCAAATCCAGTGCACAGAGCACATAAGTATAACCTGTTTGTAAAGTCTCCTTTTTTTCTATAAAAATAACAATCACTTTAACCACTTCAGCCTCAGAAGGATTTGCCCCCTTAATGACCAGGCTATTTTTTGCTATACATCGCTTTAACTGACAATTATGCGGCTGTGCGATGCTGTAACCAAAGTTTATGTCCTTTTTTACCCACAAATAGAGCTTTCTTTTGGTAGTATTTGATCACCTCTGTGGTTTTTATTTTTTGTGCTATAAACAAAAAAAGACCAACAATTAAAAAAAAAAAAAAACACTTTTTTTTACTTTCTGCTATATTAAATATCCAAAAAAATATATAAAAAAACAAATTTATACATCAGTTTAGGCCAATATATATTCTTCTACATATTTTTGTTAAAAAAATTTCAACAGGCGTATATTGATTGGTTTGCGCAAAAGGTATTGTGTCTACAAACTACGGGATAGGGACTTTTATTTATTTTTATTGTTCTTACTGGTGATGGTGGCGATCTGCGTTTTTTAGTGGGACTGCGACATTGCGGCGGACAAATCTGACCCCAAATGACACTTTTTGGGGACCAGTGACATTATTACATTTAACCTCCCTGGCGGTGTGATTATTTCAGATTTTTGATGCTGAAAGCTGTACAATTATTTTGCATGAAAATTTGGCGTTTTATATTGTAGGCCTGTAATTCTTAGAAATAACTCACTTAAATCTGTCCAAACCAGAGTCTAGTAGACATCCTGGGTATGATAAAGTTTGAAACACGAAATCATAAATTATAATATAATAAATAACTATAAATACTTATAACAAATAATAATATAATAATAATAAAAATTATTCAATAATGTAATCAAATCAAAAACACTGAAATTTGCTTAGTTGCAGAATTGTCGCTGTCATTACTTTCAGTGTTTAATGACGGATTTCCCCCAAATCACTATCACTCAATTCTGCAAGTGATTCTAATTTATTATCGCTGTTTTCTAGCTGGTCTAAAACCACTTTTGATTGAAAGGGACGGTTTTGGTTGCTATGGACAATCTCCAGTTTCCAGGCAGAACAATATTTAAAATATAAAAATGCATGCAGGGCACTGGACAAAGCACTAGGGACAAAAGGGAGGTGAAATAAATTGGTACAGTGATGTAATCTGTAAGATCACATTGTACTGTATATGTATTGTGTTTTTTACTTTTAGAATTTGCCGCCGTTCTCCATCCCCGTGCGTCACAATGCTCGCAGGGAACGGAACTTGGCTCTGTGATGAGTGGAGGACACAGCCTCACACACAGAGCAGGGAGGACATCACAGGATCCTGTGGACAAGGTAAGTTTGCTGTACCTGGATCCTTCGATGCAATCCCGAGTGTGGCTCGGGGTTACCGCTTTTGGTGCTGAAAATCTACCCCGAGCCACACTCGGGATTACCATCAGGGAGGTTAAAAAATGCACTGATCAATGTAAAAATTACACTGGCAGGGAAAGGGTTAACACTAGGGGGCGATCAAAGGGTTAAATGTGTTCCCTGGGTGTGTTCTAGCTGTAGGGGGGATGGGCTTACTGGAACATGACAAGGATCACAGGGGTCCGTGGCGGCCGCGGTCCGTTTATCAAAAGGGTCCTGCGCAATTTTGGGTTCAAATTTTGACTTGAATCTGAATCATACCTGACCCCGTGAACAAAACCAAACTGCAGCCAGATATGTGTTAACCCGGCCTTATTCACAGACCTATAAATGGGGAAACTGAGGAGAAGAGGGGTTAATGTAGTCAAAAGTATACTATTTAAAATAATACAAATACTCTATTAATAATGCTGTACTCCAGGCTGACAAATAACTACACAAGTGGAACAAATATAAAAATATATAAATATTTGATCTTTTGTCTCATTGTCCCTTGGCCTCTGTATGTCTTGTCTGGCTATGAAGACTGATCTTGTTAGTGTGACAATAAAGCGAGCCTGTCAGTTGTGCTAGAAAGGGGCAGGATAAGCCTCTCTGGCCTTACATATAGTCCAATATTTGCTCTTGTTTGGGTAGTAAATTGTTAAAGAGGAAGTAAACCCTGGTGGATTTTTCTTCCTTTCTTCTTCCCTGCAAAGTAAAGGCATAATGTACTAGTATGCATCACAAATTAGCACAATATGTGACACTTACCTGCAAATGAAGCCCTCATTGTCCCCACTGGAGACCGCATCCATGTTCACCCCTTTTCCTTCCAGGGCCATGGACTCTGTGACTGGCTGGAGCCACATGACGTCACTCCCGTGAATGCACACAAGAGCCGCCACATGCTCCTGAAAAATTGGCATGGGCAGCCATTCCTTCAGAGAGCATAGGCCAATGACATCGTCGACGCAGTATACAGTATATATCTCTTAAACGGCGCACATTTAGGAGATATTTATAATACCTATAGGTAAGCCTTATTCTAGGCTTACCTATAGGTACAACTTACACAGGGAGATTTACAACCTTTTTAAAGTCCCATACAGAAGTAGACATGTGCAATTCGCTTAGTTCTGAATTCATTTTTAACGAATTTTGACATATTAATTAATTTGTAAAAATCCAATTGAAAGAAAACCTGTTTAATGAATTTTTCTAAATATCCATAAATTTGAATATTCGAAAATTTGTAAATTTGAAAATCCAAAAACCAGAAAATTCGAAAATCTGAAGTACTAACTATTAAATTATAGGTATTGGAATTGCCTTTCAAATTTGGCTGTTAGTGAACGTAACGAATACGAATTCACCCGAAGTTACGAATTAACCAAAATAATGAATGCTGTATCTTAACGAATGGAACGTAATGAATTAATAATGATAAATAACAATAATAATAATAATAAAAACTTTTTATTATTTTTATTTATTATTATTCATTTGTTATCTTCCATTTGTTTATATGGGGCATTCGCTATTTTGGATAATTCGTAACTTTGGATAAATTAATTCACTAACAGCCAAATTTGAAAGGAAATTCCAATACCTATAACTTAGTTAGTTATTATAAGTTAGTTAGTTAAAATTTAAAATTTTCTGATTTTCGTTCTTACTTTCTGATTTTCATTCTTTCGAATTTCCCTATTTTCGTTCTTATTTTCGAACTTTCAGCACTGCACATTCGAATAACGCATCTAAACAAAGGGAACAAATTTATTCAAAATAACTAATTTTGATCATATCGAATGACCCGAAAAACTAAGACACTGCACATGTCTAATTTCTGCTAGCTGAGAAATGAACAAATAGGGGAAATCATGCGAGCCACAATAATCCAATGCTCAATGTGCATAAAATGTGGAAATCAGAAAATAAAATATATATACAAAAATATATATATATATATATATATATATATATATATATATATATATATATATATATATATATATATATATATATATATATATATATATATATATATATATATATCTAGCAGCAAACGCAGTTCACGTATTCATAATCATGCAAAAGTATAAATAAAAGATATTTGCGCTGCGCTTGATAATATATTGTAAGGATGGTGTCAAAAATCACTAGTAAATAAATATCAAATAAAGTAAATACAACTTCCACATAAGAACTTCCTATGTGCAGTGTGCGTACTATCTTCTACATTGTATATGTGTATCAAACAATTAAAGTGCAATGTGCATGTATAATCATGTCACAATAAACTTAATCCAGTGATATACTAAACAACATGCAATATCGCATATGGTGCAGCATGCAAGAAAAATGACAAATAGCATAAAAGCGCCCAGTGCTTCTTAAACGCAGTCAAAATAATCTGCGTTTGGTGATATCCTTAATATAGTGCCCATAAAATGTCCAAATCAAATGTGCATCTGTGTCCAACAGAATCCAAAACATCCAGTGCACTGAATTCGAATGCTGCAAGCAGCCGTGGTGTGTTCTGGTGCCCCCCCCCCCAAAGTGATTGCGCTCACCTCAGAGCGTGTGACACAGGAGAATGTGAGTACCCCTTTGTGGGAAGTTGTTTTATATCCAAATAAACTAGTGTTTGATAGTATTACACTATGTAGTCTCTCTTAATTTTTATGATTGGATGTCTATGGAGCCTTATTCAACCCAAAGTGAGTGGAGATCGCATCTAGTATACCATGCAGAGCCCAAGGGGTGGCTACAAAGCGTGATTTGACATAGCTAGCTACTGTGTCACACGCTCTGAGGTGAGCGCAATCACTTTGGGGGGGGGGGGGGGGGGCACCAGAACACACCATGGCTGCTTGCAGCATTCGAATTCAGTGCACTGGATATTTTGGATTCTGTTGGACACAGATGCACATTTGATTTGGACATTTTATGGACACTATATTAAGGATATCACCAAACGCAGATTATTTTGACTGCGTTTAAGAAGCACTGGGCGCTTTTATGCTATTTGTCATTTTTCTTGCATGCTGCACCATATGCGATATTGCATGTTGTTTAGTATATCACTGGATTAAGTTTATTGTGACATTATTATACATGCACATTGCACTTTAATTGTTTGATACACATATACAATGTAGAAGATAGTACGCACACTGCACATAGGAGGTTCTTATGTGGAAGTTGTATTTACTTTATTTGATATTTATTTACTAGTGATTTTTGACAACATCCTTACAATATATTATCAAGCGCAGCGCAAATATCTTTTATTTAAGCTGAGAAATGAACCTCTCAATAATTTTTTTTTCACAATAATCAGATAGTCCACTTAAAGCTCTTGTCTAATATTATCCTCGCAGTACATCATAATAACTACTGTACTTAAAGCGGAGTTCCACCCATATAAAAGTCGACAGCTACAAAAAGTGTAGCTTCTGACTTTTATTAATCTGACACTCACCTGTCCCACGATCCAGCAATGCGGGCGTACGAAGCCCCGCTCCTCTCCCCCTCCTCTCTGCGGCGTCGGCATTGTCACTGTGGGTGCCTGGCTGTAGCTTCACAGCCAGGTACGCACTGCACATGCGTGAGCCGCGTTGCGCGCTGTGACTGGCCAGGCAATCATCTGGGACCTGTGAGGTGTCCCAGATGATTGCTGAGAGGGAGGGGGGAGAGGTGAACATGCTTCCGGCACCGCAGTGCACCGGGTGTAAGTGGGAGATGGATCCCTCTAAAAAGAGGGTATCTGCTCCCCTCCCAAAAAAATGAAATGCCAAATGTGGCATGTCAGAGGGTCACCTTCACTTAAAGCAGTTTCATTTTTGGGTGGAACTCCGCTTTAAAACAAACTTGTCACAAAAAAAATTCCAACCACCAGCTTTGTCCAAGTCTCCCACCCTCCAGGCATGAAATAACACATGGCATGTCACCTGCCTCTCCACAGTACAGTGCATGGTGCCCAAGCCGCAAATCACTAGGCCCTTATGCCATCATACAGGGCAGGAGGTGTGCCATTCAATTCACAATCATCACCAATAATAAGTCAACCTGCCTTTTAATATAACAATAAAAAGTGTTTGGGCTTAATTTTGAAAAGTGTCCAAAGTTTAATTCTGATTCATACTGGTTACTGGTTGCTACAGGCAACAAGAAATGTTCAGTTTTTATACATTAAAAAAAAAATTGTTTCCTCTTTTCTTTCAGGAAACGAAGTTAAAAATATTTACAAGTGCAAAAATTAGAAAGCCAGAGGAGTGTGTTACGGAGATTTTATACGATTTCTTTGCGGAAGAAGGTAGGAAGATGTTTTTCTACTAAACCTTAGGCCTTAGGCTGTACACCTTTCTGAGTGTTGCTCACATTTAATGCCATAGGTGTTCAGGAATGTATGCCCCAAACATGGGAATTCTGGGGCACCTTCACCTCCCGAGTACCCAATTTTATGCTGTACAGGCTTAATTATCTTTGTGCATGAGGCCTTAATATCCAAAGTAGGTTCAGTGAGGCAGTACAGTATATAACATCCCTTAGGACAGCGGGGCGTAACCTTTTTAAGAACAGAGTCCACCCCAACATAAAAAAAAAAAATTATTAAGTAGACATAATGACAATTTAAATAGACACAATTAGAAAAAGTATATCAATAATTATATCAATAAAAAATAAAAAATAAAATAAAAAATAAAAAAGTTTATCACTAATTATTTCTATCTGGATAGCAAAAAAAGGGTAGGGGGGAACACTAATGCCGCGTACACACGAGCGGACTTTACGGCAGACTTTGCCCAGCGGACTTTTCGACGTACTTTACGACGGACTTTCTGAATGAACGGACTTGCCTACATACAATCCACCAAAGTCCGTCGAATTCATACGTGATGACGTACGACCGGACTAAAACAAGGAAGTTCATAGCCAGTAGCCAATAGCTGCCCTAGCATGGCTTTTTGTCCATCGAACTAGCATACAGACGAGCGGACTTTTCGACCGGACTCGAGTTCGACGGATAGATTTAAAACATGTTTCAAATCTAAATCCGTCCAACTTTTGAGCAAACAAAGTCCGCTGGAGCCCACACACGATCTAATTGTCCACCGGGCAAAGTCTGCCGTAAAGTCCGCTCGTGTGTACCCGGCATAAGGCTCATCCAATTTAGTCTAGATTGAATGGGAATAAAAATAATGGCTTGAAAGAACGCCTTCCCAAAGTGACAATCTGTTTGCACCGTCAGCCGAAGGTATCCAACACAATCAGTTAAATCCCCCGGGGTGGTAATCCTCTGTATACACAAGCATATAATAAAAAAACGGTAAAGATTCCCAAAGGGTATTCTTCAAAAAAAGGATAAACCGGGTGAAACTAAATTTCCTTATTGAATATCCACATTATAAATTTAAAAAGATTATTATATACACCCACCTCCAACATATATAATTAAAATTAAGACAAAGGTCTTAATGGGACACAGGTGGCCACCACAGCCAATCATACACAACTTTCATCCACCCCACACTATAGATTCTACTCAAAACAGTTTCATTATCTTGATGTATAATTATCAAAAAAAAAAATCTAATTCAGAAAACATAGTAAAAAATAACAAAAAATTCAAGATGAAAAAATGAATGAGATTTGTCTGTATTGAGAGATCATTTCATTGCTCCGGTTGAATAAAGTGCATATGCATTATTTAGTGTTGTCAGTCTCAACTTAAAAGTAGAGACAGCAAAATTAAATTCACTGCATGAAGGATCTGCATGGATATATTAAATGGTTATTAGGAAGATGGATCTGTGATCACGGACTGATAGATAAAAAAGTGACATTATTTAAGGAAACAAACGGTTTTAAATCTGAATGGCCATCCCCTTCATTTACATGGGGGCAGATACAGCTCACCATTTGATGTCTTGTTTTGTGTCATTATTCCTTTTATTTCAAGTCCATGTATATATGGCCCAATTGCCTCAGTGATGAAACGTAGACACGGGTACGAAAAAAAAAACATGACCATCACTTCACCAAGCACCCAATGTGTTCATCTAGGTCAATTGCCTTGTAGCAATGTTTCAAAGCGTCCACAGATCATGCAGGCTATGCAGTATTGTCCGCCCCAACTTCCCAGCAGACACTCGGGGTATAGGCTAGCGGAGACTCGGGATGGATGGAGGTAGTTGGCCACCTGTGTTCCACTAAGACCCTTGTCTTAATTTTAATTACAGGCATACCCCACTTTAAAGTACACAATGGGGTTTATCTACTAAAGCTGGTAAGTGCAAAATCGGGCTCACTTCTGCATAAAAAACTATGAGCTTCTAACCTCAGCTTGTTTAACTAAGCTCTTGTAATAAAACCTGGAAGCTCATTGGTTTCTATGCAGAAGTGAGCCTGATTTTGCACTTTCCAGCTTTAGTAAATAAACCCCATTGTGTACTTAAAAGTGAGGTATGCCTGTATATGTGTTGGAGGTGGGGGTGTATATAATAATCTTTCTAAATTTATAATGTGGATATTCAATAAAGAAATTTAGTTTCACCCGGTTTATCCTTTTTGAAGAACATCCTTTGGGAATCTTTCCCGTTTTTTTATTATATGTCTATCTGCACCTTCTGTTGCACTACTGCTATGTGCTTATATTCACGTTCTTTATAATGTCTCTGGGTCTAATCTGCTTTCGTCATATGCTTGAATATTACTTTTCTCTGTAATATGTTTTTTTTTTGCTCTTTTGCATTTCTGTATCTGCATACCAAGTGCCTTTATGATCATCATTCCTTCTAAAAAAAAAATATAAAATGATGAACATAAATAGTTTAGTTACATCTATCTGAATAGAGAACTGTAAATAAAATAGTCAAGAGCTATGAAAACACTCAACATAAAAAATAAAATTGTGTAGACACAATGACAATTTATTTCTTTCAATACTTTTATTGGTTTTATATTCACAAAGTACGTTCCAGAGAAGAAGAAAAAAAAAACAAAAGAAAAACAGGAGACAAAGGGGAACGTTTGGTACACGTGACTTGAAGAGTACATATATTGGCCAACATGGCCAAACATAGAGTGAGATAACATATGACTTACTCAAAGGTTACAGCATAGGCTATATATGTGTAAATGAAAAAGAATGTTATGACACTAAACAACTCCAACTCCGACATGTTCCCCTGTCGGGATTATAAGCTTAATAGGGGGTCAATGGTGAGTATGAGATTGTTGTTCCTTAGCTTTTAGTAAGTAATGGAGAGGAGGGTGAAAGGGAGCACCCCCAGCCACCCCTAAAGGGATCATGCTGTGGGTGGGGGGACCCCCCTCCCTCCGACTCCATCAATATTTGACCCTAGTCTTCACTAAGGAGAGTAAAGACAGAGTATGTATTATGTAGAGATGTTAGAGCTTCAAAACGGAAAAAAAAGTTACCAATATAACCATAATTGAAACTCGGTTGTTAGGAGCGGTAGAGGGGGCGAGCTGAGGTAGCTTGAAGAGTAATGCCCCGTACACACGGTCGGATTTTCAGACAGAAAATGTGTGATAGGACCTTGTTGTCGGAAATTCCGACCGTGTGTAGGCTCCATCATACATTTTCCATCGGATTTTCCGACGCACAAAGTTTGAGAGCAGGATATAAAATTTTCCAACAACAAAATCCATTGTCGGAAATTCCGATCGTGTGTACACAAATCCAACGGACAAAGTGCCACGCATGCTCCGAATAAATAAAAAGATGAAAGCTATTGGCCACTGCCCCGTTTATAGTTCCGACGTACGTGTTTTACTTCACCACGTTCAGAATGATCAGATTTTCCGACAACTTTGTGTGACCATGTGTATGCAAGACAAGTTTGAGCCAACATCCGTCGGAAAAAATCCTAGGATTTTGTTGTCAGAATGTCTGAACAAAGTCCAACCGTGTGTACGGGGCATAAGAGTTTCGGAGAAACTGAGCTCAAGTGTTGCTATACTATGCACATCTGAAGCATAGTAAAGAAGTCAGGATCGGCCTTGTCTTAGGTACACTGTCGTGGAATGGTGATAAAAAAGATTGGAAAAGAAGAATTAAGGGAGGGAAGAGTTAAAGGGAAGGAGATATGAGGAGGTGGGGGTTTCAGAAGGGTCACTCTGAGTCATATCCATTAGGAAGGTTCCCAGGTTAGTTCAAATTTACGGGTTTTGTCTTGCATAATGCTCACTATTTTCTCCTGCTCCACGATCCAGGATATTTTATGCTTCACCGCTGTGATCAGAACTAAAGTTTTTTCCAATGGGCTGCTATGGTAATTTTGGTGCCCAGCAGGATGAAGAAATCAGTGCTTGAGTGTGTTTGTCTACTTTATTCACTTTGAGGTTAAGGAGTGATATGTCTGGTGTTTGGGGGACCTGAATGGTCGTCACTTTGCGTATCAAGGAAAATTCTTTGTTTCAGAGACCCCTTATGCGTGAACATGACCACCAGATATGAAACATTGTTCCTATATGGTTGCAATTTTGAAAACACAGCGGGGAAGCATTTGGATAGATCCTAGCGAGGAGGGAGGGGACCCTATACCAGCGGGTCAGAATTTTGAGGCTTGCTTCAATCAGGGAGACATTTAAAATACCTTTGAAGGAGCGTTGGAAACAGATAAACCATTTATCCTGGTCCCAGGAAATGTCAAGGTTGCTTTCCCAAGAGAGAGCGTAGGAGGGTTTGGACATATCCGAGGCTAGGGAGGAATAGATGATGGAGATCCCGTCCCTCTGATCCATGATGTCCGAGCACCATGATTCATAGGTCGTGACTTTGGGGGGTTCTGGTTTATTAGGCCATATCGAGTGAAGGAAATGTAGTATTTGCGAGTATCTGTATTTTTCGGAGGATGGCATCTCTAGTTTGCTAATGCAGATTGCAAAAGATATGGGGCCTGCGGTGGTGAAATAGTTCCCTATTCTGAATAGTCCTTTATTTAGCCACCAGCTAAATGCTAATATGTTCATTCCCGGTGGAAAGTCTGGATTATGGACTATGTGTGTTAGGGGGCGAATGGTTGAGATCAGGGATGGGTTTTTGTGAATTTGGTCACACAGAGTTGATTAGTGGGACAGAGTGGGAGCTAAAATGGGGGATCTTAATTTATGGGGCGACCATATTAGGAAGTCAATGGTGTGGAGGGGGACTGCTTGTCTCTCAATGGAGACCCAATCAGGTTTTGGACCTTGTGAATATACAATAGAGATCTTGGCCAACTGTGCTGCTTGGTAGTACCACCAGATATTGGGTAGGGCAAACCCCCCTTGAGATTTGAGTCTAAATAAAATAGATTTAGAACATCTTCTGCCTTTTGGTCCCCAAATAAATTATAGAAATTTAGATTGAAGCGTATGCAGTTGTGATTTCCGAATTGGGATAGGTAGAGATCTAAATAAGTACAGGAGGCGAGGGAGGAAGGTCATTTTGATTGCGTTTATACGGCCTAGCCAAGATAGGTTGTGTTTAGCCCAAGTAGTGAGGTCTGATGTCAGTTTGTGGAAAGCGGCTAGGTAATTGGAGGAGTCTATTCTAGGGGGAAGATTGACCCCTAGGTATGGGATGATATTCGAGCACCAAGAGAACAGGAATTGTTTCTGTATATTACTGAGTAAATTAGGGGGAATAGTGATATTTAACACTAAATATTTTGAGACGTTTACGAGGAGGCTGGAGATTTTGCCAAATTTATCAAGCAGGGAGAAAATGTTGGGCGTTGATATCAGTGGAGAGGTGATAAATAATAGCAGATCGTCTGCGAACAATGCGCACCTATGTTCTTGTTTTCCGCAGAACACTCCTCTGTGTAGTAATTTGATATATTGGGTGGATAATTCATTTAGTAGTTATTACAATGATGATGCAAGTACTCTTCCGCAGCAACCCAATTCTTCCAGAGAGATGCGCTTTATTGACTTCCAACACAGAACAAAGTCCACAGATGACAAAAAATCCGGCAGAGTATATAATTCAGAGTCCCATTTTCCTAGGTCTGCGCCTTCATAGTCATACGCAGACAAGACTATATCAAACTATAGACTGAACGCCATGTTATATTCACTAGACATTGAATGGGTGAGCAATTTGATTGGCCGTCTCCATTCAGGCCTTTGATATACTTTAGTCTTTCAGACAAACAACAACCCTCAGCCGTGAACAGCTGCAGTCATAAACCGCCCCAATTTGCACTCCCGCATATCGACATCAACAAGTCCCCTTAGATATGTGTAATTAGAGTAGATTAACATATACCACCTGAACACCCTTTGAAATTTTCAATTAGGTTAACAGGCCATACCTCACACACCTAGGTAGACTTGCATAAGATAAACATATCAAAGGGACATCAGCTGTAATATTAAAATTGAGTTGGCTTGGACAAATCGACCATTGTCAACTGAATTCTAGGCCTGGTTAATATTGTGCTGTATGTGTACATACATATAATAATATAATGTGCCACATAAATCGGTGAACATATTACAACACTCTGATGTCAGGGTGAGACCTAATTGCTATGGCAAGTGTCTCGATAACTATGGCAAAAAGGAGGAGGGATAGAGGGCATCCTTGTCTGGTAACTTTTTCAGTGGGGAAGGGGTCAGAATAACAGCCCTGGATTCTAACTTGTGCACTAGGGCTAGAATACAGGGCTCATAATGTCCCTAGAAAGTGTGGGCCGAAACCCCATCTCCCTAGGGCATTGAATAAGTAAGGCCAGGTGACCGTGTCGAATGCCTTTTGTAGGTCAATCGACAGTAAAAATCCTTCCTGGTGGGGGCCTCCATCACAATGGGAGTTGAAGAGGGATATGATGTCAACTGCTCATTTTATCTGGTCAGGTCCTTGTCTCCCCGGGACAAAGCCCGCCTGGTCCTTATGGAGCGATACAGGATGAGAGTCTATTGGACAGTATTCACAATGACAATTTAAATAGACACAATAACAAAAAGTATCCAATCAATAGTTATATCAATAAAAATTTTAAAAAGTATATCAATAGTTATATCTATCTGGTCCTTCTGTTGCACTACTGCTATGTGCTTACGTTCATGTTGTTTATAATGTCTCTGGGTCTACTCTGCTTTTGCGCATGCTTAAATATTACTTTGCTCTGTAATATGTTTTGTTTTTGTTCTGTTGTTTTGTTGGACTTCCTTTATCCAGATGGCAGCTTACCTCTTCATAGAAGGTTAATAGATTGGTTGGCAAGAACGGATCTTCATGAATCCATGCTGATTACTGCTAATGATACTGTTTTCAATACTAAAATCTTGTAGATAGTCCCTTATCCTCCTCTGCAAGAGCTTGCATAATATTGATGTTAGGCTAACTGGTTTGTAATTCCCAGGGATGTATCTTGGCTCTTTTTTAAATATTGGTGCTGCATTGGTTTTTCTCCAATCAGCTGGTACCATTCCAATCTGTAGACTGTTCGTAAAAATTAGGAACAATGGTCTGGCAATTACTTGGCTGAGTTCCTTAAGGACCCTCGGGTACAAGCCATCTGGTCTTATGTTAAGTATTTCAAGTCTAATTCTAATTCCGTCCTCTGTTAGCCATGAGGGTGCTTCCTGTGATATGTCATGAGGATAAACATTGCAGTTTTGGTTACTGAAGCCCCCAGATTTCCTCATGAAGACTGAGGAGAAGAATAAATTCAATACCTATGCCATCTCCCAATCCTTTGTAACTAGATGTCCTTCATCATTCTTTATGGGACCAATATGATCTGACCTCCCTTTCTTACTATTTATGTACTTAAAGAATTTCTTGGGACTTTTTTTACTCTCCTCCGCTATGTGCCTTTCGTGTTCTATCTTAGCCGCCCTGATTGCACTCTTACATTTCTTGTTGCATTCTTTGTAAAGTTGGAATGGTATGTGTGTTTGTGAACAATATGATAGCAACGTAATGATGCAAATAACAGATGTCATAACAAATGCATTATTCATAATTTCAATGTGCAAAAAATTGCAAGAAATTCCAGTGTGTAAAAATATTGGGTTAAATTAAAAAAGTTCAAGTCCATAAGAAAATCCATACACTTTATACAGGGTGTGACAAGTGAAAATGGTATTCAGCTCCATGGCTACCAGTGTTCAAGAAAAATGGCAAAGTGTTCCATCCACAAGAAAACAGAGTGGTCTCTTACCAGATCTGATGGATCCCTATTACAGAGATCAAGGAAGCTTATGCCGGCATGATCACAGGTGTGGAGATTTCAAACAGCGTGTCTTGATACACTTGCAGGGATGAGCTTCATGTGTTCAAAGATCATATATGAAAAGGGAGAAGCCTCATGGTGTAACATTTTTAGCCTTAGCAACCATGGTAGTGCCTGGCTTCCCACATCTTTTTTTGACAATAGCTTACCTATTAACCTTACAGTTAGGACAGATTTACCCCCCAGCACCTCTCCCTCTCCATTCCTTATAGACTTCAATGCAGTTTGTGCAAATTCAACAGTGAATCAAATTGTGATAGATTCACATGTTACTAATCTTATATATCTACCGTATGTTTTAACTTTTAGATTTTGTACCAGAATTGGAAAGGACAGTTCTCAATGAAATTGAGCATCCCAGTAGCCCAGTAGAAAAGGAGAAGCCACGGATCTACTTTCCAGAGACATGGATATGGCAGTTGGTAACTGCTGGGTGAGTCAACCTCTGCAAATATTATGTTATACAGAGTGTTAATTCAGAATATAAATATGTTGCTGAGTCTATTACATAATTAAGGGATTATTCCACCTGAATGGACTTGCGTGGACTGGTGGATGGTTGAGGTCCTATTCACTTTTGTATTTACTTTTCTTATGCTAGAGCTGACTATGTCCAATTTGCTGCAAGAAAAGCTACTTTTGTACCTGGACCATTTATGGTACTGTGTGTATTGGAGGTGGTGTACCAACAGAGGTTACAAGTGTTGGCTCTACTCCATTTTGGCCCTCCTCATTTGGCCTTCCTGGCATGAAATATGTGTTAACTGTCACCTAAGTTAGTGTGTACTAATGCTAAAATATCCCATATTTCATATACTATGGCAAAAAATTTAACGAGGAGCAATGACGGCATTCTTTACAGGCACAATTTGTTAGTGACAGGCCTAATAAAAGGGCCAAGAAAGGGCGGTAAGATACACTCTACACACCTCTATAAAAATGCCTTGGATATTGTTTGCCATTGCTATAAAATGTTTTTCACCTTACTAGAGAGAAAATGAAAAAGAGGTTGTACATAATTTCTGCAAAAAAATGATTGATCCATTTTATTTGAGAAAATCTTTTTAATTATAGAGCAGGGGTAGGCAACCTTAAATTGGTGGAGATCTACCTGAACAACACGGGAGAGTGTCGCCTCCTGACACCTAATTTAAACCTCTAATTGCTGTACTACCGTGTCCCAAATGTGTGCATTGCATGGCAATCATGGGTTTAAATCTGGTGGTGAAAAGGCAACATATTACCTCCTCACTACCTATCAACACACACTCGGATCATTTTTCAGGGGAGCAGCACTTGAATGAGCCCTTAGTTGAATTCAGCAGTGGCACCTTAGGGCTCGTTCATACGTAAAGTTGGGGGTGGTAAAACAGCAGGATATAATAGAAGTCTATGGCTAAGTGCAGCAAACCTGCAAGAAAGCTGTAGGTACAACAGCAGCCTATTTGTCTTATAGCTCAAAATTAGAGTTTCTATGGTTATTATGAAGCCCCTCTCTCACAATCAGATATAATTCTTCTTAATATTACATAGAGCATGGGTGCTCAAACTGTGGCCCTCCGACTTTTATGGAACTACAAGTCCCATCATGACTCTGCCTTTGAGAGTCATGCTAGTAATTGTCAATGGCTTGCAGTGCCTCATGGGACGTGTAGTTCCGCAACAGCTGAAGGGCCACAGGTTGAGCACCAATGACATAGCGTGTTTCAGGGATGGCATGTTGGTGGGATGTTCAGTAGGATAAGAGGAAGAATGGGGGAGGTTTACTAAAACTGGTGCACACAGAATCTGGTTCAGCTGTACATGGTAGCCAATCAGTTTCTAACTTCGGCTTGTTCTATTAACTTTTGACAATAAAACCTGGAAGCTAAAATAAGAAAGGTTTTTTGAGACTTTGAGTGAGGTACAAGACACGTGGTAGGAGAAATTGTAAAATATTTTAATTGGCATATAAACAAAGCATACCTTATAAATATGTGATAAATGGTTAAACGTGAGTATTTTTGTCTATATACAAGGCGATGGCATACAAAAAAGAGGAATTCATATATATGCATGCACACATCTGAAATCGCATAGTATCCTATGGAAGTAACTAGCATAAAAAGCCAATTCCATTTGAGTAATGGATACAAATGGGTTAAAGGATACAACTGAATCACAATCAGACTTTTCTCCTTACACATGCACATTATGTCTCAGTGCATGGCTCTGTGCAATATCACCAGACATATTTACATTTTTTCACCCTTGCAAGAAAGGTTGTGATAAAAGGTGCCTATATATGATCCACCAAGGTGTGTGTAAATAAAATCTGCTTACCAGACGGCGATGACTGCTATTACGGCAGTCTCGCCCAGCATAGGGATTATGGTCTCCCAAAACCAAAGGATGTAATGCAGGATCGGTGGTTCTAATAATCCATCAAAACCGGAAATACAAAAGAGAACACTTCCATAGCGCAATATTGTATGATAAAAGATTTAATAATAAAACGAAGGAATCACACTTACAATATTTGCAGGAGGTATGCAGCAGGTGAGAAATCAAAACAGAGCGGCGGCGTCTCCGTGTACCGCAATTCACTTCCTGTGTTCAGGCCCGTCCAAGAACGTGATGACGTCACCGTCGTAGGCTCCTCCCTACGCGTTTCATCACGATAGGACGTCGTCTGGGGATTGGCCGAGTGACGGGTCATCACGTCTGGGCATATAAATACATAGGGAGCGCCATTTTGACTGCTGGCAAATGTAATGTATGGAATAGAACTGAGTTCAAAGGAGCCATATTGACTACTACTACTACATAGGTTTACTATTAACAGCCAGAAGTCAATATGGGATTGGCTGGAGCGGCACACAGCTGTCAAACACAAGTGAGAGGGCGCTGAGAACGCCAGACTTCTCATTCGATTTTACTTTTGCCTGTTTTTAACTAACAAATGTAAGAGCATTGACCAAATAAATATCCCCATGGTTTTTAAAACAATAACACACTAGTGGAGCCTGTCTTCTCTCTCTCCCCTTCCCTTATTCTTGCCCCCCTTATTTGAGCTATACCAGAGCGGAGGGAGTACAGGAGAAAATATGGAGAGTTAAGCTTTAAGAAGGAGAAGTTCTTAGACAGCGCTTCCGCACTTTGAGGACTATATGACCACAGCTTGTTTTATACTACTTTAAGGTGAGAGTCCTGTGAGACTGTATTATATGGCACCACTATAGGATTAATCTATCCAGTTTTTAGAAGATACACAGATCTGAATAGAAGGGCTCCTTTACCTCGTCAACAGCGCCATCTATCTAAGATTTTATGAACTATTTTATTTTCAATCCTGCAATGCTGCCACTCTATTTTAAAGGCACGTTTAGATAATTTGTGATTGCACTATATTATGGTTCACTGCTGCTATTTATCTGTGTATAATGGATTGACCTTTTTGATGGGTTGCACTCTATATCAATTATTTATGTGATAAGGATTTTTAAATTAAGGATTTTTCATTCACTAGTATTTATTCACGATTAATTGATGTTATTTTTACTTGCTTGCATTTTATCACCTTTTTGGTATTTTTTAGACACTAGCACGTTTTCACGTTTAATACAGCACTATTACTTCACTGTTTAATAGTGGTAATAATATATGTTCCATCACAGAGATTGTTGATCCCATTTACCAATACAGATACCACTATCAATTTTTATTTGCCCCTACCCTAATATATTTCACATCACCTTTTTCAATATTGCGCAAAATCTATTTTAAGTATTTAACCCCAGAGGTATGTCCCTCAAATATGAGGCCAGCCAGACTGAGATTAATTTTTTGGACCTCAAAATCGGGATATCCCACAATCGATTTATAACATCCACCCACTTCAAGAGTACTGACCGTAACTCATATATCCCTATGGATAGTTGCCACCATGAAACATGGCTAAAATCAGTGCCCAAAAACCAATACATGCAATTGAGGAGAAACTGCTCAGAATTTGGTGAGTTTCTCCTACAGGCCAATGTTCTAACTAAAAGATTTCTAGAAAAGGGTTATCCTGAGGCCTCTTTAATTAAAACTCTAGAAGAGGTGTCTTCACTAGATAGGGTAGACCTACTTAAAGAGAGACCACCCATTGGGGACAGAATACCCTCTGTCCCTTTTATCACCACCTATTCCATCCAACACAGGAATGTGGGTAGACTTATTAAAAAACACTGGCATATTTTAACTAATGATGCTGTTTTCAATACTGTTCTTCCTAATAAGCCACAGGTCATTTACAAGGGAGCCTCTTCTCTTAGAAGTAGATTAGCTCCCAATGTTCTGGACCCCCCTCCCACTCTAAGGGGTTTCTTTGAAAACCTTACCGAGTTTTACCAATGTAGGAGATGTAGGGTCTGCTCTATGAGTGGCTGCCCACACAGAAGAACCCAGAGGTTTGTTTCATCCAGCACTCTTAGAGAATTTGAAATCAAGCCCTTTATTACATGCTCCACCAAGAGTGTTGTGTACCTGCTTCAATGCCCATGTGGGCTGAAATATGTGGGCAGGACCAAGCGGGCACTTTCGGTCAGGCTCAATGAGCACATAACCAACATCATTTGTGGTTTTCCCAAGCACCCAGTCTCACGACACTACTTGGAGGCTCACAATAAAAATCCTGCTAAAACCATCTTTCTCAGAATTGATAGGCATATTCCCCACTGGGGAGGTGGTTCCTTAGTACGTGGTATCTCGAGACTGGAGATGTCCTGGATCCATAAAATGAAATGTTATGCTCCCTTTGGACTCAATGTGGATGTTGACCTCAATGCTTTTATTGACAATTTCTAATAATTCTTTTGCTTTCAAAATCTTTTATTGGTTTTGTACAAAAACAAGAAAATATATAAAATAAAATACAATATAGGATTTGAAATCACATATCATGTAACATCCTCTGATACATAAGATATGCCTGCTGGGGCTAGAGCATTAGCATTTATAAGGCACATTGACTATGATTAACTATGGTGTATAGGAATCAATGCTTGAAACCTTGCAACTGATGTAAACATAGAACGTGTTCCCTAGGGGGATTGTCTGACGTCTAGAGAGGCACTAGGGGATCCCACCGGCACCCCTAACGGGATCATGCTGTGCACAGTGTGAGCCCCCCTCCTCTCCTGACCAGGGATTGACCAAGGGCCCTAGGGTCTCAAAGATCTATATAATAAAGCAGTGGAGATTACCACCTATCCGAGAGAAACAAGCTACGGGATGAGTAATGATTGTCTCAAAATGGAGGAAAACTGGTCAGAAAACACAATACAGTCATTACCCGCTGAACTATCCTAGTTTCCCCCAGCAGAGGGACTGGATCAATCAAAAATACATTTGGAAGGACAGAAAAGAGGAAGAGGAGAAAGGAAAAGAGTGGAAGGAATGTTAGCCATCCGTCTGGAGGGGCCCCCGCCTCATAAGTTGACCCCTGTTAGTTTTGGGGTGGGACTCCTGGTATGAGAGAGATGCCGACGAATTTTGCCCAGGGCTCCCATATGGCTTCGAATTGCTTAGTTTTGTCATCTAAGATGCTAGCCAGTTTCTCTTGGGCCATGATCCATGAGATTTTGTGGATAGCCGCTTTCACCGAGACTTTGGGCTGTTTCCAGGCCTTAGCAATGGTGAGTTTTGCACCTAAGAGTATGAAGTGTGTCAGTTTGCGTGAGCTCTTCGGCATCCTGGGAAAGTTGTCATTAAGAAGAGCTATGGTCGGGGATTTCGGGATTTGGATCTGAGTCGTTTTCCTTATCGGGAAAATATCTTGTTCCAGTAGGGCCTTAGTCTGGGGCATTCCCACCATACATGGGCCATTGTGCCCACTAGCTGACACCCTCAAAAGCACCTGGGGTCAGCTGTTGGGAACATTCTGGAGAGCTTGACAGGTGTGAGGTACCACCTTGTTAAAACCTTAACACCTCCTTCGATTAAGGAAATGTTTTTGATGCCTTTAAAGGCTCTGTCGAAGGAGCATCTCCATTTAGAGATCTCCCATTCAAAGGCTAGATCCCTCTCCCAGTCCAGCATATAGGGGGTTTTTTGGGGGTGCAAGGCTAGTGACTGGTAGATGACGGAGATCCCCCCTCTCTGTTCAAAGGAGCGACCACACCATAATTCGTATGGCGTAAAGGCGTTGTGTGAGGGGATTCCCCCTCTCCAACGTTGACAGAGGAAATGTCTAATTTGGTGGAATCTGAAGTGCTCAGAATGCGGAATTTCCAGTTGCCTTATACCTTGCTCCAAGGAGATAGGACCCTCATTCGTGAAAAAATGTCCGATTCGATACAGTCCCTTGTCCAGCCACCAACGAAAAGCCTTAATATCCAACCCAGGGGGAAAGTCAGGGTTATTGAAGATGTGTGCTAAAGGAAGACATCTTGAGATTAATGCCAAATTTTTTCTTAGATTATCCCATATATGGAATGATTGAGATAAGGATGGGGAGAGAATTGGGGGTCTCTGTTTGGGAGGGGTCCAGAGGAGATAGTCCAGGGTGTATGTGGGGACAGCCTGTCGCCCTATTTGAATCCAGTCTGGTTTCTCTGCCCTGGAGTAAACCGTGGACAGTTGGGCCAGCCTGGCCGCTTGAAAGTACCAGTGAAGCTGAGGAGCCCCCATGCCACCCTGGTCTCTTGGAAGGAATAGGGTTTTTTGTTGAAATCTATGTCCTCCCCCCCCAGATAAATTTGGTGATCTTCTTTTGGAAATTGGAAAGGTGTTCTTTGGTTATATTTATCGGGAAGGCCCTGAAGAGGTATAGCAGTCTGGGAAGAAGAGTCATCTTCACAGCATGAACTCTGCCCAGCCAGGAAATTTCACCCCTGGACCAAGCTCCCAGATCAGCTGTTAATTTCCGGTACATTGGTGGGAAATTTAGGGGGTACAGTTGTTCTGTTCTAGCTGGAAGTTTGATTCCTAAATAATCTATCCAATGGTCATTCCATTTGAAATCAAAGGAGCTTTTAAGAGCGGCAACCGTACCCGACTGCAGGGAGATGTTTAAGGCAGAAGATTTAGAATAGTTCACCTTGAGGCCTGAGGTGCTAGAGAAATCTTTCAATCATTTACATATATTAGGGAGTGAAGTGATAGGGGACGGTATGAACAGGAGCATGTCATCGGCGAAGAGCCCACACTTGTGGACTTGTTCCCCACAGGATACGCCGTGAATGTTGGGGTTTGATCTAATCACTATTGCCAGTGTTTCGATGGCCATTGCAAAAATGAGAGGGGAGAGAGGGCAGCCCTGTCTCGTCCCTCTCGTTATTTGAAGGGGTTTGGAGTATTGTCCCTGCAGTCGGATTATTGCCACCGGGTTGGAGTAGAGGGATCTTAGTACCCCTAGGAAGCTAGCCCCGAAACCCCATCTCTCCAGGATGGAGAAAAGGTAAGGCCATTCGATCGAGTCGAAGGCCTTATGTAAATCTAATGACAACAGCATACCTGCTTGTTTTGGGCCCCCATCCCAATTTGATTGGAGAATGGAGACAATGTCCACCGCTCTCCTAATTTGATCTGGACCCTGCCTTCCTGGGATGAAGCCTACCTGATCTTTGTGAACGTACTGCTTGATAAAGGAGGCTAGTCGGTTGGCTAAGATTTTAGTGAGTATATTGAGATCGTTATTGATAAGGGAAATGGGCCTATAGTTCTCTACTTCTTCGTGGTTCTTATTCGGTTTGGGGATTACTGTTATGAAAGCCGTATTCAAGTGGGGATCCCGTTCTCTTAGAGTTGAAAAATTTGGCCATGTGTGGGGCCAGTATATCCCCGAACTTTTTGTAATAAGGGACTGACAAGCCGTCCGGCCCGGGGGCCGAGCCTGTCTTGAGGTTTTTGATAACTTCCTTAATTTCGTCTGGGGAGAAGGGCTCCTTCATCAGGTCTCTGTGGTCTTTAGAAAGAGATGGCAGTTTGACATTCTCGAGGAAGGAGGCGGTCGAACTGTCGCTCTGTGTTTGCGTGGCTTTGTATAAGCCTGAGTAGAAGTCATGGAAAGCTGTCATGATTTTGGATGGATTGGCCGTGGGAGGTTGACCCGCTATGTGCACTTTGGGGAAAGTGCGAGATTGGAACTTGGGGAGAGTTTCGCGGCTAGCATTGTCCCGACTCTGTCTTTGTGGCAGTAGAATTTAGCACCGCTCCATCTAATGTGTTTTTCAGCTTTTGCCGTTAAAGCTAGGTTGAGTTCCAGTCTAATTGTGTCTAATTTGTCATTGAAGTCTTTAGATGGGGATTTTTTATGTTCGGTTTTTAAAGCTATATATTTTTGTTCCAGCCTGAGAATGTCTATCATCCTCTCCTTTTTAACTTTAGTGGCTAATCTGATAAGCTCGCCACGGACCGAGGCCTTGTGGGCGGCCCACAGTGTTTCGGGGGAGATGTTACCCACATCATTTAACCGAAAATATTCCTTAATCGCGTCTGCTACTAATTTGGCTTGAACTGGATCCCCCAGGAGAGACTCGTTCAGTTTCCAGTAAGAGCCACCACTACGCGATAGCACATTTTTCAAAGTCAGGAGGACCATTGAGTGGTCCGACCAGACTATGTCTAGGATTTTGGCTTTGGTGGCAAGAGGGATGATATTAGTCTGGATAAGAATGTGATCTATCCTTGCGTAGGTCTGGTGGGGCGAGGAGAAGTGAGTAAAGTCCCTGGAGGTGGGATTCAGCTCCCTCCAAATATCTGCTAACCCCTGGGAGTGAATCATTTTAGCTATTCTGGTGCTTAAATAAACCATAAACAATACCGCGCTAACATAAAGGTTGTTCTACTAATGATTAGCAGAGTGAAATAAATATTAAGCTGCAATCTTATCGTGAGGCGTGCACACAAACATAAGAAGAAAAAATCAAAAAAAAAAAAAAGACTGCGCTAAGACAAAAGGCAACAATCATGTGATATGACTAATCAGAACATATGAATATGTTTAAAATTGAGTTTTTCAAAATTAATATTTATGAATAAAAAACACCAGAGCTTTCTTAAAAAAGTGACTGAAAATATATAATAACCAAATAAAGATATAAAAAGTCCCAAATGAAGGTAAGAAAAAGTGACTAGTGTCACAAAAACACACAGTCCCTGGAGCCAAGGCAAAATGCAAACAATGATCTTGGACATGTAACGCAATCCTTGGAGCCAAGGTAGATGTATTCAGTGTACATAGACGTAAAACACCCAGTGAAAAATCCTCCACCTAATAAGATGTCCGCTTACCAGAGGTAAGCTGTGAATCAGCTTAGTATTAACCTCTCCACGGGGAAGATCAGCTCCTCAGGTCTCCAACCAAGGAAGGGGGTGGGCAGGATCTTACGATGTGTTTAGCTCAATCCACACAGTAGGAGGACCCTGCAGGTAAGCTTATAATAAAGCTTGAATCTAGCAGCCTCAAGCAGACTCACAGCTCTTCAAGACAGGTGTATTCGCCAACTCCTCCTCATCATTGAAGGTGTGTTGATGAGGAGGAGTTGGCGAATACACCTGTCTTGAAGAGCTGTGAGTCTGCTTGAGGCTGCTAGATTCAAGCTTTATTATAAGCTTACCTGCAGGGTCCTCCTACTGTGTGGATTGAGCTAAACACATCGTAAGATCCTGCCCACCCCCTTCCTTGGTTGGAGACCTGAGGAGCTGATCTTCCCCGTGGAGAGGTTAATACTAAGCTGATTCACAGCTTACCTCTGGTAAGCGGACATCTTATTAGGTGGAGGATTTTTCACTGGGTGTTTTACGTCTATGTACACTGAATACATCTACCTTGGCTCCAAGGATTGCGTTACATGTCCAAGATCATTGTTTGCATTTTGCCTTGGCTCCAGGGACTGTGTGTTTTTGTGACACTAGTCACTTTTTCTTACCTTCATTTGGGACTTTTTATATCTTTATTTGGTTATTATATATTTTCAGTCACTTTTTTAAGAAAGCTCTGGTGTTTTTTATTCATAAATATTAATTTTGAAAAACTCAATTTTAAACATATTCATATGTTCTGATTAGTCATATCACATGATTGTTGCCTTTTGTCTTAGCGCAGTCTTTTTTTTTTTTTTTGTTTTTTTTTGATTTTTTATTCTGGTGCTTAGTTTGGTGGGGCGTGTTAGTTTTCCTTTGAGAGGGTTGGTTTTGTCTAGACCCTGGTCAAACGCTACATTTGAGTCCCCACCCCAAATGACTTTCCCTTCCAGGAGGGGGCCAAGAGTTGCAAAGAGGTTCTGGAAGAAGGATGCTTGACCCTTATTAGGGGCGTAGTAAGAGATTATGGAGTATAGTACTCCCTCCAGAGTGCCCTTTACAAGGATGAACCTACCCTCTGGGTCTTTAAGGTCAGAGATATGGTTAAATTTGCTATTTTTAGAGAAAAGTACTGCTACCCCTTTGGTTTTGTTTGGTGCGTTGGCCATGAAGAAAGATGGGTAGAAGGCGTGTAAGAACTTGGGACTGTATCGAATCGGAAAGTGCGTCTCCTGAAGGAGCACTACATCCAGTTTGAGGGATTTATAATGGTCTAAGGCAACCCTTCTTTTCCTAGGAGAGTTGAGCCCCTGCACATTGTGAGAGGCGACCCTAAGGTCCAGGCCCTTAGACACTTGATCAGTCATGGGAACAGAGAGAAGAGTGATCACCAGCCCAGCAGCCGCCTACCTTGTGATGGGGAGAGTTCCTTGAGTACGAGAAGGTGGACGGGTCCGTGCTATAGTAGCGTGCGGGAGGGACCGGGGGATCTCCAGACGGCCAGCTAGGAGAAAAAGAAAAGGTGAGAGGAAGAGGAGGGAAGAAGGAGGAGAGACAAGTAAATAAAAAAAACAACAACAATAATGACAATAACTGTAGCGACAAGGGTCTTCTAGAAGGACCCGTGGAGGATAGCGGTATGTCAGGCCGCTTAAACTCCAATTTAAGTCTTCCCTCGTCCATATTGGCCGAGAGAAGTCTCACTCTTCGGGGGCACAGTGGTTGCCCTTGAGGTGAGAGGAGGCGCATGGGTACCACCCCGGACCCATACTTCTAAGTGCAAATTGTTACTGCTATTTCAGTACAGTAAAAACTTTCGTGGAGACTGTAAAAGGGATTCAAGCAGAGCTAAGAACCCAAATAAACCTGATAATAAAAAGTAACAACGGGGAGAAGATAATTAAATGTCATGGGAGGAGCATGACCATCTACCTCAGGTGACCTGCAACCTGGTACCTGGATCTGAAAAGGAAATTAGTTATTGAGGGCTATGAGGAACTGAGGTCTCAGTGTTATAAGTCTCAGATTGGGTTGGGAAGAGAACTCTCTTCCGCCTCGAAAAGGCCAAGGGATCACAAGAACTGTTCTCCATAGGATGGACACTTCAGGGGATTTCAGCCGTAGACGTAGTCCCATCTGTAAAAAAAAATTAAGTTCAATGACCTGTGTCCGAGGCCTCGTTGGGGTCTTGGGATTGGAAAGAGGAGCGTTAGCTCATTCAAAGAAGGGGGAACGTCCCCCACAGGAAAGACCGTGGAAGGCCTGGGTGCGTAAGAAGGGGGCCTTCTTGCTCCGTTAAGGGGGCTTGCCATCTTTGCTCCTCTTAGAGGGGCCCTTGATCCAGAGAGGTGAAACTGGGCTGCCTGGGGGGGGGCGTTTGGATGAGCCCGTGGCAGATGAGGAGAGCTCCATGGGGGCTTCCTGGGAGATCAGCTTGAGGGAGAGGAAAAGTTTTTCGCCTTCCGGGAGATTGGAGAAAGTGTGGGTCTTGCCTTGTATGGAAAACTTTACAGCGAAGGGGAATGTATTTGATGTCTCGTTCCATCAACACTGACAGGAGGGGTTTGAGGGTGCGTCTTCTTTGGATGGTGGATTGAGCGAGGTCCGCAAAGACCTGAATTTGGTGATCCTGGTGTTGGAGCTTGGGCTTCAGGCGAGATTGTCTCATTACCTCCTCTTTTACCGCGTAGAAGTGCGGTTTAACTATTATGTCCCTCGGGGACCCGTCTTTCCTCGGGGGACCCAGGGCTCTGTGCGCCCTATCCAGCTCCAGCCTATGCGGCGGGATGTTGGGGATGAGGTCCAAGATAAAGTCCTGTACCGTGAGGGGGATATCCGTGAAGGATTCAGAAAGGCCTCTAATTCGGAAGTTGTACCTCCTAGACCTGTTCTCAAGTTCGTCAATTCTTGATGGGGCCGTTTCTAGCTGTTCTTGGACTGACTGGAGGTGTGCGGCGTTCTGGTTGGTTCTGGCGACTGTATGGTCGATTTTGTCTTCCATCGCCTCCATCCTAGAGCCCAGGTTAGAGAGGTCTGATTTAATAGCATTTGTGATCTGGGAGGCAGTGTTGGCTAGGCCCTTTTCTAAAAGGGTAGAGAATTTGGAGAAGAGCTCCACTTGCATGACAGATATGTCCTGAAATGTGTATCCAGGTGGGGAGCCTGCATAGGAGGAGAGGTGAGGGGGTATGCCTGAGGGAGAAGCGCCATCTTCCCCCTGCTCACTGCTGTGAGAGTCTCTGAGAGCAGCCTGTGGAGCTTGGTGCTGGTGCATGCCCTGGTGCGCGGTCTGGAGCGTGTTGTGGCCTCCCTGTGTTGCCTGGGCATAGGTCAGGGTCGGAGGGGTGAGGATGGGACGCTGCTCTGTCCCCTTGTAAAGTGAGGCTGTGTGAGGCCTAGCAGTGTCCCCGTCGGCGGCCATCTTGGTGGACCCGTCCGCCGCCACCGCTGCAAATTGCGGGCCCAGATCTCGGCGGGCTTGTGTGCTGGCCATCTCACCGTGTTCCCCCGCTGTTCCGCGAGCGGGGGGAGTGCTTGAGAGCGTCCTCCGCCTGCTGGGGCCGGGGTTATGCCGCTCGTCGGTCCGGGGTGGTGCGGAGCTCCGGGCTTAGGCGGCCATTACGGAGCTCTCGCGCATGCGCCCTCTCTAATAATTCTTTTATTTTATTTTCATTTTTTTGTTTTTAATTGTAAACTTGCTGTGAACCCTCAGTGGCTTAATATCTATCTATTTGGCTTACTGCCTAGGTTTATTGACACCTTTGGGAAATTGTGGTGGGATTATCTTTATAGCCCACCTGTCCCTATGGTTTACATCTCTTAACGATTACTGTCTTAGAGATTAGTGTGTTTTTGACCAATGTTGGTTGGGAGGTCAACTCCAACTACCTTTTGGTCATTTCTCACATAAACCTCAATGAACAATATTATTGATTGTTTAATCTTAATTTTGAATACTATAATGATTTCATTGTTTTTTTACTTTAGATTGGCTCATGCATTTTTATCCTCTAAATTTTGAAAGATTCAAATTTAGTTTTAAAACAACCATTGATTTTGTTGGTCCTTGTGACCTCCGCTGTCAGATCACACTAATATAGTGTGTTCTTTTCTTTAGTGTGTTGCTAATGTGAACTAAATTGCGCCACTAGAGGTCAGTGTGGTACTGTTTTGTTCTAGTTTTACATACACGACATATGTTCCTGATTCACATGTAGTGTTTCATGGTTTTTATACATACCTTTTTTGTCCTCTTATTCTCCAATTTTTATTAATTGTACTTTAATTAATCTCTTTATTATTTGTCACCTTTTAGACATTAATGTAATTATGTGGTTTCCTATTATGGAATCAGGCAATTCGGCTTAGCCGCTGAAGATTCACAGCGAGGCTTAGTTGTCTATTTATAGCGATGAGTCAGCGTGCCACCCGTTCCCCATGATTTAGTCATTCTTTGATGAAACGTATGTAGGGTGGTAGGCATGCTGACGGCATTGCGGTGTACTGTGTACTGGTGGACGGGTGTCTGTGAGCCGGCCGGCATTCCCGTATGAGCTTATTTTATTTCTGATTTATGTAAGTGCAATACTTCCTTTTTATAATAAATGACATATGCGGATTCACACTATGGAGAGATTTTTTTTTTGTCCCTATAATGCGGATCGCTGGTTCATTCTGTGAGTCCCAATCCTCTGGCATATCCTCATTACCATCAAGAGATCTACCTCTGGCGCTGGTCTGATTTCAGGATATTGATCCCAATTCACAAGCTTGCTATTGCTTGCCTTTTGGTAAGCGTGCATTTTTTAAGGTGGAGGTTCACTGTCACTGGTGTTTTCATTTATCATTTTTTTGGCACATATAGGATCTCTTACCAAGATTCACTTCACAAGAACATTTATTTCTTTATGGGACTTTTTTTTTTGATGGTATCCCCTTTTAAGTGGGGATACACCACTATACTTCACGGCACTTAGATTGTCACATCAGTCTGGTTAAAACAATTTTTTTTTGCAGCGCAATTCTCTTATTTTACCTAATATTTTATTCCTTGGTGTAGACTATAGATAAATGGTTGTTTATTAGATAGACTTTCAGCTACTCACCAATAAATGTTGTTATTGTGTTAAAGCTTTCACTCATGGGCAAAGAACTCTCATTTAACCCAAATCATATCTGAGAGATATTAAATCTCAAATATAGTATACGGGAAACAGACTGCATGGGAGGTCGTCATTTGTCTGGTCAAGCATGTGGTGCCCAAGCGGCTGCTTTTCAGGCCACGCTTGATCTGCTTCAGACATAGGTTGCAAACAGCAACAGTGCAATCTGCTGCACACGTGTCCAAAAAGGCCCACACCAAGGAACTTTTCAAAATCAACGGGGAGTCAGCAGCGTCCTGCACCTGAGGAGCTCTGCGGTGTGATGCAGTAGGGTGGCTGCCCTTAAGCTGCCCCCTAGAGGACATCCTGCCTCGTTGGAGTTGTGCCTCCTCCTCTATTCTATCAGGCACCAAAGTAGAGTCAGTGACCTCATCATCCCCTCCCTCCTCGTCACTAGAGCAAACTTGGCACTATGCTGCAGCTGGGGGGAACATGACTGCCAGTTTCTTGTCCTTATTGGGCACCCCCTCTTTCTAGGCATGGGAAAAAGGTGTCTCCACTTATGCTTTATCACCAATCCTTGTTTCCCTAATAACCCAAAATTTTCTAAATCCAATTGTCATTGGGACAAAAAGTGAGGTGAAATCTTCTGAACAGGGGCACAGACAGCAAAACAAATGTTACAGGGGTGATAACCCTTCCCTATGTTATCCAAAAAGCTTAAAAATAGATTTTTTTGGCTGGAACTACATTTACAAAACGTACCTGTTCCAAATTACAAACAGATTCAACTTAAGAACAAACCTACAGTCCCTATCTTGTTTGTAACCCGGGGACCGCCTGTATACTGCTGTTCAGACTATATAGGGCCTGGGGGCCCCCCACATTTTTTTTTTTAATTTGGGTGCGGGGTTCCCCTTAATATCCATACCAAACCCAAAGGGCCTGGTAATGGGCTGGGGGGGGGTACCCATGCCGTTTTTCTCAATGATTTTCATCTATATTGCCGGGACCCAACATTACATTAAAGCCGCAAGCAGTTTTAAATTACTTTTTTTCCTTTAGAAATGTCATTTTGTGCAGGGACTGTTCTAAACACGGGAAAAATGTGCCACTTTACAGGCATACTATAGGCCTCCCCCAGGCATGATATTTAAAGGAATATTTCACTTTTATTGTTTCACTTTAACCACTTGACCACTGGGCACTTAAACCCCCTTCCTAACCAGACCAATTTTCAGCTTTCGGTGCTCTCACATTTTGAATGACAATTACTCAGTCATGCAACACTGTACCCGTATGAAATTTTCGTCCTTTTTTCATACAAATAGAGCTTTCTTTTGGTGATATTTGATCACCTCTGGGTTTTTATATTTTCTGTGCTATAAATGAAAAAAGACCGAAAATGTTGTAAAAAAAATGAATTTTTCTTCATTTCTATTATAAAATTTTGCAAATAAGTAATTTTTCTAAATAAATTTGGGCTAAAATTTATACTGCTACATATCTTTGGTAAAAATAACCCAAATTAGTAGATATTATTTAGTCTGTGTGAAAGTTATAGAGTCTACAAGCCAATCACTGAAAATTGATCACATCTGATCATACCTGATGTACTGAGGCCTATCTCATTTCTTGAGACCCTAACAAACCAGGAAAGTACAAATACCCACAAAATGACCCCTTTTTGGAAAGTAGACATTCCAAGGTATTTAGTAAGAGACATGGTGAGTTTTTTTGAAGTTGTCATTTTTTCCCCACAATTCTTTGCAAAATTATGATTTTTTTTATTTTTTTTTCACACCAAATTGTCAATATAACAGGTTATTTCTCTCACATGGCATGTACATTCCACAAATGACACCCCAAAATATATTCTGCTACTCTTCCTGAGTATTGTGATACCACATGTGTGAGACTTTTACACAGCCTGGCCACATACAGAGGCCTGACATTGAAGTAGCACATTCAGGCGTTCTAGGAGCATAAATTACATATCTAATCTCTCAACCACCTATTACACTTTTGAAGGCCCTTGAGCACCAGGACAATGGAAACGCCCACAAAGTGACCCCATTTTGGAAAGCAAACACCCCAACGTATAATCTATGAGGCATAATGAGTCTTTTGAATGGTTAATTTTTTTTCCAGAAGTTTTTGGAAAATGTGGAAAAAAAATGAAAACGCATTTTTTTTTACACAAAGTTGTCCATTTCTAAGATATTTCCAACACATAGCATGTACATAGCAAAAATGACACCCCAAAATATATTCTGCTACTACTCAGTGGCACTAATGTGGCACTGATGGAGCACTGACCTGGCACTCTAGTGGCACTGGTGGCACCGATGGGCACTAGTGGCAAAGGTGGCACTGATGGGCACTGGTGGCACCGATGTGGCACTGGTGGGACAGATGAGCACTGTAGTGGCACTGGGCACTGGTGTGGCACTGACGGAGCACTGACGTGGCACTGGCGGCACAGATGGGCACTGAAGTGGCAGAGGTGGCACTGATGGGCACTGGTGGCACTGATGAGCATTATAGTGGCACTGATGGTACAGATGAGCACTGTAGTGGCACTGATGTACACTTTAGTGGTACTGATGGGTACTTTAGTGGCACTGATGGGTACTGTAGTGGCACTGATGGGTAGTGTAGTGGCACTGGTGGCACAGATGGGCACTTTAGTGGCACTGATGGACACTTTAGGACACTTTAGTGGCACTGATGGGTAGTGAAGTGGCACTGATGGCACTGTGGGGCACAGATTAGCACTGTAGTGGCACTTGTATGGCACTGCTGGGCACTGTTGTACATTTCACTCATGGTTTTTCACTCAATCTCTCTTCTCTCCTCTCACGCTGTATCAGTGTGAGGAGAGAAGAGAGCTGGGACCTTTGCATGACCCCAGTTTGTTTACATTGTGCTCGCTCCCTCATTGGAGGGAGCAATCACATGGTAAAGGGCCGCTGTCATTGGCCCTTTACCGCGATCCGTGTTGCGCCGGGTCCCATGAACCCAGCGAGCACGGACACTTCAGTGCGCGCACCCCACCGGGGGCGCGCGGAGCGAGAGTTCCGGAGGACGTCCATAGACGCCCGCCCAGAACAAGCCGACCGTGCTGTAGCCATCTTTCGGCTATGGCCCGGTTGGCATGTGGTTAAGCATTATTAAAATCACTGCTCCTGAAAAAACGGCAGTTTTTAAAACTTTTTTTTGCATTGATACATGTCCCCTGGCTAATATGCAAGTTATTGTATGACAATAACTTGCATATTAGCCTTTAAAATTAGCACTTTTGATTTTTCACGTTCAAGTCCCATAGACTTTAACGGTGTTCGCACAAATTTTTTGCCTGTTCGCATGTTCTGCCACGAACCGAACCAGGGGGGTGTTCGGCTCATCCTGTCACAAGCACTCTTCAAGAATGCTGACTATGCACAATCTCTCTGCCCCCCTCTTTCATTCATAGAAGCTGTACTTTTTCTTCCATGAATGAAAAACCCTCTATGAATTGTTCATCTGCCTATTCTCCTTTCATAGATTGCTTTTCATTTATGGAAGCTTCAGTACAGCTTTTATAAATGGAAGAAAGGAGGAAGAAAGGACAGACATAGTAAGGACTCTAGGCGAGCGCCTATGACAGGTCCCGCAAGCTTGTATTAACCCCTGTAACACTGGAATATTATGGCTGTGAGGTATGGGGGGGCATAGGACTTTGGATTTCAACTATGATAGCTGGCACCAGCACGAGAAAAATGTAATTACCATTCCTTGTGCTAATCTTTTTTTTTTTTTTTTTTTTATTTGACCTAAACTTAGGATTTAGGTACACCTAGCTAGGTGATCTTAATAGCTACCATTTCATTACTTTAGCATGTTTATTTCTTTCCAGGAGAAGTAAATATCACAGTGAGGACAGAAGCTGTTAACTCATTGGACCTGTGTCAGAATGAAATACCTATTGTCCCCACACAAGGCAGCTCTGATACAATTATTAAGCCACTTCTTGTACAGGTTAGTATCATGATAATTCATTCTCATAGTTCTTTTAGTTTTATTTAGGTGATATAAAGGGTAGAATACATTTGTTATTCTGGTCTTACAGTTGTTACCTTATGCTATGTACACACATTATTGGTTGCAGTAAACTCTGGAGAGCTTTATCTCACTTAAAATATAAGCAAGAAACTGGCTGAAAACAAGACCCTTGATTCCATATTATTTGCTTATACAGGATTAGGAAGTCACTCTAGCAGTCCTATAGTAAAAAGCAGTTGTACAAAATGCTGTAGAGCAGCGGTCGCCAACTAATGGTCCATGGACCACTGATGGTCCATCAGAAGATTTTGGTGGTCTCTAGTGGTTCTGTTGCAAATCAACATTGTGCTGGATGTATACCGCCCAAAGTTGTTTCCTTTGTTGTTCTCAATACTCTTAGTGAGCATTAATACCCGGGGCCGCCTCTGTAGTTCTGGCTAGGAATGTGCAATTTGTTTATTTTCAAATTTGTTTTTTAACCAATTTGTTAATTTGGAAACATCCAAATTAATGAAAACTCGTTTACCACATTTTTTTGAAAATTCAAAAATTTGGAAAACTGAAAATTTGAAAATTCAAAAATTATGAAATTAGAAAACTCAGAATTTCCGAATTTCTGAATTTCTGAATTTTCTAATGTCCTAATTTTTGAATTTCCGAAAATCTGAAATAATAACTAACTCTAAAGTTCTAGGTATTAGAATTTCCTTTCAAATTTGGCTGTTAGTGATACGAATTTATCTGAAGTTACAAATTATCCGAAATAACGAATGCTGCATTTAAACGAATGGAACATAACAAATTAATAATAATCAATAACAATAATAATAAAACTTTTTATTAATATTATTTATTATTAATTTGATCTGTTCCATTTGTTTAGATGCAGCATTCATTATTTTGGATAATTCGTAACTTTGGATAAATTCATATTCGTTTAACAGCCAAATCTGAAAGGAAATTTCAATATCTATAATTTAATACTTAGTTATTATTAGTTAGTTATTATTACAAATTTTTGGATTTTCTTTCTTATTTCCGAATTTTTGAATCCTATGAATTTACAAATGTGTGAATTTTAAAATTTTCGAATTTACGCACTTACAAACTGCGATCATAATGAATAACCCGAAAAACCAAAAAAAAAATGAATCAAACGAAAACAAGCAAATTTTTCGTCAATGCACATGTCTAGTTCCGGCTCCTGTGAACTTGGAGGGAGGCGCTGAGAGTAGTGCAGAGAGTAGGAGGTGAAGAAGGAGGAGACTTGCAATGGCAGCACTGATCACAGACTGGGAGGGAGCACCGAGCTCAGGCACATGGCTGGATAAAGAGGTGAAATCCAATGATGAGTCTGTGTAAGGTAGCAGTGTGATGCAGAGTGCAGAGGGGGGCAGGGGGGGCATTGTGTGTATCAGGAAGCAGTGTGATCCAGGGGAGGGGGCAGAGAGCCGGAGCATTGTGTGTATAAAGTGACTCGGTTAAATTGATGATAGGCAACTCCTATCCTCATATTGATTAGTGGTTCCAAATTAATAATAACTACTGCAGTAGGGAACAGACACAAAAGATATGCTCAGCATCTTTCCAAATAACTGTTCTGCTTTATTATGACGCAATTGAAGGTTTTTATGCACATGATTACGTAGGTATCACATTAATATTACAATTGTACATTTATCGTAACAAGGGGCGTTACATAGGCAGGCTAATTCTAATCAGGACTCGAAAGAATGTAAACATGTACTGAAAACATTATTAGTGCTGTGTGCACAGTGAGGGCAGTGTGCAATACATACAAAATAGAATACAATTATATACAGAACTTACAAATTTCCATTACAATCACTAACCATACCTGCTATCACCTTTAACCTGGAACCTCCACACACTTAGGTAGAGGTAGTCCTGGCCAAAGAGGCAGAAAACTCCATTGTGGAGAAAATAATAGCTGAGCAACTTTTTCATTACAAAATGACTTTTCATTGTGAAAAACAAATGATTTATAAGACATATTTACAGAGTACTGGCTGTACACTCCTATGGCCAGAATGGCCTTCTAGCTTAATTGTGAGCATGCTGACTTATCAGCAAATGTAAACACAGACAATTCTACATAAAATGGAAGACGTACAAAAGACAAATATGACTTCAACATGGCTAAACTACTTCTCAAATATATATATCCCTTACAATTAAAGTAATTTAATCAAAAAGTACCCTAGACTGTGATGACAAGAGGGAAACAAATCAAACACAGAGATTTCTTTAATTTAGTCATTTTTGCAGTGTCTGGTGTGGATCCAGGTGACTTTTTCTTCACGTTTTGCAAAAACTGTACATGAAATAGATGCTGTATTGAGTCTCCAAACTTTTCCTTATATATAAATGTCTCTTAACAATCCACAAGTCACCTGGCTTTAGTTTTAGATCCTTCCAAACTTTTAGGATCTGGAATTGGGGAGAAAACACATAAATGAGTTTGTCAAAAAACCTTAAAAGATCAGCAACATTCTCTGTGAGATCCGAATGGAGGACTTCAGCTGCTGAGACAAAATATAAGCAAGTGAGTAGCACACTCCCAAACAAAATCCCATAGGGAGAGAGTCCAATATCCCCCTTAGGGGCCTGATAAAATATAAGAAAACATTCAGGCAAAAGTTTTCTAGTTTCTTATTCTACTTTGTCCTCTACATTGTAGACAGTAGAGGGTGTAAAAATAAAACCTCAAAACTTCTAGTAAGGACTCTCCTATAAAAAATTATTTCCTCTGTTACTCTCTGTACTTTCTGGCACTCTGTACTTACAAACTACTTCTGATAACATTTTTTACTGTGGCCTTTGCAGTAGCATTTGCCATGGGACATCCAAAAAACATGTCCATACAGACAAAATGCATACTCGTAAGATCCTAACTTGGGCATCTGGATATATCTTTTTTGTAATCTCTGGAAGGGATGTTCAGCTTTTGGTAACACCTTTGGTAACAGGTAAAACAAGAAGTGGTATGTTATAAAAACAACTGTGGTGAACCCTGGCTCTATCCCACGCTCATTTACTAAGGCAGCCATAACTGCTTGTGACTGATGACACGGTTCATGTGTCAAGCTGGAAGGAAAAGAGTGGCTGGCAGACATAAATGATCACCTTTTCCAAAGTCCTATTTCATAAGAAGTTGCCCCCTGTGGACCACTTGTACTTCTCGTTCTGGGGTCCTTAAAGTTGAATTATTAATCCCAGCTATACTGGGCCAGAACTAGGGTGGAATCTGTGAGTTGCACAGACCCATCAAGTGTCCGGGGCTGTAAATGCAGCATCCTTAGTGCATCCTGGTCTGCTTTCATGTGTGAAAGTAAATATGGCTACCTCAGCAAGAACCTGGAAGGCTGAAAACAGCCAATCAAATTAACTTGGCATGCTTTATTGATTTACCTGCCGAAGTAAAAACAAACTTCTGGCCCTTCAAATGGAACCAAATGCTCTCTATCTCGACTATCTATATAAATATACACACTTTGTAGCTCACAGGCTTTGCTAAAACATGGAGCTCTGCTTCTTGAGCTGGGGAAAAAGGATCCAATGACTTTGAATACAGAGTATCCTTCTGGGTGATAAATTGTATACTCAAATCTACAAAAAATGTAATATCTGGGTCTTCAGGGAGTGTGTCCTGCACTGGGCTCACAGCAGCTGATTCCTACACCATCAATTTAACACATGTGTCTTTTCCTTTCTTTTGAATAAATGTACGCATTTTTCATTGTTAGATTTGTACATAAACAAACTCATATTTTAAACCTTTCATTAGACAAACATTTAGTTATCTGTATATTTGCTGTGCAAAATGTCGGACCATTAAAAATTAAATGTTTGACCAAAACAATATCTAACTTTGTCTAATAGCACCTTTGCATAAAGCTACAGCTCTGATATATCGGGGTGAACCCTTCATTACTGGGTCCAGCTTCCATAAATATATTACAATGGCTTGTTTTCTATCATGCTATTTGTGTAAGAACTCCGTTTCATGTTTCAAAAGACAACTTTTTCCTGGCAATATTATAATAAATGATAACAATACCCTGCGGTCATGGAGAGATGCTCATAAATCCAAAATATTCCTGCTTTTATACCACGGTACTTACAAGAAAAAGGGGCACATCATTTCACAATCCACACATTCTGCTTTGGATTTCAAAAATAAAAATAAATAAAAACAAAAGGACCAACAATCTGTATGATGCACCAGAAAGCATCAAAAACTATAAAACAACTGGCTGCAGGTGGCATCTATCCTAACAGGGTGTGTGGACTTGATGTGATGGGTCTGTTATATTTAAATTTTATTTATTATTACTCTCACATCATGGACCGCACATCAAGTTATTATCAAAAACCTTAAAATTTCATTTTTGTAGAAGAACTTCTTATGTATTCCATCCATCTTGGCTTTGTTAACTATTATGGCAGCTTTATTCCAAATAACAACCTCATCTTAATATTTTTTTCTCTCAATAAGGGCTTATTGTATAAATGTAAAATTACAAAATTGTTATCTTAATCTAAACTAATCCCATTTTTACAAATTTCCCCAATAACCTGGATTTCATTTCCAACCAAAGGTTGTCTAAACCAGTTTCAATATATCTATATTATTAATAAAATTGTTAAACTCATATTAGAAATGAATACTCATTATTACTTAATTTTACTTAATTTCCCTTTTTAAATCCACTATCAAAGGATATTCAATTTGTGTAATACACAGTTAAATGTAACCTTCATTTTACCATGTTTGGAAAACAGATTCAAAATAATTGTGATCACATTGTTTACCATTAGATTCGTTAACCCGGCACATTTTGTTATAAATGTTTTGTCTAAAAAAACTGGAATTGGCATGGTGTCCTTCCAGCTTATCACTGACCACATTCTTTCAGGAGAGCACAAAGGAGGGGGTCACATCTGCGTACATGACACACACAAGTGATAGAACTAAAGGTCCCAGCATTCGCACACACACCAATATCTCTCTCACTTTATTTTAACTCTTTAATATTTCCCTGCCTAAATTCTGCATTCCTTATTTTGTTCAGATATCTTTTATATCTAGCTTCTATGATCAGACGGGCAGCCAGAGTGCTCATCCCATCTTCCCTCTCTGACAACATATAAAGTATTCTGTTTTACCTCTCATTTCTCTGTTCTGATTCTAATAGTGGTAGTGCCTGACCCCAAATTCATCCCACAACTTAACATGAAAATGTCCCTTTCTGTCTAGTGTTAATGTCACCCTTGATCCATCCTGCTCACATAGATAGCTGTTTACTCTGCATGATTCTTAGTCCCTATGGCCTTTGGTAACCCAGTTACCCATTGTGGATCCATGTCCACTCGAACCATTAATCTAGGGGCTCAGTATAGGTGGAACCGCACCTTTGGTTCATATATAGCGCTCCTCTTGCGCTGGGCATTTTTGAGGGTCTCTTACCCTTCATTCCCTTACTTAATTCAATGCCCATAATGACTGGCCAGTCTTCTCTCTTCTCTACATGTGCCTATACCCTCTTGCCTCTAAACTACTTTATCTAGCAGATTTACTACATATACCTGTGAACAGCACTATTCTTTCCTTTCTTATCTATAGCACTCCGATGGACAATAGACAGGGACAACATAACATATAACCACCAATCAATGCAGTTCGATTAAGGGGAGTAAAATAGGTACCCTTTGTCCCGAAAATGCCTTACCGATCAAGGAAGTCTGATAACTCAAATGTAAGCAAAAGGCTTACCTCAGCCGGCTGATTATCAGAAATTCCCGGATCGTCTCAAGCTCCTCGTTTCGGATACTCAGGGTCACCTGGAATCCCCTCCTAAGGCAAAGCTCGCCATGCTGACTCGGTTAAATTGATGATAGGCAACTCCTATCCTCATATTGATTAGTGGTTCCAAATTAATAATAACTACTGCAGTAGGGAACAGACACAAAAGATACGCTCAGCATCTTTCCAAATAACTGTTCTGCTTTATTATGACGCAATTGAAGGTTTTTATGCACATGATTACGTAGGTATCACATTAATATTACAATTGTACATTTATCGTAACAAGGGGCGTTACATAGGCAGGCTAATTCTAATCAGGACTCGAAAGAATGTAAACATTTACTGAAAACATTATTAGTGCTGTGTGCACAGTGAGGGCAATGTGCAATATATACAAAATAGAATACAATTATATACAGAACTTACAAATTTCCATTACAAAAGGTATGTAAAATTGATGTTAGTAGTCCACAGGATTCAAAATTGTGAGTTCAGTGGTCCGGGAGGTCTAAAAAGGTTGGCGACCACTGCTGTAGATCAAAGTAACCAATTCGATTTAACATTTCAAAGATTTGTCTAAGAAAAATTAACTCTTAATGGCTACTGTTGGGTTTATTTACTAAAGGCAAGTGCACGTTGTTTATTCTTGATACTTTATCTATAAAACAAAGTGACATACCAAGGGAGACAGCAACAAGGCAGACACGTTTCACACCAGAATCATGTGATTATTCATTGCCCTAAAATGTAGCACTGACCTTCCTTAAATAGGACCTCTCACTGTGTGAAACATAAGTGTGAGTGAGGTCAGTGGAACCATTTCTGTGTCCCAGCCATGTTACAATCAGAATTATAATATATAATATGTCTGGGATAAACTGATCCTGCTTACACACGAGCGGACTTGCCAAAGGGCTAAACTCTGTCGGTATTTCCAATGGAAAGATTTAGGACATATTCTATATCTGAGTCTGTCGGAAATGCCGACAGAAAAAGTCCGATGGGGCATACACACGGTCGGAATGTCCGACCAAAAGCTCCCATCGGATTTTTTTGTCGGGAAGTCCGACCGTGTGTATGTGGCATTACAATGAAATGGACATAAAAAAAATGCATAGATCCATTATACAAGAACATTACCAGAATGGAAAAAGAAAAAAGAAATGATGTATCTATATATATATAATGAAAACAAAAATAATATAAATAAATATGTATATAAAAATATATAAGAAAAAAATATAAAGAAAACATTTATGAAAAAAAAAATGTATATACAATAATAAATGAAAAAAAAAATATGCAAAGCAGGAAAAATAAAATAAAATAAAAAAAAAATTTAAAAAAATTGAGGTGGACAGCATTTTTTGCTTGCACTTGGTTGGGTGATAGAAATCATCAGAGCTTCCCCTCATTTCAGATCTTCTACAGCGACTGCACTCCCAAGTGCACTTGTAGTGCACAGTGGATTTGCCTTTAGTAAATCAACCCCTGTCGGTCATTGCACATAATGGGGTTGATGACCTAAAGGTACATAAACTGTACACTTTGCAAAGTACAGTTGCACTCTGCAAAAGCAGTTGCTCCAGACCACAGTACATGAGCAGAAGCTCTGCCGACTTCCATCATCCAATCATGTGCGGGCAAAAATGCTGCTTTTTTTATTTTCCTAGCACGTGATTGGATATTCTTTGCAAAGTGAAGCTTTATCTCATCTACTAAGCTCTGGAGCAACTGCTCTTGCAGATTGCAATTACATTTTGCAAAGTGCACAGTTTATTTGCCTTTAGTAAATCAACCCCAATCATCAATCGCATCTTTGCTCTTGGTCCCGTTTGTTCTTTTAACTAAACTTTGTTTATTTGTACTTGCAGCCTGGAGGAGTCCTACAAGAAAAGTCTTATAGGGCGTACACACGGTCGGACTTTGTTCGGACATTCCGACAACAAAATCCTAGGATTTTTTCCGATGGATGTTGGCTCAAACTTATTTTGTCTACACACGGTCGCACAAAGTTGTCGGAATTTCCGATCTCCAACCACGCGGTCACGTACACCACGTACGACAAGACTAGAAAAGGCCAGTTCAGAACCAAGCGCGGCACCCTTTGGGCTCCTTTTGCTAAAGTTAGTAAAAGTTTGGTGAGAGACGATTCACGCTTTTTCAGACTTGTGGCTTTCAGATCGTTTTCTGCCGTTCAGTTTGTGCTTGTGGGTTTTTATCTGCTCTTCAGTGCGTGCAAGCAAGTTCCGCGTGACTTTAAGTAGTCATTGTATTCTTGTTCGTTCGTTACTGTTTTTCAGGTCGCTCTTCACAGGCCTTGCTGTTCTTCAGTGCGTTCTGTTACTTCGTTCTGAGCAGCCAACCGTTTTCTAGCCATGTTTCGTATGCGTACTCCTCGTAGAGTTCCTGCTGTGCGGGGGCTTGGTGTTGGGGTCCTGGCCTTGACACAAGTCCAGTCCATGAACAGGGTGGGGAGGAGTTCATGGACCAAGAATTGGTTGCTTCAGCGTGACCAGTTCTCTCATATGCCTTTGCTCCGTGAGATCCATGAGAATAATCCTGATGATTTCAGGAACTTTCTCAGGATGACGGACCCCGTGTTTCACCGTCTGTTGGCTTCGCTGACCCCCTATATCAGCAGGCAGGATACCTGCATGAGGCAAGCCATCACTCCGGAGCAGAGGTTGGTCGCTACCCTGCGGTATTTGGCCACAGAGAGAAGTCTGCAGGACTTGAAGTTCTCGACAGGCATCTCCCCCCAGGCTCTGGGAATCATTATCCCAGAGACCTGTTCTGCCATCATCCAGGTCCTGCAGAAGGAGTATATGAAGGTAAGATTTTTATCCTTTAATATCACATTTTATTGTATTGAATGTTTGCTAATATATTGTATTTCTTTCCTCATTCCCTAATTACCATGATTTTAATATGCTGTGAATGTCCCCTTTGTCCTCATGCATGCTGGATTTTTATGTAATTATTATTTTAGGTCCTTCATACATATTTGCCCTTCACTAACCTCCCCAGCATGGTGTCTCCTGCCCTATATTCACCTCATGTAGTCACTTAACAATGTATTTTATCAGCTCCATAGTAGTGCTTTACCCCAAACACCCCCTAAAATGTTTGGAAATGTTATTTTTGATTTAAATTCAGGCAGAGTGCCAGAGTTTTTTTTTGGTGGTGTCCCCCAAAAATTTTTAGTAACCCTCCCTCCCCCAACTGCTAAGTCAGCTGATCTCAATTTTCTATCCTCAATCATCTATCTGCTGACTTTGCCAAACCCATACACACCATACCCACCTCTTTACTGGTCAGATTTATGGATGAATTCCCCAAAGCATGTAGTGCAAGGGCCTGCCTGTATACTTTCCAATGGTACTGTTTAAAGTTTTTGTATCCTATTATTATCTTGATAGGTAATAGCAGAATGTCCAAATGTCCTCAAATGTGTACAATGTGTATTTATATCTTTGTATTATGACACTTCTTACCTGTCCAGTGGTCTGCCAATAGTGTAACTAAGGAGGGGCTGTTCAAAGTAATACCCATTATTTAGGCATTCATCTCTCAATGAAGTGAAGAGGGTTACCTGTCCAAGATTTACACACACCCCCTATAATGTTAGAAATGGCCCATGAGAGGGGGGAGGGGGAATATGATAGGTGTACCTTATACTTTGGCCTTGTTAAATTCCCCTTAATAAATGCTATCTGGAGGTTGCCCCATAATGTTTGTGTATAATCTGCTTGCCATGTTTCTGAGTAAAAATAGTAATGTTTATTGTTTTTTTCTCAACAGTTTCCTTCCAAGCCACAGGAATGGCAGACTGTGGCCTCCCACTTTGCCGAGCGGTGGGACTTTCCTAACTGCGGAGGGGCAATTGATGGGAAACACATTCACATCATCCCACCACCCAACTCGGGGTCGTACTATTATAATTACAAGGGGTTTAATAGTATAGTGATGTTGGCGGTGGTGTCGGCTAATTACGACTTCTTGTATGTGGACGTGGGGAAGAATGGTCGGATGTCCGATGGTGGAGTCATCGCCCAGACGGAGTTCTACAGGCGTCTCCAGAATGGCAGCTTGGACTTGCCAGCTCCAGAGGACAATGTGGAAGGACTCCCATTTGTGTTCATTGCTGATGAAGCGTTTGCACTGGGGGACCACCTGATGCGGCCATTCCCAATGAGGACCCTCACCCTGGAACAGAGGGTTTTTAATTACCGGTTGGCCAGAGCCTGAAGAGTGGTGGAGAACACATTTGGAATCCTGGCCAGCCGGTTCCGACTATTTCTGACACCCATCCATATGGCGGAGTATAAACTGAACCATATTATACTGGCGTGCCGTGGTCTCCCTAACTTTTTAAGGAAACATTCGGCCAACTATGCTGGCTCAGTTGGGCCTGAGGCTGGAATCCTACATCAAACCACACTGACGGCGCTTGAAAAAGGGGCCGTCCTGGCTTGCCCTCCCTGAGTGCCCGTGATGTCCGGTTACGCTACCTGGAGTTCTTTGCGGGTAGGGGGGCTATCAATATGCCAGACAATCTGTGAAACCTTTTTATAATAAAAAAAAAGAAATTCTTGGTGGACATTTACTGCTTGTGTTTGTTTTAGCTGACCCTGACAGAAATGTGTTGAGTCCAGAAAATGTCGTGATTGTGTAACCTTATACAAAGCACTGTTGGCTGTTATTTCCTAAATGCAAAAACACATTTCACTACAAGTGCACTTGCAACTGCACTGAAACTGCACTTGTAGTGTAAAGAGGATTTGCCCTTAGGAAATAACCCCCATTTTTGCAGAAAACAGCAATTACATCACCCCAAAAGTGTTGTATTGTAGTGTTGAGACAATAATCCACACATTCTTGAGTAAGCAACTTTTTTATACCTGCACAATCACATGTTTGTTGTATAACAATTTTTGCAGTAGCATTATCAAAAATCGAAATGTCCATTTCAGATAAAACAGGCCTGTGTAAAACCAACAAGAAAGCCAAAAAACTTGAACTTACAAAGTTCACATTAGGTAAAACCTGAAGGTTATATCAGACATCAGTATTTAGGAACTGGGTTTGATATAGCGTTCAGATGGGGGGAAATCACCCCTGGAAAAGCCAAATTTGGAAGATGCACACCAATTTACGAATGTCAACATGTGCTATCTGCCATCAGGGGGGATCAAGGGATGTGTTTTGGGGGAGCAAGCCCTTCCTCAACGCTACTTTATAATTGAGGAAGGGGTTGCACCCCCTAAACGCGTCCATTGATCTCCCGTGATGGCAGATAGCACATGTTGACACACTGTGTGCATCCTCCAAATTTGGCTTTTCAAAACATTGCAAAAATATTTAAAAGATTGGACCACAATCCAAAAAGTGATTTTGTGGGGTTTTAAATTCGCCCCAAAATATCAATGATGTTATTATTTTTTTTAATAACATCATTGATTTTTTGCTGTATGTTTTGCAGTTCTACATTACACCCCATGATCTCCCCGATCAGGATCTGGGCACTTTCCGATGTGAAACGTTCTGGATCCACAACCTCACGATCACCTAAAAAGAGACAAAGAAAACAAAAACAGGTCTCAAAAATCTGCCACCATCCATCTCTTTTACCTGAGCCGGTGGTCGCAGACACCCACCTGTTGTGGTGCCAATCTCCACCACATCTTCTTCTTCCTCCTGCTCTTCTTGTGTTGGTGTTAGTTCCCCTTCTTCCAGAGGTGGGGGGTCTGTGGTCTCCTCGGATGAGGGGTGTCCTCCGAGTCTTTTCTCCCCTATGTAAAACAAAAATGGTATAATTAGCACACAGATATTTGATGGCAGAACTAGAAATAGGAAACATTGCTTGGAAGTGGGGTACAATTGTCTATTTTAGCCGAGTTCCAAGATGTATTTTTTTTATTGGCCTTTGTCAAGCTGCAATACTTTACCTGTTTAGTACAAGCTTCACAGATGGAGACCCCCCTATAGTATACACTGGAGCACCTGTGTGGCCCCCTAATAAAAATGGTGTTCTTGTGTCCCACACTAGTGCTCCAGTGTCCAGATGTGAAAACAGCTGCTCAGTGTCCTCTCCTTACACACAATCTAGTTGGCATTTCATTCTAGTAACAAACCCATCTACACAAACAACTATTTGGCATCCAAGTAGGCCCCAAAAAAATGTGGGAAAATGCATATGGCCTAAACAATGGTGTTTTAGAGGCCGAAAGAAAAATGTTTGATACGAACGAATAATGGACCCATGAACATTAAAGTTGCCCTTTTAAACGTTACAATTAATAAGAAAAGCATATGGAGCAGCATGAACACAATAAAGACAGAAAGAATAGGAACACAGCACAACTACTTACTTTTTTGCAGCACTCTCCGGATCTTTCGGTACTGCTCTGGCTCTCTCAATTTCAGGTCCGACCACCGCTTCCTGAGCTGATCTTTCGATCGTCGTACCCCGAAATTCTTCTGCAGGCTTTTGATCACTTTCGCCATGATCTTGGCCTTTCTGATATTGAGGTTGGGGTAAGGCCCATACTTTCCGTCATAGTCGGACTTCTTCATGATGTCGACCATATCCAACATCTCCCCAAAGGACATATTTGTGGCCTTAAAATGTCTCCTTCTGGATCGGGACGTGTCCGGATCCGGACTCTCCTCCTCCTCCTTCTCGTTCCTGCAATTAGCACGCACTCCGCCATGTGCTCTTCCCCCACTGCGCCGAACGAAAAGGGGCGGGGAATAGACTAGAAAGAACGTCAGGGGCGGGCGGAGTTACACGCATGCGCAGTGTGTATAAAGGGTAACACGCGTGCGTATTACGTACGATCTGTGAGCGGAGGAAGGAGCATTGGACGCGCCGATCGTAAGAATGAAGGTAAGAGAGAAACTTGTACCTATACTGCTTCTACATTGAAGCCTATATTGTAACAAGATTAGGAGAGTTTTGTCTGACATTAGGCTTTGTCTTGTGTTGTGTCTTGCAGTGAACATGGATATGCTAATGAAAGATAATGACTTCATGTCAGTATTCCTAGATATGTTAAGGGAGCTGCCCTGTCTGTGGGAGATTAAACACCCCCATTTCAAGAACCAAGCAAAGAGGAAGGCAGCACTGGAGCAATTGTGTGAAATTGTGAAGCAGGTGATCCCCACGGCAGACATCACCTATTTAAAGATATTAATTGGTGGCCTGAGGAGTACATATCTGAGGGAGCGCAAGAAGGTCCTGGATTCACAGAGATCCGGAGCAGCAGATGACATCTATGTCCCCATAATGTTGTACTACGACAGGCTGCATTTTCTGGCAGGCCAGACTGAACCCAGGCCATCCCTCTCCAGTCTTCCTTCCATGCTTCCTTCCCTCCCGGCTGAGGCTTCTGACGCCCAACCTGGGCCTTCCAGGCAGCAACATGTGGAGGAGCCCAGATTGAGCCAGGTATAGCATTCCTCTAAATATTTCTGCTTGTCCAATCAATGATGTTAACTAGATGTTAGTTGGGAGTACTAATTTATGATTGTGATTGATGAAGCAAAAACTAAAACCATGTCCTTTTTTCATACACAGGGAAGTCGCAGCCAGGAGGTGGCCGGGCCGAGCCGGCTGGCTGATCTGCAGGTCCCTCCACCCCCCCTGAAAAGAGAAAGTGGCAGTAGGAGGAGTGCCCTAGAAGAGGCTACCAGAGGACTCTTTTGGAGGGCTACAGAGGTCCTGGGAGCACGACAGACCGTGGAGGAGGACATTGCTGCCATCATTGCATATAAAATGCAGAGGATGGAGGAGGGCCAACAAGTCATGTGTGAGGCGCTCATATTGGAGGCTCGTAACAAAGGTATGAGGGGCCAAATGATAGTTCAGACACACCTTTGCAATGGTCCTCCTCCTCCTCCTGCAGCTCCTCCTCCTCGTCCTCCCTCTCCTCCAGGTCTTCCCAGTCCTCCTCCAGGTCCTACTCCTCCTCCTGCCACATCTCCAACTGCACAGCCACAGCCGGGAAGGAAGCGTGAAAAGAAGACCAGAAAGTGAGGACCCTGGATCCAGTCTGGTCAGCCAAAAAATGCAGCCTCTTGTGGTACCACAGCCTGGGGACACAGATGTCATCTGCTGCTATCCGGATCTCTGCGAATTCTGGACCAGACTGCCCTCCCTTACATATGGACTCCTCAGGCCACCAATTTTGATGTTCAAGAATTGATGTCTGCCGTGGGGGTCCCAGGCTTCGCTAATTTCTCTTGTTGATCCAGTGTTGCCTTCCTCTTTGTTTGGTTCTGATCCCTTAATAAAGGATTTTTGTTTTGAATTATACTCTCCTATGTGTTTTACTTCAAAAATGACAGTTTGTTTGTGAGGATTCAGGTACATTTCAAATATACAATGTGAAATGAACAAGGGACACCAACACCAAACAATCTCCTTGAGATTAAATAATAAAACATATCAATGGTGTTGGAGTAACTTCACACACAAAACACACACAAAAATATTCTGGAGTAAAAATAAAAACATTGAACAAAGATCAGCCTTTGAAAAAATTCAAACATTAAAAAAAAAAAAAAAAGGCTTAAAATCCCCAAAAAAATTAAATAAAAAAAAAAATTCTGTCAGATGTGACAACTAATAACAATATATTCAGGGAATCCCAATAGAAAAACAAAACTAAAACTTTGTGAGAAGTGTGTGTGAATATGAGCAGCAAAACTACTTAATTCTTGTCACATTATAAAGAAGAAGAGAGTGCGCTGTATTAAACCATTTTTAACATTGCAGCGTGACGAAAGTGCTGTATCCATTGCGAACGCTAAGTTTACCAGAACGAGCTGTTCCGTCTTGGAATTTATCTGAGCATGCGTGGCACTTTGTGCGTCGGAACAGGCCACACACGGTCGGAATTGACGCGATCGGATTTTGTCGTCAGAAAATTTTATCTCCTGCTCTCCAACTTTGTGTGTCGGAAAATCCGATGGAAAATGTCCGATGGAGCCCACACACGGTCGAAATTTCCGACCAACACTCTTCGATCGGACATTTTCCATCGGAAAATCCGACCGTGTGTACGGGGCATTACAGTTTACTGCTTTGTAACCAAGATGGTAAGAAATTACTGTGAATTCTATAAATGGGGGATATTGAAAAACAAATATGTAATGCGTTTGTTTCTGGACCCAATAACCATACCCCACCATAGAAAATTTCCCATGTATGTGCCTTTCCAATGCAAATTTAGGTAAACTGACTACGAGTGTGTAAGCAGAGCCCAAGCACTGGATACCCAGAGGGAAGGAAAGACACACAGAGACCTGAATTTTCAAGGAAGTGTATTAAGGTCGAAGTCGCAACAAAACAGTAACAAAGCCTATGTGATGGCAACAGTCTGGTCAGCAACATCTACAGAGAACTGTGTAACAGTAGCCTGGAGTGATACACTAATGCTGAAAGCACCTGGCAGAGGGAGCAGCTGGAAGGCGGGCGTGCAACTGAAGAGGGAAGGCTCCTATCTGTAGAATAGGCGGACAGTCCCTACTCTGTCCCTCCTCCACTGGTACCTCTCCTTAGTCAGTGGGTCACCTCCTGTACCTAACAAAACCACACGCAAAATGCATGCCAACTACAGCGAGTCAGTACTTTTTATAAGCATTGCCCCATCAAAGGTGACTGCAGAGGTCATCTGGGGTAGCAGTACCCAAATGGACAGCTGTTCTCCTGATGACACTTATGGAGGCCTCATAGGTTCATTCTATCCTCCACTCTCTATGCATGGTGGCTGCAGAGCAGCACCACCTATGCAGGGAGGAAAAAATACACCTGCCTACAAGTGCCCAGAATATGTACCGAAATCTAGAAAGCTAAATAAAGGCCAGGTGCAAGAAAACAAAAAAAGTATTTTCAGAAGGATAGTGAAGGCAAAAGATTTTTTCTTTTCATTTTGGATAAGGTAAGGACAAGTTATAACCCCTGTAAGGTTGTTTTGTTTGCCATCCCATTCCCATTGGGAAGATTTCCCTTTAGCCCTGTGCCAAATCCACATCAGGAAATGAGAGGAAATCCCTACAAAGGCAAACCCTGGTAGTCACCAAACCTACTTTATCCACTGGAAGATACCCTATCTATTCCAGTTCTGAATGCTCATATATAGGGCTTTTCTTTCCCTTTTGGTTATCATGGTCACAGGACTAATAAAAAGAGTGAACCTCTTGAACTGGGACACAGAGGGCATCAAAAATGGGTCTAACCCATTTTCACTCTATCCAAAACTTTAAGCTAAAGAGGAATTGCAATATTTTACTTGACATTGTAAACTGATTCCATATTTCTCAAAATCACATTTGTGCTTTTCCTTCATATAAATACAGTGATACATTTTACAAATGTGCTTTGCCAACTTCAGGAAGCACAATAAGAATAAGTGATAATCCTGTAAGCAAAAAAAAAAAAAAAAACAACAGCCCGGTTATGTGACCCATCAAAGTCAAAAATTGGCTACCCTTCAATCACACAGATCTCTGCTGCCACAATAAGCCACACCATGCAATGGGACATAAAATTCAGGGTGATAGACAGATGCATAACTTATTGAAGGGAACATTTTAAACTTGCATGGCATGGCCTCTCAATGGATACAGAAAATTGAGCATTGTAATTTCCCTGAAAAAAAGTGTGAAATTTCAGTGAACTATCACCATTTTGGCAAAGTGTATAGGAGAATAGGAAATTACAAAGGCTTTTGGTAAAAAAGCGCTTTTACTCTTTTACCATAGACTTTCTCTTGTGTCAGAAATGGCTCCTCCAAAGCCTTGATATTTACAGTACAGGATAAAAAAAACTGATGGAAAGAAGTAAAATGAAAAAGTTAATGTGACAGTACACAATACATTTAATAAATACAGAATCCTGAATTAAATGAACTAAAACTACCTGAAATAAACACCCCCCGCCCCCCAAAAATAAATAGCAGCCGAGGGTAATAGGAACGTCATTATGCGGGCTCTGCATGCTGTACAGCCATGTGCATGGAGGATTGAACGATTGGAAAAGGCGTCCCCGTTTACCCTTACCTCTTTTTCTGGAGACAAGTTTGGATTTTCCCTCACTTTCTTTCTAGGTGACAGTGGTCACCACTACAAACAGAGAGTGTGACTCCCAGTGGGGACACAGACAGCAATAAAATCCTGTCTAACCTATCCTCTACCCAAAAGTAAAAAAAGGTTTTGCCTACAGATATAATTTGCCTTGATGAAGCTGTGTGCATGTCTAACATCTAATCATACACTAGGGTAACACCTATTTCTGCAAACTCCCCTTAAAGTGGCGTTGAGATCTATCTAATTTAATCAAAGTCTGGATTTGTAAACTTTGATGTATATTACATGTGTTATGGTATATACACATACACACACGCACCCAAATTAAGTTTTAGTCAGAGCATGAATAACATATATGGCCTATATTAGTGGTTCTCAACCACTAGATAATGGCCAGCTTCCAGTGGCATGTCCAGCTTTCATATTTAGGGGGGACAGGGACAAAAGTAGGGGGGCAACTATGAAATGCATATATATATATATATATATATATATATATATATATATATATATATCTATATATATATCTATATAGATATATAGATATATAAATATATACTGGGGCCCTTTACTACGACCCCACAATGGCCCTTTCACATGTTCTGCAGTGAGCTCCCTTCCTACTGTATGGGGGTTCCCCAGGGTGGCAGAAAACAAGATATATATGTCACCAGCATACCAATAAAATATAAGGATTCAAAGCAGTGGGAGAACTATCAGGGTTGCAAAGGTTGTCTTGCCTCCGGGGCCCTGGTGTTCTGCCACTGTGGGGTTTCCCAGCCTCCTCTTGCTGTCCTGTCCCTGCTATTGACTGCTCTGGTTTGGCATCTCTTGGAATTTACAGGCTGGTTCTCCTGTCCTAAGGATGGGAGAAAACAGTCTGTTTTTTTAGTAACTGAGAGTCCTGGTGGAGTCCTTCCTGCAACTCGCTCTTCTCCTTGGCAATGAGGATGCAGGGGAAGGAGCAGATCGGGCGGCCATGGTTGTGTGAGCGCTCGCATTATGCAGTGTCAGCAAGCAGAGGGAGGGGGGAGGAATCACCCGCAGGAGCTGACTGGGGACTCTCTCCCTCTTAGACATTGATTTTTTGTAAAAAAAAAAAAAAAATTTTTATTGGGGGGGGGCACATGGTGGGGCACAGCATAATGTTGGGGGGTCAGGGCCCCCTCTGCCCCCCCCCTAGGGACGCCATTGCCAGCTTCCAGGCCACAGTCTCCCTCCTCCAGGACTTTCAGCTATCTGCAGATCACCAAACCCTTCCACAATACCTCCAAATTCCCATATAGCTCCCAAACTCTCATATTTGCCAGTTGTGCCCCTAAACCTCCCCCACAGTGCCATTGGCCCCCTGAGAGCTCTTAGCCCTCACAAAGCCCTTAGCATCCCACAGGGCCTCCTAACCTTCCACAGTATCCTGCAAAGCCCCCAGTGACTCTGACAGACCCCAGCCCCCTCCAGAACCTCATCCTCTACAAGGTCATCAAGTCTGATGCAGAGTACTTTAATTCCCCCAGAACCCTCATCCCCACACTGACAACCAACCCCATTCAGAGCCTCCTGGCATATTAAGAAATAGTTGGCTTTTCAAAAATTTTATTGTGTTGTAAGTATAAACTTTTTTTTTTTTTTTTTTTACTGTTGGAGCATGAAAGGTTATAAAATAATTTACTGAGACCTGGTCTCAATAAGGTTGAGAACCACTGATCTATATCGTTGTTGTATTTTGCTTGTTTTGCCTTTATGTGAATCTAACACCAGTGTGTTTACATCAGGAGAATCAAAGACAGAGAACATCTTTCTGGAAATTCCAGAGAATATTCTAAAAGATTCTGAAAGAGCCTATATAACCGTTCTGGGTAAGTTGTATGGAATCACTTAAAGTAAATGTAAACCCTAAACCTCTCTTGTGATTTCAGTGCTAAAATGTTAGCACACTAATACACTAGTATTAGGATGTGGCCTTTAATTTTTCCTATTCATAGATACATAGTTCTTCCACCACTAAATACAAAAGAAGACTTTGGCATTTTTTCAAAGTAAAAAGATGTGGACTTCAGATCGTTCTATTCATTGATAGTACACTAGTAATTGGAAGTGACCATCAGATCTTTCTATACATAGATATTACACTAGCATTAAGATGTTGCCTTTAGTTCATCCTAATAATAGATAGTACACTAGTAATACGTTGTGGCCTTTAGATCTTTTTATACATTGATAGTACACTAGTGATGTTGTCAACAGTAGTGAGTTTTTTAGGTCTTCCTATACTTAGACATTGTTGAAAATAAGATTTTTCCTTCAGTTCTTCTTGTACTTAGCACACTAGTATTCCATACAGGACATTTTAACTACTATCATTAGCCCATATAAAACGGTTCAGTAGATTGTATTGCAGCTTTTCAATAAAGTAAGCAGTCACATCCAGAAGAGTCTTACAAGAGGATTATCTACACAATCTCCTGGAACAGTAAAATATGAAATTTATTTGGTGGTAACTTAGGCAGCTTAACTCATCCTCTCTGGGTCCTGCTATGTGTAAAGCAATAACAATATGCTTCCTGGAAACAATTAAATACACAAGACTCTGACATTTCTTGATATTTGAAAGATACTCGTTGATTGATAAAATAGAACGAGTCTAGAGACGGGTAACAAAAATGGTGAAAGGTGTGGGGAAATGACCTCAGGAACTTAATATGTACAGTCTGGAGGAAAGAAGGGAAAGGGGAGACATGACTGAAACCTTTAAGTACATCAAGGTGGTGAATAAGGTTCAAAAGGGCAGTTTTTTCAATATGAAACCAAAACAGAACACGGGGACATGACCTCAAACTAACTGGAGGAAAGTTCAAAACTAATCTTAGAAAGTATTATTTTACTGAAAGGGTAGTTGATCCTTGAAATAAGCTTAGAAAAAAAGTTAACAAAAAAACAAACAAAGATAAATAAATATATAAAACAAACAACAAACAAACCAAAAATAATGGACAGGCTTGATGGACTACTGTCTTTTTCTGCCATCACTTTTCTATATTTCTATGATTTGTCTCTTTATTAGGAGATCTGATGGGCACAGCCCTGGAAAATCTGGACCGGCTCCTGGCCATGCCATATGGGTATGGAGAGCAGAACATGGTCCTCTTTGCCCCCAACATCTTCATTCTGCAGTATCTGGAGAAGACTCATCAGCTGACGGATGGGATCAAGAGAAAAGCTATCACATTTCTCAATAGTGGTGAGCTACTCATTACGATAATTATGATAAAATATCTATCCAAAATTGTTATTTAAACCTTTGCATTGAGATTAACAATAATGTTTAGACTATCTGCTGACATCCACTAGTCCTGATGACTGTCTTTTTTTCCAGAATTATATCCTCATGAACAGTGGTGGCTGGTGAAGTTTGGGGGGCGCCAGACCCCGCCCTTTCTTTTGACCCCTCCCACTTGGTGAAAATGGGCGTGGTTTCATTGAAATAAAGGGCGTGGCTCCAGGTGGTGTGGTTAGCATCTGAGATGAACGAGGGATGGAGGGGGAGGGAGGGACAGCAGGCCCAGACCCTACACAACAATAGAAATAGAAGTATTCTAGAAAGTTTAACAATCAGCAGATAAGGATACTCTAAACACCTGGTGTTAGCACTTCAATCATCCCGGCACCATGGTTGTTATGGTGTCAGGATGATTGAAGCTCATTATTACATTGTATTATAAAGTGAAACCATTCAACTCACCATAATGCAGATTCAGTGGAGCCCTGAGCGTGTCACTTGCCACGTTGCCTGCCACCAGATGCCATCAGGTGTCCCCAGCGAAGTCCGTCCTTACATCAGGTGCCCCCAGCAGAGTCCGTCCTTACATCAGGTGCCCCCAGTGGAGTCCGTCCTTACATCAGGTGCCCCCAGCGGAGTCCGTCCTTACATCAGGTGACCCCAGCAGAGTCCCTCCTTTCATCAGGTGCCCCCAGCAGACTCCCTCATTACATCAGGTGCCCCCAGCAGAGTCCCTCCTTACATCTGTGTCCCCATCAGCGGAGTCCCTCCTTACATCTGTTTCTCCAGAGGAGCCCCTCCATACATCTGTGTCCCTCCTTACATCTTTGTCCCCCCGTCAGTGGAGCCCCTCCTTACATCTGTGTCCCCACAGGAGCCCTTCCTACATCTGTGTCCCCAGAGGAGCCCCTCCTTACATCTGTGTCCCCAGCAGATTCCCTCCTTACATCAGTGTCCCCTGTGGAGCCCCTCCTCACATCTGTGTCCCCAGTGGAGCCCCAACATACATCTGTGTCCCCAGCGGAGTCCATCCCTCATGATTGGCTGGCAACCATTCAACGGTATACCCTTTATCGCAGGAATATAGAGGGTAAAAAAGGGGGAGGGGCATGCCTATATATCAAGAATAATGTGCAAGTGAATGTGAGAGATGACATCACTAAGGGAGCTAGGAAGGAGGTGGAATCCTTATGGGTAGAGCTCCAAAGGGATGAAGCTAAGGGGAAAATAATACTGGGAATATGCTATAGCCCCCTAACCTGGGGGAGGAGGGGGAGACGGATCTCCTAACATAATTTGGATTAGCAGCAAGGATGGGAAGTGTTATCATAATTGGGGTATTTCAACTATCCAGACAGACTGGGCAGAGGGAACCGCGCATTTATCTAAGGCTCACCAGTTCCTAAATGTCTTGCGAGACAATTTAATATGTCAGATGGTAGACGCACCAGCTAGAAATAAAGCGTTACTGGATCTACTGATTACCAATAATACAGACCTGATCACGGATATGGAAATACGGGGCAATTTGGGAAACAGCGATCACAGGTCAATTGGCTTCAGCATAAATCACACAAATAGGAAACATAAGGGGAATACAAAGACACTGAATTTCAAAAGAGCCAACTTCCCTAAACTACAAACTTTGCTAGAAGAATTGGGATAAAATCTTAGGAACAAAGAACATGGAGGAGAGATTGGTTTGCTTTAAGAGCATATTAAATAAGGACATTAGCCAATGCATCCCATTGGGAAATAAATTTAAAAGAGCGAACAAAAGTCCTGGATGGCTTAACTCCAATGTAAAAATGCATATAAAAGCAAAGGAGAAGGCCTTCAAAAAAAAATACAAGCTTGAGGGATCATCATCAGCATTCAGACTTTATAAAGAATACAACAAGAAATGTAAGGGTGTAATTAGGGCGGCTAAGATAGAACCCGAAAGACACAGGAGAGCAAAAAAAATCCCAAGAAATTCTTTAAGTATGTAAACAGTAAAAAAGGGAGGACAGACCATATTGGCCCCATAAAGAATGAGGAATGACATCTGGTTACAAAGTATAAGGAGATGGCAAAGGTATTGAATTTATTCTTCTCCTCAGTCTTTTCAAGAGAATCGGGGGGCTTCAGTAACCAAAACCGCAGTGTTTATCCTCATGACACATCACAGGAAGCACCTCCGTGGTTAACAGAGGACAGAATTAAAATTATACTTGGGAAGCGTAACATTAATAATTCTCCGGGACCGGATGGCTTGCACCTAAGGGTACTTAGGGAACTCAGTCAAGTAATTGCCAAACCATTGTTTCTAATTTTTACTGACAGTCTACTGACTGGAATGGTACCAGCTGATTGGAGAAAAGCCAATGTAGCACCAATATTTAAAAATGGCCCAAAATACATCCCTGGGAATTACAGACCAGTTAGCCTAACATCAAAACTGTATCATTAGCAGTAATCAGCATCTTGCCAAACCAATCTATTAACCTTCTATGAGGAGGTGAGTTGCCATCTAGATAAAGGAAGGTCCGTATATGTGGTGTATCTGGATTTTGCAAAAGCGTTTGACACAGTCCCCATAAACGTTTACTGTACAAAATAAGGTCCCTTGGCATGGACCATAGGGTGAGTACTAGACATGTGCACACTGAAATATTTTGTTTCGGAATTTCGTTCTCGTCCGAAAAATACATTTATTTAGTTACTCCCGAAATGTGTTTTTATTTATTTAGTTTTTCGTTAAAAATTGCATTCATCCGAAAATCCAAATGAATTAAGGTTGAATCTGTCATTGAAGGCTTATGGTGTCTGTCGAATGTTCAAAGAAGATTCGACGGAGCAGCTAAACTGTATGTGTACATTTCCGAATTTTCCACCTACAAGCTAGCTGTAGTAGAATTCCAATGTTGTATGACTAGTAATAATTATATTTATTAATTATTTTACTAGTCAACCAACATTAGAATTTTTCTATAGCCTATTGGAGGATGCATTTGACCGGAAATGTACGATTGCAGCATCGTACAGTTTAGCTGCTCCATCAAATCTTCTTAGAACTTTCGACAGACACCATAAACCAAAGATTTGATGCTTGTATGTTTTTCGTTGCTTTGTCGTTCATGTTGAATGGTCTACTCTACCCCAACAGTTATCCAACTTTCACATTCGTTTCTCAATCTCCAAGTGCAATGGCGGGCGCGGCATCTGACGTTGTGTCAGATATTAATATGGCATTATAATATAGAATCTATAATAATAAATCCGGGCAGCCTCTGAGGCTATCACAACACTAGCAACACTAGTATCACTATCAAGTTCACAACACTAACACAATAGCAGCAGATTATTATGAAAAAGTTAAGTTGAACTGTAGCTCGCTTCACTATGGTTCTGCTGCTGTGCTTATGCTTAATTGCTAAATAATTCAGGTTCTCTGACAAACGGACCAGCTAAGATTGACTGTCTTCTGAAATGATTCAGTGTGTGTGTCTCTCTCTGCTAGCAATCGTAAGTGAAAGTAAGTTGGCTGTACGTGTGTACTTAGTTCTAGCTATTTTACTGCCCCTCTTCTTTGGTTACAATTGGCCAATAACATTCATCATCATAATTATTTTTATTATACTTCCCCCACACAATTCCAGCAGCGATCTTTTCTCTCTATGTCAAATCTTTTCTCTCTATGTAGAATAATCTTGGACTAATAGAGTTAAGGTTAGGCACATTCGACCACAGGTTCGATAGACACAGATTGTTATTGTCAGCATCATGTTAAATCTCATATCTATATCGAACTGTTGTCACAACGAAAACGAAAATAAAGCATTTGTTTATGTCGGATCTTTCGGTTTTCGTATTCTGCGCTTTCGTTATCGTTTGTTAAAACGATAATGAAAATACCTGAAATTCGGACTAAAATTCATTCGGACGAAAACGAATGCACATGTCTAGTGAGTACATGGATTGAAAACTGGCTACAAGGGCGAGTTCAGAGGGTGGTGATTAATGGGGTGTACTCGGAATGGTCAGGGGTGGGTAGTGGGGTCCCACAGGGTTCTGTGCTGAGATCAGTCCTGTTTAATTTGTTCATAAACAACCTGGAGGATGGGGTAAACCTTTCAATCTTTATATTTGCAGATGATACTAAGCTAAGCAGGGAAATAACTTCTCTGCAGGATGTGGAAACCTTGCAAGAAGATCTGAACAAATTAATGGGGTGGGCAACTACATGACAAATGAGGTTTGCATTTGGGTGGCAAAAATATGAATGCAATTTATACACTGGGAGGAGAACTTTCTGGGGGAATCTAGCATGGAAAAAGACCTACGTGTCCTAGTAGATGATAGGCTCAGCAATGGCATGCAATGCCAAGCTGCTGCTAAAAAAGCAAACAGAATATTGGCATGCATTAAAAAATGGATTAACTCCAGAGATAAAGTGATAATTCTCCCACTCTACAAGACTCTGGTCCGGCTGCACCTAGAGTATGCTGTCCAGTTCTGGGCACCAGTGCTCAGGAAGGATGTACTGGAAATGGAGCGAGTACAAAAAAGGGCAACAAAACTAATAAAGGGTCTGGAGGATATTAGTTATGAAGAAAGGTTGTGAGCACTGAACTTAATCTCTCTGGAGAAGAGACGCTTGAGAGGGGAAATGATTTCAATTTTTAAATACCGTACTGGTGACCCCACAATAGGGTAACATTTTTTCGTGGAAGGGAGTTTAACAAGACACTAAAATTAGAAGAAAAGAGGTTTAACCTTAAACTACGTAGAGGATTCTTTACTGTAAGAGCAGCAAGGATGTGGAATTTCCTTTCACAGGCGGTGGTCCAAATGTCCCCATTTTCACTCTCCCTGTTATGCACCTGTACTCCAACCCCATTTCTTACCCACCTAAAATTATGAGACCACACTTTGACTTTGGAGAATAAATGCCCATAGCAGCCTTTTATTAAACAATACAAATCAATAACTCCAATATCAAATATATATATAAATATAACAAAATATATATATAACATATAACATAAATAACACAACTTGTCATTTAACCCTAGTCTGTTGGTCTCTGACGGTGACCCACATTCCACCACATATACCACCAATGCATTGCGGGACCTTTTCCAACCTGATAGGCCTCCAGCTGTAACCGCTCGGAGACAACCCCCTTCCCGCAGTACAACCATTACAGTATTCCATCAACCTTTTTGCTGGAATACACCGGAGGGGCACATACTACCGATGAGCCCCCCACCCCTTTTTCATCATCTACGTTTACTGCCACCTGTCGGAGACCAACAAGAAACACAGCCACAGCCCAGAAAGGGCCCACCCAAGCTGTCATGACAACCTTCTTCACTCCTGAAAGAAAGAAACACACACACTAACAAATACACACTATAACATATAGGGAGGGAGGGTGGGAAAAACTGCCTCCTACTTCCACTTCTTCTTCACACTGCCCGTCTTGGCTCCACCTCTCCTTTAAGTACAGCCACCACCCCCACTAAACTTCTCTGTTTCCCCTTCCCTCTCTACACTCCCATTCCGCCTTTCCTAATTCACCCCTTCTGTGTCTCCCTTAGACACACTGTCATGCCCGGCCCTACCCTATCAATCCCTGCTGTCTTTTCCATTCCAGGCCTCACTTGACCAGTGTAGTCCAAATGTCCCCATTTTCACTCTCCCTGTTATGCACCTGTACTCCAACCCCATTTCTTACCCACCTAAAATGATGAGACCACACCTTGACTTTGGAGTATAAATGCCCATAGCAGCCTTTTATTAAACAATACAAATCAATAACTCCAATATCAAATATATATATAAATATAACAAAATATATATATAACATAAATAACACAACTTGTCATTTAACCCTAGTCTGTTGGTCTCTGACGGTGACCCACATTCCACCACATATACCACCAATGCATTGTGGGACCTTTTCCAACCTGATAGGCCTCCAGCTGTAACCGCTCGGAGACAACCCCCTTCCCGCAGTGCAACCATTACAGTATTCCATCAATCTTTTTGCTGGAATACACCGGAGGGGCACACACTACCCATGAGCCCCCCACCCCTTTTTCATCACCTACGTTTACTGCCACCATCAGAGACTAACAAGAAACACAGCCACAGCCCGAAAGAGTGACAACCTTACACTTGAGGGCACCTCCACACCTGCAGGGCCTGTTGGATCCCCTCCTGCAACCCCATAGTCCAGAGATCAGTCTCCACATCAGAGAGGTGAACTCCATCCCTCCGCAAATAGATACCAACATTTGTCTCTAACTCTCTGTGCCTGATCACCATGCCCCCATTCTGAGCCACAAACCTCCCCACCACCTTATTAATGCGTATGCGGGTCTTATTAATTTGCGCCACGGACCTATCCCTTCGCCAAGTTGTCCGAGCGACAATGTCAGACCACAGCAGCAAAGTACTGGGGAAATTTGTACGTAACTGTATAAAATCTGACTTGATGTCCGCGATCAGATCCCTGCCCGGTTGGACCCCCAAATCATTTCCCCTGCATGTATAACTAAAACATCGGGTGGTCTATCCAACCTCGCATACCTCTCCACCTCCGTTACCACCCTGCTCCACATCATTCCGGGCATTCCTAGCCAGCGCACATAAGCCTCCCTCCTTGATATTCACAATTGTCTGCCATCCGGTCTGACATCTCCTCTCCTGGCCCCCCAACAAACATATGAGTGACCGAGGATCCAGACGAGGCATATAGAACCTCCATCTGAAACGAAAAAACAAACAAAACAAAGGTAGCATCACCCATAACAATGTACCTCTTAAAGAAAAGCCACAACATCATAGCATGTGAATCCAGCCTACCCACCTGCATTTTTTTTTAAATTATTCTACCACCAGTTGAGGCCTTATATAGGTACGAAATCTCCTCGATTCCCATCTCCCAATCCTTCGCACAGCCGCCTCATCCAACCCACATCTGGCAGCTTCAGTAGCTGCCCCGATGCGGAAGGAGTGTGAAGCGTATTCCACCCACTCCAACCCAGCCCCTGTAAGACATCTCCTGAACAGAGAAATGAACTGGAACTTCGACAAATAGGACCATCCTCGTGTCTCAGGAATGGCCCTTCCCCAGCTGTTCTAACCTTCAAAAATTCCCGCACCGCTTCCATAGGGCATACCTTGCACCCCGGCAATGTGAACAGCAACACATCCACCCCTTTTCCCTGCTGATCCGTTTTGGACCTACGCAGCCGCAAACACACCCTGTCCTCATCCACCCGCACATCCTGTTCCAAAATCCCCCTGCCAAACTCCACGATGGGCTCACTAATTCCCCAATACGGAATGCCCTGTAAAATGCCAGCGAGAACGCCGCTGTAAAAAGCAAAATCTCGTAACTCGAGGTACACACTGAACTTAAAAACCCACAGATGGACATTAGATTCGCAAAAGTGACAGGCCGTCTTGTGTCTTTTTTCTGGTGCTGTTTACGATAACCTTTTATTGCACGCCTAACCCAGAAATCTTTTGTCAAATCCCCCCCCATTAATTTGAAAAATAACGACAGACCCGCCATCTTCCGCTCGATGGAAGAAACCGATCCCCCCTTCTCCATGTTCCTAGACACAAAATACAACACCAACAATCTTACCTCTGACCCCTCCTTGCTAATCCTGGCTTCCTGTACCAGAGACAACCGTTCCTTTCATATCTTTGCGTAAGCCGCCCATGTGGACTCACTCACTGACTGCCGAATCCACCCCATGGTGACTTCAATGCCAGCTCCCAGATCCAACCCGGGCAAGGAACTCCTCCCTTCTCTGCGCCCGGAGCCAACTCTCTGAACCTGTCCCACTAAAATCGAGACAAGGAGTCAGCCAGAGTGTTATCAACGCCCGGGATATGAACAGCATAGATAAAAATGTTCAAGTGCAAGCACCTCAACACCAACTGGCGCAAAAGCCTTATGACCGGTTGTGATGATGCTAACATGCGATTGTCCACTGGAACCACGCCCATGTTGTCACAATTCAGTCTCAATTTCAGATTCTGGCATGCCTCTTCCCACAGTTCTATAGCCAGCACCACTGGAAAGAGTTCCAATAGCACCAGGTTACGAAGGAACCCCGCTTCCACCCAGGACTGGGGCCAAGGCTCCGCGCTCCATCGCCCCTGAAAAAACGCACCATAGCCCGTGGAGCCCGCCACATCTGTGACCAATTCCACATCAAAATTACTCACCGGGCCAGGCATCCACATGGATCAAGCAGAACGCAGATTCTATGTCTGCCTTTGCCATAAGCGCCCCTTTTCCATAGCACCTAACCCACGCCAAATGACATGTAGGACACTGCACGCTTCGGGGTCAATGAAATCATTGACAGAACCCCCCTTTGGAAATGATAAGTGATGAATTAGGTGGAACTTGTTTAGTTCCTTCTTAGGCACCACCCCCAATGGTGACACCACTAGAACCTGCAAAGGCTTTTTGGCAAACACCCCCCATGCAACCCATGGCCACTTTTGCAAATTTTTCCCCCACCACCCCCGGATGCTGTAACGCAGATTTTAAATTCCTTGCCATTGGTGGAACTACCGACAATGAACACGGAATCTGAAAACCATCCCGAAACCCCGAAGCCAGTAGCATAGCCGCACCTGGTGCCAACCCACCTGCTTCTTCCTCGATGTGGGCCGAAAGCTGGCTGTGTAGCCATTCCAGTCCCTTTGTCGCTGCTGCCGCTCTCAGTTGTGCTAGCATCTTGTCGATGTCAGCCATTGTGGAGGAGCAGTGAAAAACTGCCTCCTCTTTCCACTTCTTATTCACACTCCTGTCTTGGCTCTGCCTCTCCTTTAAGTACAGGCACTCCCCCCCACTAAACTTCTCTGTTTCCCCTCCCCTCTCTACACTCCCATTCCACCTTTCCTAATTAACCCCTTCTGTGTCTACCTTAGACACACTGTCATGCCCGGCCCTACCCTATCAATCCTTGCTGTTCTTTTCCGTTCCAGGCCTCACTTTTTTGTTTCATGAATGTTTGTATGGGGTGCTCCTCAATACCCACCCCAGTGTTTTGACACCCGTTGAGTGTTCTGTATGGAACCATCAGAGAAGTAGCAGCCCAGAACAAAGTCTATCTGTACAGCACATTCACTTCACATTGGCACCAGAGAAGAAGGATTTAATTCTGTGACAGATCCAGGAATATCAATACCTCACTCACACTAGGCCACCACCTACACATTTGTTGTTTCAACCGGCAGGAAGAACCTGACCAATGGATTTGGGCTTTACAAGCATTCTTATTCAGGTCCCCTTTATGAATTGGGAACCATTGTTTGTATTAGAGTATTGATAAAAGTTGGTTATTACAAAGGGTCCCCAGCACTCTTTAAAGCTAGCCAACAAGTAAGTTGGCTATAAAATGGAAAATTGCATCTAATACTTACCGTAATTTTCCTTTTCTGATGCCAAACCATGGCAGCATACTAGTGATAGAGCTACGCCTCTTGATCACTCCCTCAGGACCAGTGAAAGTGAATAGCATAAATGAAGGCATTGTTAGCCGCCACCTCATTCTTTGTAAGAAGCTAAATCCCGCAACGCACATGGGTGGGCTCATATGCTGCCATGGTTTGGCATCAGGAAAGGAAAATTACGGTAAGTATTTGATACAATTTTCCATTTTTCTGACGCCAACATGGCAGCATAGTAGTGATAAATAACTAGCTGATAGGGTGGGATCTACTTGTTAAACCAATCTTCTAATTAGGATGAGACAGAGGACTGAATAGTCCTTCCTACAAAGTCCCCTGATGACAAGGCCCCCGGGTCTATTCCGTCAAGTTTGAGTAAGAATGTTGGAGGGACCATGATACCCCTGTACAGATGGGCACCATAGATTCTCTTGAATGTGTTGCCTATGAGGCTTTAACCGCTCTGGTAGAGTGCTCCGCCGCTGCTGACAGAGGCTCACGACCTCTAGTCCTATATACACAACCAAGCCTGCTAGGATCCAGGGAGTAACCTCTTTCCCTTGATGATTCCCAGCTTGAATGACAAAAGGTTTATTTAGATGACCTGAAAGGGACAATTGTGATGTTCTGGAAAGTTAGGCAATGTCCAGCTGTCTGTCTGTTAAATAGCAGTCTGTTGCTATGTTTGATGCAGAACCCAACTCTACTCTTTCTGGAAAGAAAGGAATATATATATATATATATATATATATATATATATATATTTTCTTTTTACTTTAAAGCTCCAAGAGCTTGAATCTCTGATAACCTTCTGCTTAAAGTTCTTGCAATTGATACTGCCTTGTAAGTAATGGCCTGAACCGAACACTGCTCTGTTGGAACAAACGGTTAAACTGATATGAGATCCAGCAACTGCAATAGATCTTCCTTCCTTGGTGACCGACTCCTCACAACTGCCCTCAAAAGTTGTACAAACTTCAGGATTCCTGGCCCATTCAAATCTGTTATTGCCAATATAGCCCACACTCGTGAGCTATGTGAGCATAGGCTAAGGCCTGGAAGAAGTATAGAACAGCCAGGGCTGGACTGGGACAAAAATTTGGCCCTGGACTTCATCCAGACTGGCCCACTTTGAAAGGTCTCTCCCATGCTGGCTTGCCACCCAAGCCCCCCCCCCCACTAGCCATTAGCCGTTCTACATTATTTCTCTTATAGGCAGTACCAGTGGGGAAGCTAGACATTATTTCACCTGGGGCAAAGAATCAGTTTGGCGCCCCCCCCCCCCCCCCCCAATGGGACAAGATTAGGCAGGAAAGTGAGGCCGCCCTCCTTCCAGATCGTATGATGAGCTTCTCAGTGTTGACTCCTGAGCATCATGTCTGTATTCAGGCGCGCTGCATAACTAGCCAGGGAGAGGAGGTGAGCACTGCGGGGGGGGGGGGGAACAGAGGACCGGAGGGAGGCAGCGGTCCACTGTCACTGAAATCGGCCCACTGAGCCATCGGCCCACCGGGAAACTCCCTGTAGTCCCAATGGCCAGTACATGCCTGAGAACAGCTGACACTGGAAGGGCAGTAGGATCAATGTCTCACCCTACCAAGAAAAAGCAAACTTGTTCCAGAATTAGACCTAGATGTTGTAAGTAGAATGTCTTCTCGCACACAACAAAATAGAGATAACTCTGGAGTGAAACTGGAGAAACCGGAGTTGCCCATCCTCCCCCTTTAGTAGGAGAAAATGTCTTCTGTACCCTGAAATGAATGGCCAGGGAAAACCGAGGGCCTCCTGGTCAATATGGAGGACTGGCTATGACAGCTATGTTCTCCCTTGACAGCCTCAAGAGGAATCTCATTTACGGGAAATGTTGGGGAAAAATATATAGGTTAGATTGCGGTCCCAGGCAAAGACCAGAGCATCTGCCCCTTGCGCCTTAGGATACGGAAACAAAATCAGACCAAAGTTTGTGATTACTGTGGGAAACGAGGAGGTCTGTCTGTGGTAGGCCCCACCTGTGGACCTGCTCAGAGAAGACCTCAGTCATAGACCCACTCATTGTGCTCTGGGAAGCTTGTACTTGTTCAAAAGAAAAATCTGCTGGGAGGTAAACTGCTTCCGAAATTTTGATGGTGATCTTCCATGCTATTGATGGTGATCTTCTATGCTATTGAGAGAGGTAAAGAGGGTATACTCCCGGAATCTATGAGGGAAGCCTTGATAGTCTTAATTCCCAAACCTGGAAAGAACCCACTAGAATGTGAGTCATATAGGCCAATTTCTCTGATTAACTCTAAAGTCAAGATATTGACCAAAGTGTTGGCCGGTAGATTGACATTGGTGATCCTTAAACTGATTAACTCAGATCAAACGGGATTCATTCCAGGCCGTTGTACCCAAATGAACCTTAGGAGATTGTACGTCAACCTACAGACTGAACACATAAACACAGGCCACAGAGCAATAGCATCCTTAGACACAAAAAAAGTGTTTGATTCCGTGGAGTGGGATTATCTTTTTTCCCTTCTCAGTATGATGGGCTTTGAACCGCGGTTTGTGTCATGGGTAAAGCTTTTATACACAGATCCCCAGGCGAGTATTAGAGTGAATGGATTAATATCGAACGCCTTTAAGATTTATAGAGGAACGAGACAGGGGTGCCCTTTATCTCCTCTCTTGTTCGCTCTGGCCATAGAGCCAATGGCGGATAAACTTAGGACCCACAAAACCATAACAGGACTTTCAGTTGGGGATCTGGAGGAACGTCTATCATTGTATGCGGATGATATGCTCCTGTATTTGGAGGACCCTGTTGAGTCTTTATCTGCTGCAGTCTCCTTGATCCGGGAATTTGGAGATTTTTCTGGATTCAGAATAAATTGGACCAAATCGATTCTTTTTCCTCTAGATCCACAGCCGAATATGAACTTGCCTGCTCAATGTCCATTGGCTGTGGTGACACAATTTAAATACCTAGGGATAATGATTAAATCCCCAGTGAGTTTCTTCATTGAGACAAATCTATGGCCAATAATTAGAACATTCATTGACAAAATACAAAAATGGAAAGATTTACCACTCACACTAATGGGAAGGGCCAACTTATTTAAGATGATCTTTTTGCCCAAATTTCTTTATGTGCTCTCTAACGCCTGATTTACATTCCAAAAAGGATATTTTCATACATTAACTCCCTGTTAACTTCCTTCCTTTGGGGCAACAAAGCAGCTAGGTTGTCCCTGGAACTATTACAATTATCGGTACAGAGGGGAGGTTTGGCGGTACCTGATCTTCGCCTGTACTACTTGGCTTTACAACTGGTACACATACACTGGCGAATGTTTCCACAACTGAATAATGCCACAATCGTGGTTGAAGCAGCGGTGGTAACATCATATGAAACGCTATTAAACTTCTTCTTTAGGGGAGAAGTCCCCACAACAGACGGTAGGGCCATGCTTAAAACTGCAAAAAGGACACTGGGAATTTGTCTGAAACACATATAGCACAGATAGCCCCCTTTACTTATCACCAAATGCCCCACTATGGTATAACCCATGCCTAAAGGAGTTTCTCCATTTGGAAGACGGACATAGATGGGCTAGGTATGGGCTCACGTACCTTCACTAACTATTTGAAAATGGGAAACTGAAATCATTTGCACAAATAAAGAGGGAACTGAATGTTCCAGAATTTTGGGCATTCCAGTTCACTAGGTTGAAGCATGCTGCTCATGCTCAATTTGGGATGGAATCTGTCTCTCTTGAGAACCCTAAATTGGAGAAACTCCTTGATCTCTACTTATTACAACACACTTACAGACAAAATAACTCCCAAAGAAAAAAAGCTTAAGGAACGATGGATAGCTATTATCCCATAGCTTACAGAGGAACAGTGGGGGGGAAGTGCTGATCTCATATCTGTCCACAGTTATATCAGCTAGAGATAAACTGATCCAACTTAGATACCTGCACCAAATGTACTATACTCCGTTGAGGTTGTATAAAATGGGGCGAAGAGACACTCCCACATGCCATAAGTGTCTGGTAGCAGAGGGGTCATTTCTGCATATGGTCTGGAAGTGTAATAGAGTACGCCCACTATGGTCGCAAGTAACGCAATTTATTGCAGATACATTTGATGTACCAAACATCTGCAGTCCGTTGCTGGGTCTACTGGGTATCATAGTCGATGCATAGGATACATAGGATACATTAAGGTGAAAAAAACACAAAGGTTTACAACCCCTTTAAGCCTATTACACACAATGAGATTATCAGACGAATGATTGTCCATTTTTTTTGCATGCTAGTCTTATACCGAAAAGGAAGAGGTTACTAAAGAATGAAGATTTCGTATGCCAGAATAACATTTTGGAAGTGATGTAATGTATTGTATTTTCGGATGAAAACTGTACTGATTAAATTGAAATCGTACCATCTGGTATTATATGAGAAAAAAAGAAGATCTCAAAGAGGGCCCAAAAGGGTTCGACCTCTTCCGATCTGCAACTGGACACTAACCAACCTCCCCTGCGAACTCCAAACAGGATTGGGTAGAAAACCTGCAATCCCTCTTGAGTCTGAGGTGTCTGTAAGCATTGTAGCAGCCCACCCACTGTTGTGGTGGACTCCGTGGGAGAGAAATGGTCTGGAGGAGGAGCAGTGAGGAATCTCCCAAAGTGATCATGAGTGTCTGATACCTTCATTCAAGGCTCTGTACAGCATGCTGTCCAGAAACCCGTGAAGCGTGCCTTCTAGGTCTTACCTTAAGAGTCTGGGTATGCACTTGTGTGATTGGCTCACTGATTTTCCCAGAAGTCTGCACTAAAATACAAGTCAGATTTTTGGCATCCACTGCTACAAAAATATCATTTTTTGCAAGATACTCCCAATAGGAAATCATGCCTAAAGGGATGCAGACCCTGCCACTCTCCTCAGAGTCCTGCAGGTGCAGCAGCTGGTTGATAATTATTAAACCATTCCCATTACACTCACCCAGTACATGGGCTGGATATTGCTGGTCTGCCGGCACTTGCAGATGCTACAGTATGTAGGAGCAGGTTGACCTTTATCTTGTTCAGGGTACACAGTTTCGACAGCCTGTTACGGGCATTTTTCTCGAACCCCTTCCATTTTTCCCCACTTTTGTTTCTAGGAATCAATACGCAGTCCAGGGTCTCAACCATATGGCCTCCCTAGCCGCCAAAGTGCTAGGGTGCTCTTCCAGTGGTTATACAAGCAACTAGGGGGGACTTCCTGGTCAGCCTCCCTATTTTAAGTAGCAGACTGCTGCATCTATAATATATGTAGCAAGGAACCAGGGCTCCTTCAGTACAATGAGAACCTCCAGAGCCATGAGTTGTCGACCTCCCTCCACATAGAGTAGGTCGTAAGGCAGAGTAGGTGCAGTGCAAAGTAGATTCATGAGTGCCAGACACCTAGGGTGTGCCACCTGTCCAGGATTCAGCCAGACAGTTCGGGTTTTGAATCATGTGTCAGGGTTTCAGTCCACCTGAGACCTGGACATATTACCTGGACCAGGCTGTGGTTCCCCAAGTAACCGAGATAGTCATACAAAAATCTGTTGCCGCCATAGGCGGCTGTTTGGCCTCCCTGAAGGGTGATGATGTCAGCAAAGGCAATTTGGCTACACCCACTAGCGCGCTCTGAGCGCTACATTCCCACTCTCCTTGGGGCACCCAAATGTGTCTGTGTAATGCTAACCCGGTAAACTCCCGGATTTCTACAGGACAGCCACGCAGGGAAAAGCATCCAGCAAGATGCCACATCTGCACGGATAGGAGCTCTGTCTCCTATGGCAACAGTCTCCAACAATTTCCAATAGAAGTGTAATCCCCTGTACACACGATCGGACATTGATCGGACATTCCAACAACAAAATCCATGGATTTTTTCCGACGGATGTTGGCTCAAACTTGTCTTGCATACATACGGTCGCACAAAGTTGTCGGAAAATCCGATTGTTCTGAACGCGGTGACGTAAAACACGTACATTGGGCCTATAAACAGGGCAGTAGCCAATAGCTTTTGTCTCTTAATTTATTCTGAGCATGCGTGGCACTTTGTGCGTCGGATTTGTGTACATAGATAGGAATTTCCGACAACGGATTTTGTTGTTGGAAAATGTTATAGCAAGCTCTCAAACTTTGTGTGTCTGAAATTCCAATGGAAAATGTGTGATGGAGCCTACACACGGTTAGAATTTCCGACAACAAGGTCCTATCACACATTTTCCATCCGAAAATCCGATTGTGTATACAGGGCATAACAGTTGCTTCAGGTAATTAAGGAAAGTTCAAAACAGAATCTTGTGCCATTCTTATCAACAATAAAGACATTTGGCATTACCTGTTGGTTATATACTCCTCCAGGCAGTGCCTACTCACCAGCCTCCTGGGTATAGATACTGCACCACGGGGGGCGTGACCGGATGAGGGTGTGGATGGAGTGTGGAGCGGAGCATGTAGCGTGCTGAGAGTCTCTCCACCTTGCCGTCTACCTGCCGATATTGGAGGGTCGGAGCGTTTTGCGGCTGCTACTGCTAGTACTTGGATCCCGGCGCGGCCGATGCACGGTGGGCAGGCGAGGAAGTGTCCCTAGTCGGAGAAGCCGGGGCCGGTTGCCTGAACAAGCTAAACTGCGTTGAGGCGCCCTCACTGGAGCCGCGGTAGCCACTGCGCCTGCGCGCCTGGGAGCTGGTGGAGCGGCTTTCAGTGTGCCGCTACGGAGCGGCGAGAGAGGAGGAGAGGCGGACGGGTGACGGTGGAATAGAAGATCTGTGGAGATCCTATGCCAAACAGACTGTGATACACCGTGGAGGTTGGTAAGGAGCTGGACGCTGGGTCCTGGGACTGTGGGGACCGGAGCAGGTGAGCGGGACGTGGAAAGAGGGTTTAACCCTGTTATCTTACTATAGCTCACTGTATTCGGTTAAAGGACAGTATGTTGTGACCCTGTGGCCCTATACTACAACAGGGGGATGGAGGAGTGAACGGGCATTTATGATACATCTGACTAGTATATTAAAAACTCAAACTGCTGAATACGTATATCGGCTGACTGGAGATTGCAGGGTTGCAGATAGATCCTTGCACTAAAGGGACAGTACTTGCCTGTGTATTCTCGGCCAAATCCTTTTGCTGCTCCCTGGTTTTTATTTTGCTTTGCTCGTTTTCCCCTGGTGGTATTGTCTATTTGGGTATACAAAGGTAACATTGGCAATGTCCAGGAGGAGAGGGGAGGAGCCAGATAACATGGAGAATTTGGGGCCCCAGTCATTACGGTCAGCAAAGGAGAAGGGGAACCAGGCGGCAGCAGCAGCAGCAAAATTGGAGAGGTTTGCACATACCCCTGAACAGACCCCCACCAAAAACGAGCAACTTCCGCAACTTAAGACTACTGGGGATAGGAAAAGTCAAGGACAGGCATCATCAACTCCAGCTGGAACAGGGCATAAAAACCCGAATGCTAATAAAGGTACAGGGGCAGGGGAAAAAGCTCATCTACCACTGCCAACTACCGTCTCCGTCACAGAGGTAGAACCTACCCTGAGGGAAGTATTACAAGCGATCAATTCCTGTAAAGCATCAGTGGAGGGGTTAAGCTGTCAAATTAAAGAGGTTAAAGATGAACTGTTACTAATAAAACAGGAGTTGCAAAAGGCAGTAGACAGAATAACGGGCCTAGAGGGAAGAGTGAGCCAAATGGAGGATGATGTTTTTCCCCTACAGCAAGATGTTAAATCCATGAAGGAGCAATTGGGTAGAATTAATGAAAAAATGGATGAAATGGAAAACCGCCTGAGAAGGGACAATATAAGAATAGTGGGTCTCCCAGAGAGATGTGAGGGG